>NC_140958.1:105885302-106282802 GCF_014529385.1 Adiantum capillus-veneris
TTCTATCCAACCTAAAAATGTATGGGTAATCTTGTTAAGAATATATGGATAAAGACAACTCATCTAAATGGGTAGAAGTAGGAATCTAGGCCAAAAGGCACCATATGGAATGCCTAGCCTTCAGTAAGGCACCAATCCTCAAAGTGGCAAGCAAGCGGCTGCCCTGTGACAAACAACACCTTCTTTTGTCACACCTTCATCAAATTATTCAAAAACTATTAAAGTGACTCTATAATCTGCAGTCTAGATACATATCAATTTGTTAACCATTGGATGAGAGCTTCTCTTCATCATTGGATATTTCAGTGACCATGCATCATCCAACACACATGGCATTGACTCTTGAAAAGAAACATCCTTTTATCATCTCTAGCTCTGCATGCGACTCAGCCATCTTCAATTTTCTCTGTGTTTTAATACTCTCTACTATGCCTCAGGAGATCGTTGAAAATTGCAATGTGCTCGCTACTACTGGAGCTGCAACTTCTCTCTCTATGCAGTTGTTGAAGCCTGCCTGTGCACGTTGTTGTATAGCCGCCCCATGACGCACAATAGGCCACGCTCTGTATTACATAGCCTTGAGGCCATGCATGCAATGGAAGGAGGTGGGCGGCGAAGGCTGCCGTTGCCAGCAACGCTAGAGCCGGACAAAGTAGCAAGTAATAGATGGGGGAGAGAGACAGTGCCCAGAATACACGCAAAGGCAGTCACCAAAAGAACTAGACAAAGCTGCGAGCAATGGATGCGGGAGAGGTACGCGACAAGGAAGAGAAAAGCAGATATTCCAAGAGGCACGTGGAGCTGGACCATCGAGGAAGGCAAGCTCTGGAGGAATCTTTGGCTAGCTTAAATGAGACCTAGCCCGCAGCTCGAGGGCTCTGTGCTGCAAAGCCGCCACAACTCCAGGGCGCTGTGAAGCCAAAGAGAGAGAGAGAGAGAGAGAGAGAGAGAGAGAGAGAGAGAGAGAGAGAGAGAGAGAGAGAGAGAGAGGTTTCAGTGTTGAGTTGGCAAGGGTACGTACTGAAGCTGGGTAGGCAGCTCGAGGGCACCATCCGGTTTCATGTTGCGAAGCTGAGAGGAGAGAGAGAGAGAGAGAGAGAGAGAGAGTGCCCTTACCTCAAGGGCATCGCCAAGCAGGCGAAGAGAGAGAGAGAGAGAGAGAGAGAGAGAGAGAGAGAGAGAGAGTGTAGTTTCAGTGCCAAGTTGGCAAGGGAAAGGGAGGGTCTGTTGAGTGAGCCGACGGCCGCCTTTCTCTCTCTCTCTCTCTCTCTCTCTCTCTCTCTCTCTCTCTCTCTCTCTCAGTCGCACTGTCCCTGTGTGGCCGAAGAGGTGTAGAGCACACTACCAAGGTGAGGAATCCTTCTCAACATGAGCCCGCCTGAGGCCTCACAGCTTGACATGTGGCAGGGGGGGAACCGGAATTCCCTCCCCCATTATCTATTAGTATAGATAAATTAAATGTTAAAGTTTGATTGCACATAACAAAAAGGGGATAATTTTAGTGGAGGTTTTGTTACTTAATGCATAACAAAAAAAGAAAAAATTTAGTGATTTTTTTTGTTTAATGGAAATGTAATTTTTGAAGATATATTTGGTTTTATCTTTTCAAGGGGCTTTTTTCAAGACCAATATTGATATGTTTTAGAAAATTTTGGAAGTATGTATTTCTTTAAAGAGCTTGAGAAAAAGAAAAAAGCTTGCCTAACGTAGACTTGGGGTTGTCTCGCTTTGAGGACATACATGACATGCAAATGCAGGGATCGTTATCCACATTATTGAGAGAGAGAGAGAGAGAGAGAGAGAGAGAGAGAGAGAGAGAGAGAGAGAGAGACCACCACCACCACATTGCTTTTGTGTGTGTGTGTGTGTGTGTGTGTGTGTGAGAGAGAGAGAGAGAGAGAGAGAGAGAGAGGGAGAGGAAGAGAGAGACCATCACATTGCATGTGTGCATGCACATGTACATTTATAAAGGAGAGAGAGAGAGAGAAAGATTTTACCGTTGAGCTCACGTACTTTTCAAATTTTCAAGATATTATTTTTTGGCATTAGTGTATTTTTTAAAGGATAGCTAAATTTTTTCACCCGTAGAAAATGGATTAAATGTCCGATAAAGACCAACCCTCACATTAACACCCCAAATGGGTAGGGAGATTTCCCGTTGATGGACCTTTTACCAATTCTTGGATATTTTGTTCTCTTCATTTTTAAGAGTTAACATGTGGGCCATGCTTAAAAATCTATAAATTCCTTAAATTTTGACAGGCAAGGGTGCCAATCTAAAATCAACGAGAGAGAACAATCCAAATTGGTAGAGAGATTTCCCAATTGTTGGACCTTTTACCAATCCTTGGATATTTTGTTTTTTTCATTTTTAAGAGTTAACATGTGGGCCATGCTTAAAAATCTATAAATTCCTTAAATTTTGGGCAGGCAAGAGTGCAAACCTAAAATCAACGCGAGAGAGAGAGAGAGAGAGAGAGAGAGAGAGAGAGAGAGAGAGAGAGAGAGAGAGGGGGGGGGGGGGGGGGGGGGGGGGGGAGGACAATTGTTAAGTGCCGTATTTAATGTGTTGAAATGCAAAGTCCAACAAATGACGCAAGAGGAGAGAGGAAGACAGAACAAAATGCTCGCGTGTAGGAACAATCTAAAGTGACTTTAAAAGTTATAAGACAAACCTTCAACAAAAGTGAATATCTATGGGGAGGAGGAGGAGGAGGATAAAGAGAGAGAAAATAAACAAGAAGAAACTTTTTAATGCCATCGGAACAATCCTAAAAGATATATCTCACAACATGGATAAGAATAAAGTTATTTTTGTTTCATCTTCTCTCTCTCTCTCTCTCTCACACACACACACACACACACACACGTTTTGATAAAAGGAAAATTTAAAATGTTGTAGGAACATCCAATGAAATCTTAAAGATCTATCTGATGGTAGAGAGAGAGAGAGAGAGAGAGAGAGAGGCAGACCAATCATAGCCATCTATATTTTTCTTTTCAAAAAAATGAGAAAAAGGAGTCCGCTTCTCCTTTTTAAATGTCCACCTAAGATAATCACTTCAACTAGAGGGTTTTTTTTTTTTTTTTGGGGCGGGGGGACGAGGGGAGCATAGAAACTTTGAATGTCATAGTTATTGTATTGGAACAATAGCAAGATGCCTCTCTGTGACAAATGTAACAAACTCAAGACATATGTGACAAATCTTTCCTTCAAACATCTATATGTGTGTGTGTGTGTGTGTGCGCGTGCGCGCACTATGTGTACATATAGCCAAAATTGGAACATATCATGATGTTTCAAGTCCTATGTGACAAATCTTCGTTTCAAGCATATATATATATATATGTGTGTGTGTGTGTGTGTGTGTGTGTGTGTGTGTATGTACATATAGATGTATATATGTATACATACATCCATACAAGGATAGAAGCAAGTAACAGAGAGCACTTATATTGAATCCAAGCGTTCCTATCATTGAAACCAATTCTAGATCTGATTTGGCAAAAAGCGTGTATGCGTGGCGAAATCCCACGTGGCAATTAATAAAAGCTGAACTGTCCGTCGTCGTTACCTTTCAGTGCGGCCATCTGCCGGAAGCGCTTTTGCCGATGATGGAAGGCACACCCCGCCATAGCCACGCAGAGAGTTTCAAGCAGAAACCTAGAATGAAGCAGAAATCAAGAGAGAAGCGGCCACGCGACCGGATCGTTCTTTGCATAGGGGGAAGACTTCTGCAGACCTCCAAGCAAACTCTTTGCGTGGACTCAGATTCCATGCTTGCAGCATGGGTGCTTAGGCATCTTCACGAAGAAGACACAGATCTTCACACAAATAGAGACGTTGAAGATCCAGATGCACTTGAAGAAGGTGACAGAACCGGCAATGATGAAGATCAAATTCTCTGGATTGACAGGGATGCACACAGATTTGATCATGTGCTCAATTACCTTCGGAATGGCACCATTTGGCTCGAAGATGTGGCCTCTCTGCGTGCTGTTCAAGAAGAAGCTGTGTTCTTTGGCCTTTCAGGCCTAGAGTCTTTGTGTGAGGAGAGAATTCAGGCCCTGGAAAATCTGAAGAAGCAGCATGCAGATGAACTTCGGCAAGCTATCTGTGGTGCCATATTGGATTTCTGTAAAAATCATCCTCCTTCCCCCAACACTCTCAGTGGCAATGGCAGCAAAGGCGAAGTCTTAGCCATACTACGCGGCTGTCGACTTGGTGTTCCTGACGCCCCACAAGAGCCAGTCTTTCAAATGGATGATGATTTTTGAAGCATCTACTAACAGGAAAGCACACTCTTACAACTTGATGTATTCATCAGTTACAGTGGCCATTTGTTTGTGCATGTTATCCAAATGTACAGATTTTACATGTAGATACCTGCTACATAACGTCTTGCTGCCACGGGAATGAACAGCTCTGCTTCTTTTGTTGCAGTTCCCTTTGATATCAGTATCTCTAGTTGAAAACAATGCGTTTATCCTTTTTTACTTTGATTACGGACACTCCCTACTTGACACAAACATGTGGTGTTCTTGCCAAAGGTTGTGGATGCTGAATTCTCAGTCGTAGATGATGTTGGAAAGAAGAGATTCTTTGAGTACATGAAATTTGTCCATTGTGATGAACAGAGCATGTTCTGATGTAAGGGAAACAGATGAGCAGAAGTATATACATCCATTATTGTGGATGCATTATTTGGTGGCTTTTGCTTTATAATTATCACAAGAAGGCTTTACTGCTGTTCGGAGTACGCCATAGTCCAAGATGATATTGGGAGGAAGAGATTGATATACATGTCTTTTGAGTACATGAAATCTGTCAATTGTGATGAACAGAGTATGTTCTGATGTAAGGGAAACAGATGAGCAGAAGTATGTACATCCATTAGTCTGGATGCATTATTTGGTGCTATTTGCTTTACAATTAATACAGAAGGCCTTTACTGCTGTTCAGAGTACGCCATAAACATAAACTATTATGATAGCACCTACTCTGACAGGGAGTGTAGCAGATTCTGATATGCTAAAGTAGAAAGATTCTCTTTCTTTTCAATTCTGAATGCCAGTGAAAGTAAAGGAAACCCTTAATAGGGAGGAGGCTTTCACAAGTATGAGAAGAGTCTATTAGGAGAACTAGTGAGTGCTAAAATAGATGTACTAAAATGGCGATCAATGGGCAGGAAGCTCTGAAAGTGAGATTAGGAAATGATGACTTTTTCGAACTTCTTTGTGTAACAAAATTCGATGCTGTTGCAAGGTTATATGCACTTGGTATTCCTCTATCCATCTACCAGGTACAGAAAAGGAAGCAGTTTTTGGTGGATCATAAAGTTTTTCGAGGATGCAATTAGTAGTACCTTTATTATGCCTTTCAGGAAAATTGCATCACCAAGGCGGTCTATTGCATTTTGGATAATATTCTCACTTTTTATCCTGTGCCTGGACAGGGCTAACCAATCCTAGCAGCCTTTGGCTGTCCTCCTCCTTGATTCTGAGAAGGCATTTCACAGAATAGATAGGGATCTTTTAGAGGGTACTATGTGCTATCTTTGCTTTCCTAATTGCTGTATTACGGGGGTTGCAGCTTTATCCAGGGTTTTTTCTATTGGTGGTGTTGCTGAGTGTTTACACCAAGTACATCTGTCTGGCAGGGATTCTCTTTGGCACTATACGCGTTGTTTTTTTCTCAGAGGCCTAGTCTGCATCCCTTCCATTTGTGGCTTTGGGCTACCAGTTGGTCTTCCTTCTCACCTTTTGGATGTGGAGTGTGCAGATGATACGTCGCTTTATGGTTTATTTTTGGTTGAGCTGCTTGATGCGCTTTATGAGCATGAGCTTTAGCCAGGTTTGTTAAGTCAGTGATGCTTGCATCATCCAGGATAAGTCTTTTAGAATCCTGGTTGGTGGTGGTGAGGAGCAGTGCTCTTGGGGTGTCTTAGCTAGTTTTTGTTGGTGATTGCCCGAGGAAGTGTGTCTTCACCTGGGCTTTCAGGTTGGTATTGATTTATGCCCTGCTTAACAGCTTGCTCCTGTTCTAAAAACTTTTTGAGTGAAATTGTGCCAGTGGTCAGCTTCTCATTTATCTCTGGCTCAGAGAGCTCTTGTGATCAATCAAGTGTTAGCCACTCCATGGTTCATACCTTCCTGCTGGATGTTGCTTTTAGGGATTTTGTGTCAGTTGCGGCATTTGGTAGTAATCGTCTTTAGAGTGGTTTAGATGGCTCCTGTGATACTACAGCTTGTATCGCGTGGCATACAGCTATTCTGCCTTGTTCATAGAGAGGTCTAAGCATGTAAAGTCTGGATATGCCAAAATACAGCTCATAATCCTCAGTATTTTCAGCCCTGGAAGGCTTTTTTCCTTCTGTTCCGACTGATAGCTTGCCTCAATGGTCTGGCAGCCCTCCTACCGTCATCTTTTCAGATGACCAAATCAGGCCATAACAGGCCATCCAGCCTCAACAAAATGTCCCCATCAGCCTACAGCCGGGCTCAAAGCATCATTATCATGGCAAGTTGGCAACGAGGCAAAATCTGACGACATAGCTGGAATCGCAGAATCAATCCCTAAGATGCACAACCTGACTCCATGGGCAATATCAAGCAAGGAAGTCCACATCTAAACATCTGCAAGCAGAAAATCTAACAATAAGTACAGAGGAGTCCCACCAAGCCTTGCCTCATTCCAAGCTGTCTCCCCTCTGAATCCAGAATAGAATGATCCAAACCTACGGCAAAAGTATCCTCTGCAACTGAAGGAGTAGCGTTCTGTACCAACCCCTTGTGGGAGGATGATGACTCTCGAGCTCATATTGACAGAGTTGTTTAGCGCTTGCAATGTCAGCTGGTCTAATTTTGGTTGCATGGTTTCTACTGTTTACTGCAGATTGATTTTTGACTTCAGTTCTTCCTTGGATCTTATGGCGTGGACTCGCGTTCGCGGTTTGAGATCATAAGGTAAGAAGTGGATCTGTTATGCCCCTAGCTCACGTTTCTTTGTGGCACCTTCTGATGTGGTATGCTCTCATGGGACCTTGGGAGAGTGGTTATGGCCTTTGTTGGATACTTATGATCCTCTGGTTTCCATGTTTGAGCATTTGGCTCCGGTTGGCTGCCGTGTTCTGCTCTGCTGGCAGTCTGTTGGCTCTTGAGCCCGTCGGACATTTGTGGTCTCAGCCCCACACATGACTCCCACGCTTCTTGATCACAATCTTGGTCATGCATTTGATTCTTTCACACTTGTCTTTTACCAGTTTTCGTCACGTGTTTGGGAATCTGGGCAATCGATATGTTCTATGTCTTGCATCTTCTATGTCATGTGGCTGGTGGGCACTTGGTTGAGACAGGGCGGTCATTATCCGACCTGTCTGCACTACTATAATGGGTTTGTCCAGAGGCATTCTTGGTCTGACCTGCAATCTGCATCCTCATGACTTGTGCTGCGCTTGTTTATGGATTCATCACTCACTTGGGTTGCAGTTTGTTGGCTTTTGCAGTCTTCATGTTCTCGTATGACTCTTAAGAGGGCAGATGCGGATCCTGTTTTCATGGTCACAGGGTGCTTTCTGTGAGACTTTTGACATGTAACTTCTTCTGTCCACGAGTTTCATGCAGTCTTTGAGAGCAGATGTTTTATATTTCGAGCACTTACATTACAAGTTTACTTTTTGTCCTTAACTTGAATTTAAAAATTTTGCCCACCCACCAGCTTGCTAGAGATTGGCCTATGGGAGTGCTCTACTTTTTTTGTATAGAGGGTCTTCCCATTTAGATGGCCCTCCTTTTTGGAAGGCCTATGTGAAGTTTGTCTAAGCCTGGCTTTGGCATGAGCTATACCAGCTCTTCTCTTGTCAGGATTCCAGAGGCATGGAGTCTTTTCTGTATGTATATCGAGGAGATCAGACTGTATCAATCGAGGAAGAAAGAAAGCTTTATTGACCTCCTCTAGAGGCTAAGTCGGCTAATTTGAGAGGGGCATAGAAATGCAGAGTTAGTCACCAAACTGCTGATATCGCTGGCAGTGATATGGCCTTGATTGAAGTGGCAGCTTGCATGGGCAGGCATCGACAGTTGGTAGTTGCTGCATGGCAAGACTACACATCCGGGAAAATATCCAATTGGTGGTATATATTCAAAGGCTTCAAGCCAGTTGTTGCTTAGGTAGAGAGCAATTCTAGGCCGTCTCTCTGTCGCTCTCTTTGGT
This sequence comes from Adiantum capillus-veneris, assembly GCF_014529385.1. NCBI lineage: Eukaryota > Viridiplantae > Streptophyta > Polypodiopsida > Polypodiales > Pteridaceae > Adiantum > Adiantum capillus-veneris. Next base: position 105,893,515 of record NC_140958.1, read on the forward strand.
AGAGGGTGCCTGGTACTCTTGAAAGAGCTCTCTGTAGTCTGTTACTTCTCTAATACAATAAAGGAATATTGTGAGGGAAACCTATTCAAGGGCTGATCTATGCAAGGGTGGAGTGGTGGAAGAAAAGCACCTTTCCACCACTTCCAGGCGGAACACGGGAGGAAGAGGTTTCTGTCACCCTGGTATTCATTCAAGGCGGATGTGCAGAGCTTGCCTTTGCTTGCATGGTAAATAGCCATAGGCTGGAGGCCCACACTGTCAGGGTGGAAGATCCCGGCGCGCGGGGGCAGGGTGGGGGAGGAAGAAGAGAATCTTTTGTGACATGGACACTTCAAGAAAGATTCCCACTGCCCTGTGTGAATAGAGATGTCCAAATGGCAGCTTTTGTTTGGTTGTTGGAGTTCAAGGCCGTCTCCCACCACCCAGTCTGAATGGGGCCTAAGAAGGAAACTCCACCCCTCCTATCTCGATTTCTTTCTCTCCCTCCTCCTCTATGCAAGTGGAATGTGAGTTGTACTGTGTACTGAAGTTTGGGCTCTACCCCCACCCTCACTACTGCTTTCCAACCCCCGCTGGCAACACTGCCAAGCAGAGGAGAGTGTTCGCATGCATGAGGCTGGAGGTCTCCGCGTACGACCATCTGCAGCCTGTGAACTGTGAACGAATGGTCACCACAGAGAGAGAGAGAGAGAGAGAGAGAGAGAGAAAAAGAACGAAAGATTTTTTAACGTCTGTGTGAGGCTGAAGACTGAAGTCGGCCTATGAGACAAATCAAGTATACATGTGGGTATGTCTTCCATCTATCAGAAAAGACAAAACAATCCAAACTCTGATAGATAAAACAATCCAAACTGATACGAAGTAAAAAGTAAACCTTGTTGTATGATGGGACCTTTTTTTTTGGGGGGGGGGGGGGGAGGGGGGGGGAGTGATGGAGCTCTAGTACTAGGGATTTGTGCATGTCTATATGCTTAGGGTAGTACAGCCATGTGGATGCGTCAAGCTAGCTAGCTCCATCTTGTGATAGTAGGGGGTGTGATAGTAGGGGGGTGTAGAATGCGGTACATGGGAGGATCGGGAGCAGGGCTACTCAGATGAATGCAACTGGGTGAGCCATCATCTGGGCTCGTCTCTCCTCCGCAGCTCGGCGCTCTCGGGTCTCGATCTCTTCAATCTGTCTGTGGTGGAGTCGTGGGGCCCGACATCCGATGACACGCAGATGTCGTCTAGCTCGGCTCATCTCAGCCTGTTCGAGAGTCACTCCCCTCGTCGGATTAGGGAGTAGGGCCCGGGGGAGTTGTGGTCCCCTGTAAAAAAATCTATAAGCTGTGACTGTCTCCCCCCACCTTTGTCTTTGTATGTGGCTGCAAAAGTGTATCTCTATGCCTCTGTATCTTTAGTAGGTCGTGCCTCAACTGTCTCTGATCTCAAAAGTGCATGATCTCAGAGAGGGTAGGCTGCCCTCTGACAACTAACGGCAAACAAAATGCTCCTCGCTCTCCACCTCTCTACATACTCAACAGACTCTCTCCTCCTTGGGAATGTCATGAGCTCGCTCCACCTCTATCTCTAGCTTGTGTGATGACACTCTGAGCTGACCAATCTTCACCCATGAGCTGTGTGGCATGTAGGTATCCATATATCGTGGTCGTCGCTGTATGAACCCATCCTCCAGTATGATAAGGAAATTATCTTTGTAGTGTGAAATCTTCTGTTGAAGGGGAGATGTGATCCAAGTCTTCATGGGCAAACCTATGCAAAACATCCAAGTGACGTTGAATCCCTTGCATATAACAATAGTGGAATCCATGTCCCTACCAGCTATGCACCTCTATCACCATCTCTCTCAATATAGTCAGAAACCTCATCCACATACATACCAAATAGAGTAGGAGAGAGCGGGCAGCCTTGCTTCACTCCGATAGTGGAGTGAACTAATGTAGATAACCCCTCTGAAGTGCGTACATGCCCCACTACTGACCTGTATAATGCCATGATCCCCCAAATCAGCTATGTGGGTACTCCCATCTCTTGTAGTCTGCACATCAATCTAGCTTTGGGTACTGTGTGTGCCAAAAGCTTTGCGGAAGTCCACAAAGCTACAATAGATCCGTCTCTGTCACGTGACACATCCCAACCCTATGTGTCCGTGGACAAGCTACACCACAGCAAGGTTCAGTCAGTCTAGATTAGCAGTGATCTGGCACTTTTGTGAGTCTATTCGTAGACCGTGCATGCCCAGTCACTTAGCATAGATGCATATCCTCCGGTTGCACACAGCATGATCATCGGAATTCCCATCAGAATCCATTAGCATCAGTTAGGGGAATTTTCCAGTGCATTTAGCCTATTTTCCTATTTATTGGGATTTTCACTTATTATTTTTAAGTGACTTTCCTACAAAAGTAGGTAGGACAATTTTGCTAAGTTAATATATAAGCAAACCAAAGTTCACACTTTCTGGCAGAAGAGGCAGCAGGAGCACCTTGCTCAACAGGCAACTTCTCAGCAAGACCAACCCCCGCGACTACTCTGGCGTTTTCTCCACAAAAGACCTAGTGTTTTTGCATCAGATCAGCCTTGGCGATTTGTGCATAGCAGATCAGCCCCGGCGTCATCACGACACAGCAGATCAGCCTAGCGTTTTTGCATTTGCAGAACCCCGGCAACAGAAGGACCAATTTCAGCCCCTGGCGTTTTTGGATTTCAGCAGCAAATTAAGACCGGCATTATTCACCTAAAGTGTAGCAGATTCAGCCTGTAAAGACCATTAGTTTTCAGCCCTAAGAAACCTCATTTTTCAGCCAAGAAAACGCAGCCAAAACAGTCATTTTCAGCCACCGAAACAGTCCCAAAATTCAGCGATTAGAAGATCTCAGATTTCATCCGTCGTCGTCGTCGTCATCGGCATAGACCAAGTTGCATAGTCCATTGCATACGCGTTGTACAACTTTGTGCAATCAAAGAATAGACCACTCTCGCCGACGAGAGTGGGGCCTTCGAGGGAGGGTTTTACAACCTCTCGGTGTTGTATCTCTTCTCTCTCCTTCTCTCAGTCTCATTCACTTGCACGCACAATCCACTCACTTTGTTCGTGATCATAGCACTCTACAAGACGGAAAGCTCTCTCTTTCCCTAAAGAACTAAAAGGAACCTTGAGCAATAAAGATCACTAATCTTGAGAAAATACAACATTCATTCCGCTGCACCTAACATTGGTATCAGAGCTTTGGAAGTGTTCTGCATTACACAAGGAAAGAACAACAAGAATTTTTTTGGCTTGTTGCGATCGCACGAACCCAAGTTTACTTGGGCGTGGCGATTCCTAATCGTGTTTTGTTGAAGAGTGACAGGAATCCCAAGAAAGAAGGGCTTGTCCAGCCTCCCCTTGTGTCTCTTTTCACTCATTGAGAGCGGACCGTGCACTTAGCGGCCGGCCACTCGACGTGAGGTGGGAAAAAGCAACCTTGGTGTGAGCGCAAGGCCGCCAAGGGGTGCACCCGCAGAAAAGGGTAGAACTCGGGTGAAGAGAAGATCCTTCTCAACGCGATTTGCAAGCGAAAGAAAACCTCAAGAACCCAAGACCCCCAAGAACCCAAGTTCCTCGTGAACTTAAGAACCCAAGACCCCCCAAGAACCCAAGTTCCTCGTGAACTGAAGAACCCACAAGAACCTACGACTTCAGAATGATCATCCCTCGAAGCGGAATGGATACTTCGCTTGGAAGTGATGAGCATGAGAGAGGCGAAGAAGAATTTTCCCCACGAGGAGGTTTTTCTGACCCTTCCCCATCTACGACACCGATTGCACTAACTCCTATGGAGGCTTTCGACAAGAGGATGATTGACAAGAAGTTAGCAGACAAAGCAAGAGATGCCGAACGAAAAGCAGAAATAGAGCGTGACTACGAAGAAAAGATGGCAGCCATAGAGCGTCAGTCCCAAGAAAGAATGGCAGCCATAGCACGTAAGAGCGAGCAAGCACGCTTGGAAGCCAAAGCAAGAGAAGCAGAAATGGATCGCAGACACGCAAAAGATAAAGCAGAAAGAAAAACAATACAAGAACAGAGCGACCAACAAAACACAGAGTTTTGGCGACTCTATTCTCAAGTTCAGGCACAGATGCAAGAGATTTGGGGAAAGGAGACTGTCTCGGTCTCTTCTTCTTCAAAGCATGAAACACAGGATTTGCATGATTGTGTGAAGCATGATGATGATTTGATTGACAATGATAAGCACAATGATTTGCATGATGAATTGGATGCCAATGATAAGCATGATGATTTGGATGCCAATGATAAGCATGATGATTTGAATGATAAAGACAAGCATGATGATTTGCATGATGATCGAGATGTGATTTCTCACAAGCATGATGAGTTGCATGAAGATGATGTGATTGTTCACAAGGATGATGTGTTAGTGGATGCTTTTCCTAGCGAAGCTAACCTCGTTGTAGATTCGATCAATCACGAAGATCCGATCTTGGCTTTCAAGTCGAGGTCCAAAGAACCCCCACAGGACGATTCGATCATTCAGGACGAAGCGATCTTGGCTCTCGAGCCTTGGTCCAAAGAACCATCGCAGGAAGTATTATGTGTTCGCATGATTGGTACGCACGCATTGTTTGAGTATTTCATTCGTGAAGGTTTCCTGTATTTTAGTCAGCATCGTTATGTGATTCCTTTTCCTAGGCATGACATATTGTATGTTGAGCACGTTTCTCTCATGGATGAGCACGAATGTATATGGATTGTTCATGAAAAGTAGAAAAGTTTGTATGTCAGGAAGTCACATTCCATGTCTCTTCCTTGGCATGACAGTTTCCGAAAGAGCACATGATAGTATGAGCACCAAGCATGGGCATTTCCATTGTGATTTGCCACAGTTGATTGATTTCGATCACACAGAAAAGATTCGATCGCATTGTTTGCATGTGTTTGATGAACGGGTTGTCACTCCGTCTCTATGTTCATCTACATTGCATAGAGAGTCTTTAGCGAAGACAAGATTTTTTTCCTTCACTTTACATGGAATGGGTATGGTCATGGTTTTGTGTTAGAGATGCTTTCATGAATTTTCAACCATGGAGATTCTTGAAGACGAAAGAAGCAGGACTCTAGACGAAGTTGACGCAAGAAAGGAGATTCAAAAGACTTTGAGTCGCTTTCGGCGCGGCCCAAAGAAGCAAGCGTTGCAGACCTTTATGAAGTTCAAGTACCGCACGACCCACACACCAGAGTGGGCCGGTGAAGAGTCCCTTCCAGGATTCCGGATGCTGTTGGCGATCTCCCTCGACGCCATACAGTTCGGTACCAGTACCTCACTTTGAAAAGGAGGGGATGTCACGTGACACATCCCAACTCTATGTGTCCGTGGACAAGCTACACCACAGCAAGGTTCAGTCAGTCTAGATTAGCAGTGATCTGGCACTTTTGTGAGTCTATTCGTAGACCGTGCATGCCTAGTCACTTAGCATAGATGCATATCCTTTGGTTGCACACAGCATGATCATCGAAATTCCCATCAGAATCCATTAGCATCAGTTAGGGGAATTTTCCAGTGCATTTAGCCTATTTTCCTATTTATTGGGATTTTCACTTATTATTTTTAAGTGACTTTCCTACAAAAGTAGGTAGGGCAATTTTGCTAAGTTAATATATAAGCAAACCAAAGTTCACACTTTCTTGTAGAAGAGGCAGCAGGAGCACCTTGCTCAACAGGCAACTTCTCAGCAAGACCAACCCCCGCGACTACTCTGGCGTTTTCTCCACAAAAGACTTTGCATTAGATCAGCCTTGGCGATTTGTGCAGAGCAAATCAGCCCCGGCGTCATCACGACACAACAGATCAGCCTAGCGTTTTTGCATTTGCAGAACCCCGGCGACAGAAGGACCAATTTCAGCCCCTGGCGTCTTTGGATTTCAGCAGCAAATTAAGACCGGAATTATTCACCTAAAGTGTAGCAGATTCAGCCCATAAAGACCATCAGTTTTCAGCCCTAAGAAACCTCATTTTTCAGCCAAGAAAACGCAGCCAAAACAGTCATTTTCACCCACCGAAACAGTCCCGAAATTCAGCGATTAGAAGATCTCAGATTTCAGCCGTCGTCGCCGTCGTCGTCATCGGCATAGACCAAGTTGCATAGTCCATTGCATACGCATTGTACACCTTTGTGCAATCAAAGAATAGACCACTCTCGCCGACGAGAGTGGGGCCTTCAAGGGAGGGTTTTACAACCTCTCGGTGTCGTATGTCTTCTCTCTCCTTCTCTCAGTCTCATTCACTTACACGCACAATCCACTCACTTTGTTCGTGATCATAGCACTCTACAAGACGGAAAGCTCTCTCTTTCCCTAAATAACTAAAAGGAACCTTGAGCAATAAAGATCACTAATCTTGAGAAAATACAACATTCATTCCGTTGCACCTAACAGTCTCCCATGTGATCTGCCCTCCTCAAGAATGGCTCTGAGTGTCAGGATGTGGCCAAGAGTAGAAAACATCTCCTGAACCCTGTCTGCCCGGCTGCGCATATACCCTCCCTCTTTGCCCATCTACTCATCTGCTGCTCAAGAATGGATGCATACAATCGTGCCAATGTGTGTCCAATCATGATAGTGCGATAATTTCCAAGCTACATAGGGTCTCCTTTCTTGAAGATAGTTACAATAGTAGATAAGCTCCAAGTATCAAGCAAGCCCTCACACATGGCACTGTTGAACATAACTGCTAGAAGCTCTACAAGTAGACCCCTGGCATGTATAAAAGGCCCAGCCACTAAGCCATCATGATCATATGCTTTCCCAGTCCTCATCCTATCAATGACCTTCTTCACCATCTCAGCGATGAAAAAAGCACGTGTGTGGGCATGGATCAGGGGGGTCGGGAAGGGGCTGTTGTCCAGGAACTGTGTACAAAGATGATGCGTATTGCCCAGGCCTTTGTAGACGTAATGGCAGGGGGTGGAAGTGCTCATGAAAGAGTCTCCATGCCTCACGTGAGTCCTGACTCAAGAACAATTGGTATAGGTCTTGCTCTAGTCGAGCCAAAAATGCCCTCTTCTTCCGCCGCAATAGGCGTCAGAAGTCGATCAGTGACTGTCTGTGAGTGATGTCCCCCAAAAGCACCTCCCTCTGAAGTCTGGCTTTTGTCTCGTGGCATTCCTCATCATACCTCCCTCTGAAGTTTGGCTTTTGTCTCGCGGCATTCTTCATCATACCAATTGTTCTAGGGCATGCTCCCAGAACGCCGTCTCTACTCAGGCTGGGTGTGTTGGTATGCCTCTGCTACTACTTCATGCAATGTCTATGTCAGTATAGTAGTAAGCTCATGCAAAGGTCGAATTGGCTCCTCAGTGCACAGGTATCTGTAGATCCGATGTATGTATACAGAGTCCGTCTCCCGCGTGAAGGTGTAGCGAGTAGGGGCTGCTACCCGTGGCCCGTGTGCTACACTAAATTGAAATGAGATGGTCAACACAAGGGCATGATCTACTACCATGCCAACAGGTCTGGGTCCAGGCGTGAAGGTGTAAGATCCTGGATCCTAGAGACGAAGCTCGGATGTGCCATGACATAATCCACTGTGTTGGCTCCGTGACTGTGTGGAAAGCATGTAAAACCTCCCGTAGCAGGGAAATCTCTGTAGGCCATTCAAGATGTCCGGTCCATGTGCAGTTCCCATGTCTATCAATTGTCGTCCATACTCAGTATGCTCCACATCCTGTGTAGTCTCCCGATAGTCTAGTCAGGCCCGTCTCTACAACATGTAGCTCCCTTAACATCTCCTTTGACGTATCATAAAATATCGTCTAGTGGTGAGCAGACCAAGCATTGAAGTCCCCTAGGATGATAATGTCACCATCTCTAGAAAACTCCCATATGTCATCATCCAAAATAGAAAAGGGGGATTGTTCTTTGGCTGGTGCACTAACGTGCTTTGGGGAAAGTAGCAAATAAAGATATGTGTCCATCTTTGCTCTCACTCTCACCCACATGTACCTAGCATGCTCATCCCTGCAGGCTATATGTATCAATGGTTGCAACTCCTCCCTGAATAACACTACCACTCCCCCTAAGCCCCGCCCTCAGTGCTCTGATTGTGTCTCCTGTTTGTAGGCTGTCTCCCATCTGTATCCACTAACGTGAGGCATAGTCTGCCCAGGGCCCTGGTGTGTCTCAGAGTAGAAAATGATGTCTAAAACTATCCTCAAAAGCACCCACATCAAGGCGCATAGATCCATTACAATTCCAGGCAGTCTCGCACCGTTTGAGCGTCGCTCCAATATCACCACTCTTCCATCTCGGTAAGGTAATCTTACATTTTTTCCTTGCCGATCTAAGCTCCGTCATTATCTCCTGCATATGAGCGATGTGCGAGAGGGTAAGGTCATCCCCGAGAAAGATGCATGTCTTCTTAAGAGTTGGTCTCTTCTTCAAAACTCATTCGCTTCCATGGAGGGAAAACGAAGGATGAGTCCCCAATGCTTCAATTTTTCTTATTGCCCTCTCTCCAAGCTCTTGTGTGCATCGACTCATGAACCCCATCATAGTCAAGAGTTCCTTTACCTCTTCGTCTACATTATCTTTGTCTTTAAGGCCACAAATTCTCACATGTGAAGTGCGTACACGTCTTCTTTGCTCCTCTTCTAGTGTCAAGTTAATAATGGTGGGTGTGAACATTGTTTCCTTGCTTTTTCCTTTCTTGGCAACCTTGATCCATTTCTCGGCCTCATCCACTTTCTGTTGAGTCTTTGTTATAACTTCCACCCAAGAAGTCGTCATTTATTTGTGTTGCTCTTCCCCCTCTTTGATGGCCTGCACTTGCTCTTTAATTGTGTTGAGTTTTTCAATTAATGAGGGTTGCAGTTCTCCCTCTACAAGTGTGTTTCGGGATTGCACCTCCGCAAGCTCCTCCTTGAGTAGCAATCTCTTCATCTTGGGCCGTCAAACGATCTTCTAGTGTGGTTATCTTGCCTTCTTGGACCAATAGGCGTCCTTCGAGCCTCTTTATTGTGCCCAAGAGGTTGCGGTTGATCTGTTAATGGTCTTGACTATTTCTTCTTTGCACTTTTGAATGGCATCCTGTAAAGGGTTAGCTTTGTCATTTTGCTTCCTCATGCTTGATAGCCGCCAAAAGCGAGAGGGAGGGAGGGGTTCTTGCAGTCAAAAGAGAACCACACTAAGCCCACAGTACGCATACATATATTCCCCACATCATGTACATACATGTTCTCCACGCCAAGCCTACATTTTTGCAATTTCCAAAAGTTTTCCAAAAATTCTAAAAATTCCCCAAAAATTCTGATTTTCTGAATTTTCTGACTTCTCTTGATTTTTTGCTATCTGTCTGTCTGTCTGAGCAAGAGCGGAGAAAACTTGTACGACTTGTCGACAAAACCTGCTCGCCGAGAGCTGTACTGACCAGATGCCTTCTCAATCCCCAATGTTCGTTCGGAGAGAGGAGTCCAAGCAATCAAACCCAGGCAGGCTAACAACAATGTTGTTCTGTGGTGGTACAAGGCAGGTGGCTGTGGGCCGATGTGGAGCAGGGCAAGTAGCTGTTGGTCGAGTGTGGTTGAGGCGGGGTGGGGGTGCGTGGCAGCTACTCCTCAGGACAGCGAGGAGCAGTGGCGTACTCCTAGGAACAGGATGCACTGCTTCAGGTGGAGGCGGAAGGACAGCAAGGAGCACGTTGCTGGGACAGGACGCGAGAGAGAAAAAGAAGAAAAAGAGTATTTTAACGCCGTAGGAAACTATCCACATACACACACACACACACAGAGCTTTTTAACGTCTATGTGAGGTCGAATTCAGCCTATGAGACAAATCAAGTATACATGTGTGTATGTCCTCTGTCTATCGGAGAAGACAAAATAGTTCAGACTGGTACAAAATAAAAGAGAGAAGGACGTCTGGTGGGTGATGAGATCAATGGCGATGGCTGGAGCTCTAGTGCTAGATGTCTATATGTTGAGGTAGTACAACCATGAAAATGCATCAATCTAGCTAGCTCCATCTTGTGCTAATGGGGGGGTGTAAAATGTAGTACATGGGAGGGTCGGGAGCAAGGGCTACCTTGATGAATGCCTTTGGGTGAGCCATCATCTGGGCTCGTCTCTGCTCGGCAGCTCGATGTGCTCGAGTCCGGATCTCCTCGATTGGTGTACGGTGGAGTCGCGGGGCTTGGCGTCTGGTTGCCAACGGACATCGTCGGGCCCGGTTCGTCTCAGCCTGTTGAAGGGTCACCCCTCTGAGAGAGAGAGAGAGAGAGAGAGAGAGAGAGAGAGAGAGAGAGAGAGAGAGAGCGCAATAACTCAAGACTATACTCATACAATTGGATAATTAGAATGTGGGGGGAATTTCCACAATGACAAGTGGCATAAAAAGCTGATAAATGAGCCACCTTGTCTAAAAATATGCCATATCATCCAAATCTAATAAATAGGCAAAATGGATTGAACATGCATATACAAGGCAATTGCGGCTATGATGTGCAACCTAGGATGCAACCATATGGTAATGGTATATCTCTAGAACCTCTTCTTAAGTGCCACTTAGGTGCATTAACTCCACATTGTTGAAAAAGATAATCCAATCTAGGTCGGGGTAGAGGCTTGTAAGTTGTTGAGAAGATTTGCAAAATTGTCAATGGTGGAACAATACTCCAAGCTCATATGACCATTCTCATTGTAATCCTTAACAAATTGTTAATGAGCATCAATGCTATTAGTCCTCACAAGATTATGTGTTAAAGTAATAATACTTTGAGAAGGTAAAACCCATTTCTTTAAGATACCCTTGATGTTAGGTGTAGCGGAAGTGTTTATGGATTTAGCTCGGATCTCGTACTCCACACAAACACAAGGAACACTTTACTTCACTTGAAAGACCAAACTGAACTGAAAGAAAGAGAGAGAAAAGAGAACACGAGGATGTCGGGTCCCAACCCTCAAGGGCCCCCTTGCTTTGTTGTCAGAGCAAGTACTTTCTTTATTCTTGCACAAATGTTCATACAATGACTGGATGTTGAGATGTTGATGCTAAGGGTTACTGATGATGTGGTACTTGATGCCACCAACGATGTCGACGACAACGACGGGTGATGTTAAGGTTGAAATCTGAAACCGCTAGGTAATCTGTTGTGGATCTGCTATTGTGGCGGTCCTGCTGGGCTGATCTGCAACCGTCCAGGCGAGCTAGGGCTAAAATGCAAAAACGTTGATCTGGGTTGAATCTGCAAAACGTTGGCTGAGGTCTGCTAAATCTGAAAACGCTAGGCTAATGTGGGTGATGATGGGAAACCCGACGAGGATCTGCAACCGGATGGTGCGGATACTCGCGAGGCTTAGGGCTGATCTGAAAACGCAGGTTTTATGGGTTGAAAATGCTGGTCTTCTGCTGGTGACAACGTTGATCTTGTCGTGAGAAAGCGCTAGGGCTTTTGAGGTGTTGTCTGACCATTGGGTGCGTGCTTCCTTGTGTCCCTGTTTCTTCCGCTCTTTACTGAGGGCCTTGGGTTTCTTTTATAGTTCCTTTAGCCATTTACCCTACCTAGATTCCAACATGGGTAAATGAAAGTCACTTATTAATAAATGACCTACAAGAGGTGGTTCACGCAATAAAATGCTTGCATGATGAAATGATGTCCTCTGCAAGAGAGGGTATGCAAGTGTGATTGGCCTGGACATGCACGTCTTGTGAGAGGCTCACAAAAGTGTTAGGCTTAGTCCTAAGTTATTGGATCATGCTAGACTGTTGCAGAACATATCCACGTAGCACAAGTGAAGTGCGCATGTGACACTTGATGATCCTCTATGGACTTATAGTTGGCCCTCCTCTCATACCACCCCCCCCCCCCCCCCAAAACCCCGAAGTTGTGCTCCGCCTACTCCTCTGGCTTTTACTCTATGTTGGCTTCCGAGCACTGCTATGTTACCATATATATATATATATATGTTGGCTTCCGAGCACTGCTATGTTACCATATATATATATATTGTGAACACACTTTTTTCCCTCTCTTTTTTTTCCCGTGCCTTGTATATATACCCATCTTTCTAGGGCTATCTAATCTTGTATTCGTACACCAAGTTATACCTTCTTTGTTGTGTGCTTTGAGCTTCTGCTCCATCTCCAAGTTGTGTGTCCATTCCTTGCAACCCTAACTCCAACAATGGGTATCTTAACAGGTTGCATCCTCCGAGCATAGTCGCTAGCATTGTCACTAGCCCCAGTTCACTTTCTTAGATTTTGGTGAGCTTTGGCAAGCGTCATCTAGTCGTTAATTTTGATTTGAGATCGTTTCCACTTTTAGAAGTATTGCATAGGTAATTTTGTCCTTTTGTATAGAATTTCTTTGATTGTAAATTTTGCATAACAAGTCTTTGATAGTCTACTGTGATTTGTGCTATATAGCACATGCACTCTCCCTTCACTTTCTACTAAATTTAGGCATTTTCTATATCAGGTTCAATCTTCCACTATGGCTAACAGCAATGATGTTTTTCAAGATGTTGTCAGTGGATGATAATTGGCCGGAGACAACTATCCATTGTGGGCTGACATGATGCAATATGTACTCGTTCCAAAGGGTGTATGGAAAATTGTTAACGGTTATGATGTACGCTTGGATTCCGTGGATATAGGCTCTTTGGAGGATGTTGCAGGTTCTATTAGTGCTATTTTACCTACAATTGAACAAGCTCGTTGGAATAGTAGAGATGTGCAAGCACATGCATTGATTGTGTTGTCTGTCAAGCACTCATTCATTTAGCCAAAATGCAAATAGGCTTGGGACATTCTAATGCAAAATAGGCTTGGGGTATTATAGCTGGCTTGTATGCAAGTCGCAATGAGGCAAAAACATCATTTCTGCGCAAATAGCTAGAATCAAAGGTCATGCATGAGGAAGATGAGATGGATATTTTTCTTTCTGACATCAAATATATCAATGAGCAACTCATTGTTGAAGGTGAATTCATTACCGACCATTCACTCATGCAGACTATCTTGGATGTGTTACCAGATTTGTAGCACAGGGCAATGACAATGTTGTTAAGTCTGCTAGGTTGGTCACTTTGTTGTTACAAGGGTTTATGTCAATAAAAAATAGGGCTAAACAACATGATGTTGATTAGGCTTTTATTACTACACAAAAAAGTAGTAGTAATAACAATACTGCTACTTCCAATATTCTTTCTTCATGTAGTAAACTATATGTGACAAATGCCCCCTATAACAACACTGCATTTGGTAAATATGTTGAAAGAGGAAAGAAAAAGTTGCATCACAACTATTTGCAAAGCTATTGATCCTCAGATAAAGCAATGTCCTAAGCTAAAGGCTAAAGAGCCACGTAAGAAAGAAAGTGGTTCTTCCTCAAATGTAGCCATTGTAGAATCCACAAATTTTGTTGTTGATGCAAAATGGTTTTTTAGTGTGCAGTGTCGGTATGACCCTTGTGTCCATTGTGCATGCATGATTGAAGCTATAGATACACATGCGTGGTATTTTAACAATGATGGTACAAAGCACATTACATCCCATTGTGACTTGGTCACTTCTCTCGATGTTGTCCCCAGTGGGAGTACTATCACTCGTGCCAACAATGTAGTTGAAGGAGTTGGAAAGATTATAATCACTATAGTTTATGGCAGTTCCTTCACACTTTTTGCTGTACTTTTTGTGCTTGAGATCAAGAAGAATCTGTTGTCTATATTTGCATTAGCAAGACTTGGTCTTGTTGTAAATTTTGTGGATGACGAATGCATTGTTCACGATCTTAGTTCAGGTGATACTATTGTGGCATCAGCTACCTTGTCGCATGAGCTATACAAGCTCAACTATCATGAGAAGTGTGTGAAAAACTTTGCAAAGGTAGTTACATATTCTAAATTTGTTTCATATATGAAAATATGGTATGCACGTTTTGGGCATCTAAATTTTGTCCGTTTAATTCGTTTTCAAAAATTTGATATGGTTCCCTCAATGCCCCCTTTGAAGAAACCATTCAAGCATGTTTGTGAAGGCTACATTCTGAGAAAAATGTAGCATTTTAGGTTTTCAAAAGATGGCACAATTCGGGCTACTTGCAAGTTGCAGCTTGATCACAGTGATGTTTGTGGCTTGATGCACACTCCTTTTTTGGTAATCATTTGTACATGACTTTCATGATGATCACTCACGACATGCATGGGTATATCCGCTTAAGGCCATTTCTAAAGTGTTTATGTGCTTCAAATAGTTTTTGCTATTGATTGAAAATGGATCTAATTTGATGCATTTTTTTCTAGTCGTGGGATAAAACACCAATGTATAGTATGTTATACAGCTCAACAAAATCGTGTTGCTCAGAGGAGTGTTACAACCCCCATTGTATTCATATCAGTTATTCATTGCCAAGGTTGGTTTGTTCAAGAGACTCTCTCTCTCTCTCTCTCTCTCTCTCTCTCTCTCTCTCTCTCTCTCTCTCTCTCTCTCTCTCTCTCTCTCTCTCTCTCTCTCGTGCACGCGCGCTTGCTTTCTCCCCTTGGTCTCTACGCTTCCGAGTTGTCGACTTTGACAGCATCGTGGCGCTATGCAAGTCGTTATGGGATACCTGCAAAATATGCATGTGCATTCTAGTAGAGATACATGATTTCGCACATTGCTAGAGCTTATACGACGGCATGCATGTACTTTGAGAGAGCCAATGGGTGTACGTGGAGAGAGTCTCTCACCTATCATTCTATATTCTACCAGGTCCTATAGTGGATCCACTTATCGGTACACTCGCTTTTAAGTGGGAGCTCATTGGGGTAAAGACCATATGCCTTACCACGGGCCACACACAGTGTCTGGCTGCCCACTTACTTTTCCCTATTCTTTATACATATACAAGAATCAGGAGCTTTCTTATTCTTCTACTTGAGAGGTTAGCTCCACCCACACATAATCTCCTTCTTCTCCTTCCCCTCTCTCGCATGCATGCATCCACACATGCACTCTTTCATCCCCCCACGCCCATCACCAGAATGCAAGCTTTTCACATGCCTCCTCTATCAAGAAGCAAAGACAATGTGCATATTGGAAATTCTAAATATATCAGTGATTGCCCAGCAACTAGGGGTATTAATGATTTTCCCTGTCGTGTACTCAAGATGTGTAATCCACTTTTTCATTCACAAAAGGTTGTGATAGTGGTGGAATTTTTTTATTTTTTACTTTTTTTTAAAATGGGGAGGGGCTTCGCCCAAGTTGATGTGGTAGAACCACCCCTTCTCCTTTGGAAAAATGGGTGTTTTCTATGGTGGAATCATGCATCTGTGTCCTTCTCTATCACCATCCTATCTAAACCAAGCCTAGAATCCCCCCGCTCTTCCCCTCCAAAAAACAAGGTGAACTTTCATGATGGCCTACTGTACCCATAATTTTTAGCTTAAGGAATAAACCAATGAGTGAGTGTGAGTGAGTGTGTCTGTTGTAGAGGGAGATAGAGATGAGATACCCCCTTGTCAATTAATTGTTGATCGTACTCATGGAGAGTGTCCACATATTCCACACAACATCCACATCTACAAGAGAGTGTAGGTTGATAAACCAATGAAGGATTATAATGTGTTCACAAGATATCAATTCACCATTAACAATAAAGTGCCACCCTTGGACCACCCAACTTTAAAACAACACAAGGATGGATCTCCACACCTTGTCTCAAAACAATTCTGCAAACATTCAGCCTCAATAAGCTAGCCTCTACAAATGGCTTGCTAATAGTGGGAATATGCTTGAGTGAGATGCACAAGCTCAACATGAAAGGCAACTTCACAAGGATTTCCAAACTACTTTCAACGTGCCCATGAAGAGTTGAGTAGCCAAGTCCCAATCTTCACTTACATAGCCATAGCAATCACAAAACCCATATTAAATTGCCATATATACTTACTTTTTCTTACAGCATGTGTTCTTTTATGCATTTGCTTTCCACACGGTCTTTGTGGCACCACTTTTTGATGCTCATTAGGATTCATCACTCACCTACATTACTACCTTGGTAGCCACTGTCAACTCCAATGTCACCTCTTGTTGGCAATGCCATTGAGGCTACAAATGTTTTGATTGCATAGCTCATCTACAACCCAAATCGTTACCACCTTCATAGTGCATATTAGCTGCCCTGAGCACCCATAGCACAAATGTATGCAATGTCTTTGACTACCTCTGATCATCACTTGTCATTGCCTTTGCTCAAAGCCCTCAATCAATCATACCATGCATCGACCATCCATGTTGAGTAAACTCAAGTAAGAAAAGAACTCCATCTTTACCACCTTTGAGGGCGCCTCTGAGGGGAAAGATGGTTGGGTGGGTTATGGCTTGATAGGCCTTTGTTCTGAATGTCCCTTACCTAAGTATCCAAGTAGGATACTTAAGTAAGTAAGTGACATTAGCTCCATTGAATTGTAATATTTGCATTCCAAAAAAAAATCCCCAACATAGTTGGTGAGTAAATTTGTGGATATGCCAATTTAATTGAGTACAACATCATAGGTCGGGGATGGATTCAATAATTGGAGTCATAATCATGTAGTAGAAGTGTCCCTTACTTGAAACTCAGTACATGTTGGTCCTCAATGTTGATGGCTTCAATCTCAATCTCAAAATTAGGCAACTATTCAAACTTGTTGCTCAAAGATTTCATACAAAATAGTAACTCAAAAGTAGTTTGATTGCCTTTTAACAATCCATATAACCGACTATTTGATTGACCAGCAAGATTTAAAATGTATCTTAAACTTTTTACGTTAAAGGATTGGAATAGCTCAAGGTAAGTAGAGGCTTCCACTTTCATAGATTAGCTTTTCCAATCTAGAAGAAAGTTGGTTGAGCAGCTGAATCTACATCTTGCCTAAAAACAATTTTGCCAAGACAAGGTCATAGAGCACTCCATTGTTATTTTGTGCACATCCACTCCTCAAGAGTACTTTAAACTTCAATTTTATCTCAGGCTGACACATCACCCATGTACCTAAAGCAACAAATTTCAAGGCTCCTACCTTCCTCCCTTCAAAGGACCAAAATAGACCTCACTCAAGCTTTACTTTCCAAGATCCCTAGCAAGAGTTAAGTCACCAATTAGCTTTTTGTTATCTAGAAAGATAGCCTCTCACTTGCAGCTCATAATTACCAATTGGAGCATATTACTTGGGATGGGACATCTCATTCATTTTTCAAGACCCACTTCATACACACATAGAAAAGGGTTATTAGTTCAATGTATATTTCACATGCATGACTATTGAAAATTACCAAGTTTGAGGGGTTCAACTATAAGATATTTTCTCTATAACATGCATTCAAAGGGTATTTATGATTCCCCATATTTTAATGCTATGAGTGCTACCCCTAATTGATGGAGAAAATCTCAACGACGAGGTTTGGTGATGGTTTTCGAGCCTTAAATCTATGAATGGAAATATGACCCAAGAAGCTACACAAATGTAAGCTATGGTGGTCTTATTCTTCTCCCATTCTTGGGAAACAGCTTTGAGAGTATCACCATGCAATCTTTGCAAGCTCAACACTCCCACTATCTTGCCTACTTAACTTGGAACTCTATGCAATGTTCATTCCTTTAATGTAGTGCAGCTTACTATCCTGTAAGCCCAATACAAGTCCACTCTATTCAAGCAAAAAGAGATGTAGCTTCTCTTTTAGTGCAAGAGGGGTCAATGTGTGTGCAGAAGTTGAATCCTACAATGTTGCTCTCCACTATACTCCTAAAGTAATGCACACCCTAATTAGAAAAAATAAACTAATGGAACCACAAATTGCTTAAGCACACAAGATAAGCAATAATCATTGATTAGCTAGTTCAAAATGCATTGCAACAATGAAAAAAGAGTAAACGTTAGTTCTACTAATGAAAGTTCAACCACAATGCATGAGGGAGCATGTGGGAGTGAAGAAATGCAAGTAGAATAGAGCTCATCAGAGGGTGTGGATGCTATGGAGCTCCTTGGTTTTCATAGAGCTCTCAAGCTCAAAATGTGACCAGATATAAACTCTAGAACCCTAAAATGACTTAAAGGATATTTTCATAGTGAGTTTAAAAAACTAGGTTCAATCGAGCAAAAACATTGCAAAATAATCTAGCTCCCTATGTTAGGGCTTTGTAAGCATTGGAAAACGAAACAAAAAAATCCCCAAGCTTCTTGATCCTTTCTTAAGACTTCTTGATCCAAAGAAAAAAGGTTTTAATACATGTAATAGCAATTAATGGGGTTTAACCACTTTAGACAAAATAATGGCTTTTGAGAAAATAATATGGACAAAATGATGACCCTTATTTGACATGTTTTTCCTCTTGGAGTCCATTTTTCTCTAGTTCTTCTTCTCTCTATTACTTCCTAGCACTTTAGTGGCTTAGAAGTAGCTTTGACATTCATACTCATTTCCTGTGCAGTTTTAAACTCATAGTGGTACCAATCAATTTGCAGATACTATGGCAATGTCTTTTGTGCCTCTCTCTATGGAGCCTATGAAAATTTTTCTATTGTATACTTTATATACCACTTTCCCTTTTTCACACATTCTCTCAATAGTGTTAAGCCCCCTGCTACTTTTGCTTATATGCCAATTTTATTCAATCCAATCTCTCAATATCCCAATTTTAAAATAAGAACATGTGTGATTAGGTCTCCCCAATGTCATAAAAATAATCCTTTCAAAACATATTAAGTGTATAAGTGAAGGGTGAGTTTAGGAAATGAAAAGACAGAGGAAGGTGGAAAGTCAAAAGACATATGAAGGTGGAAAGTCAAAAGACCTTTTGTGTCCATATAAAGAGGTGTTTTTCTTCTCCTTCATTTTTCCTTTAGCATTTTCTTCTCTTCTCTTTAGCGTTTTCCTTGCTCTCTCTCTCTCTCTCTCTCTCTCTCTCTCTCTCTCTCTCTCTCTCCCCAATCTCAAAAAAATAAAAATTCTTTCAAAACATATTAAGTGTATATGTGAAGGGTGAGTTTAGGAAATGAAACGACAGATGAAGGTGGAAAGTCAAAAGACCTTTTGTGTCTATATAAAGAGGTGTTTTTCTTCTCCTTCATTTTTTCTTTAGCATTTTCTTCTCTTTTCTTTAGTGTTTTCCTCTCTCTCTCTCTCTCTCTCTCTCTCTCTCTCTCTCTCGTATTGTTGTATCCGTCCTTCCCAGGTAATACTGTTGCAAATCTACGTGCTTCGTTATTGCCCGATGTTACGTTGTATAGATTAGCGCATTGTTTTTCTTGTGAGTGTATAATTGAGTGTCTCAAAATATTTTTTATGTTGGTCATTCCAATTAAAAGATGTGTTCTTTTTCAAAAAAGTTGTGAGTGGTAAAGCCAAGTATGAAAAATTTTGAATGAATTTTCATAATAACTACACAAAACAAGACAAGAACAAATCTCAAGAATAGATTGAGATTTAGGCCATTCTTTGATGCATTGAGTTTTCTTAGGATCCATACGAATTCCTTCTCGCTAGAGACATTGTGACCTAAATATTCAATTTTAATTTTGAAGAATGAGCTTTTCTCAAGATTCAGATAAAGTTGGTTTATGTGCAATAATTTAAACACCAAATCCAATTGTACATAATGCTCTTTTTCATTCTTACTAAAAAATAAAATGATATCAAAGAAAACCACAACATAATCTTGATGCTTCAAAAAGATGTGATTCATCATGCGTGAAAATGTAGCAGTTGCATTTGTTAAACCAAAAAGCATGACAATGGATTCATAAGGACCAGAGTGTGTTTAAATTATAGTTTTATGAATATCACTTTTCATCATAAACACTTGATGATATCAAAATTTAAGGTCTATCTTACTAAAAATGGATGCTCCACTTAACTTATCAAGTAAGTCGTCAACGGAAGGAATATGAAAATGATTCCTTATCATGATTCAATTAAGTGCTTTATAGTCGATGCACAAGCAATAAGTGTCATTTTTCTTTTTGACTAAGAGAATTGATGCACCCAAAGGTGAACTACTTGGTTTAATTAAACCACGATGTAGCAATTCTTGATATTGAATTTCTCTTTGTTCGATTTGATTTTGATGATATGGAACTCCATAAGGTGGTGCACTATTTGGAATCAATTGTATTGTGTGGTCTTTCACCCTAAAAGGAGGTAATCTTGAAGGTAAATCTTCATTAAAAAGTATATATATATTTTATCAAAAAGTTCTTTTAAGAAGGAGACAATTGGTTTTCGTGTGTTTCAATTTCATTGATTAGAACCAAAAATTGTTTGTTATCTTTTTGAGCTAACCTTATAGCTCGAGTGTGACTAAGAAGGGTTTCTAGTTCACTACATGTGACAATGAGTGCATGCTTATCATAGTCGATCTTTGGATTAAAAGGACGCCTTCAAAACATACCTAAAATTAAATCCATGTTTTGCAATGGTGCTACTAGAAAAATTCGTGATTCAATGAAGTCTCCTAATTGATATTGCAAATCTTTTATCTTATACACAAAATTTATTTTGGTTCCTTGGAAAGCCGCTTTTATAATTCGTGGGAGTCATAAGAAATTTTAACTTTTTTGCAATACGTATATAAATGACATCACGTATTCTATCGTCATCATGTAATAACTTAAAATCATCATCACCAATCTTAACTTGCATATATAAAAGACTATGTAGCTAAGAAGTAGGAGAGCCTATGTGATCTTGGTAGTCTAAGTTACCTTGAGGTTCTTGATTGATATCTTCAAAAGTGTAGGCAAACATGATGGTCATTATCATCTTCAATCTCCTCAATAAAGTGTGAGGAAGGTACTGACTTGTTAGATGTGTGTCCTATCTTATGGTAAGTGTAACAAGCACAATCTTCACATCAAGTTTTCCATTATTCTTGTTGTCGTTATTGTTGTTGTTGTGAGTATGTGGACCCTTGTTCAATGACTTCAAGAGAAAAAAATATGAAAGTTTACATGCATTACTTAAACCATTGTTATTTAACTTTCTTTGCCCGAAACCATTTCAATTGGAATTGCTTGGTTGTGCGTCAATATTGATTGTAATGTTGCACCCATTATTGTCCATTGGTGTCATTGGTCCTTGTTTCAAGATGAATAAGATTTGTATGTTGCGGTGGTAAAAGAGAAGAATAAATATTTTTTATTGGGGTTCCTTTTGGAGTTGTACCTTTACCTTTTGCAGCTTCAACATCCTAAGCTAAAGAAATAGCTCTTTCCAATGTAAGTGTACAAAATTTTTTGACATCAATACGCAAAGTATACGCCAAGCCGGCAATATATTTTCGTTTGAAAGTAGAACGACAAATTTTTTCTACATTTTGAAAAGCAAGTAAAATGTACCAAAATGTGTCTGTGGATTATGTGATAGTATTATATGTCCTAAATTGAAGAGTATACCATGTATGAATAGCTATCTCTTTGTATTGAGAAGGAAGCAAGTATACGCCAAGCCGGCAATATATTTTCGTTTGAAAGTAGAACGACAAATTTTTTCTACATTTTGAAAAGCAAGTAAAATGTACCAAAATGTGTCTGTGATTTATGTGACAGTATTATATGTCCTAAATTGAAGAGTATACCATGTATGAATAGCTATCTCTTTGTATTGAGAAGGAAGAAAGCATTTCATTATCATTATTTGAAATTTCTTCCAAGTTCGTAGTTGTTTGTGTCATTTAGAGTCACATTCCACCAAAGAGAAGGATGTTTTGTCATTTGGTTTTCTACACACTTGATTTTGTCTCGTTTGTTGAACTTTTCTCCTTGAAAGTAGTCATCTAAGGATGATAACCAAGAGAGAAGCATACATGCATCCTTTCTGCCATCGTACTTTATAAAAGTAAATGCCTTGTAAGAGATCTTGTTTTGTTTTGTCTTGGCTTGAGCATCCAAAGTAGGCTTAATCACTTTGATAACCCACTTGTCTTCATTGTCATCTTCATGATTGCGCTCGTGAGAACTCTGCTTTTGTAAATTCTCAAGGAGAGTATGTGTAGTGCATTCCTCTTCAAACTCTTCAAAAAGAACATTAATCTTATGATACATAACAAGAGAATCTTGGGTGGTCATAGTTGGTTAACTCAAACAATGAAAAAGTGAAAATATAGATGTAAATCTAAAATGTATATGCAAGAGTTAAACTCCAAAAAGAAAAAAAGAACACAAGAAAATGAATAAGATGATATATGTGTTGAACGAGCCAAAAACTTTCTAAGAAGACCTCTAGTGAATATACAAACTTTTGAACAATCCAAAATAGTGGATAGAAGTAGTTGAGAGAGCGTCTTCTTGTTTTGTTGATGATTGTAGGCACTTGGATTGATTTTAAGGCTGATTTTCAACACTTGTGATTGTCCCTTGAGAATGTAACTAATGTATGAATTGCCTTTGTTACTTTTCTTTGTTTGCATCATTTTCTTTGAAGTAGGTTGCTCGTAGTAGTTATGATTAAACTATTGAGATGGGGAAGCTTGTTATTCTTGCATCTTTAGCGAGGAGAGAGCCTTCCAAAAGTAATCTTCTTGAGAGGCTTCATGCCTACACACTATCGGGAGCATTTTCAAAGCTCTAATACCATTGTTGGCTTCTTGATATCTTCCCAACACTTTCAACATAAATTAAATTCATTAAATCAAATTAAATTCAGCAAAACAATTGATTGAATATTTGTTACATACAAAGAGAACAACATAAACAAGTCAAAACACAAGACACCATATTGGGTATCAACCATTCCCCTCAATACAATATAATTGAGTATTTTCCTTCCACCTCTTTATTCATCTCATGGAGCATGAATTACAGCTACATATGTAAAAGATAAGAGAGGACGAGGTACGCAATCAAGAGATTGTATGCCATGATTAAGAGAGAAAATTAGCATAAAAGAGAGCAAGAGTGTATCTTTTGCAGCTTTGCTTTGATGGAGGTTTTGATGGCTCCATTGGCTTCAAAAGGGGAAGTAGAGGTTTGGAGAGAGTCACAGAGGGAGTTTTTTTGGATATTGCTCCACTAACCAAATCTAGCAATAAAGGCGCTCACTATGAAAGCTTGCTTCAAAAAGCTCGCTCCAAATAGAGCTTTTCAAGCAAGCTTCTTGAGCAAGCATTTTTTTCTCTCCCTCTCTCTCTCTGTCTCTCCCCATTTACCCCCTCTCTCTATCTCCTCTCTCTCACTCCCCTTTTGTCTCCCTCTACTTCTCCCTATCTCTATTTCTCTCTCTATCTCTCCCACTACTTTAATCTCTCTCTCTCTCTCTCTCTCTCTCTCTCTCTCTCTCTCTCTCTCTCTCTATATATATATATATATATATATATATATATATATATATATATATATATATATATATATATATATATATATATGTGTGTGTGTGTGTGTGTGTGTGTGTGTGTGTGTGTGTGACTCCTCACTGCCTTCGACGGCGGTGCTACTACGGAAGAAAATAACCTATTTAAAGCTGAATAGGAGATCATTAGAAATCTTCTATGCTTTTGTAAACAAACCACACTTGGTGTTACACACCATTTATTCTCAAGAAACACCCATACCAACCTCCCATAGCTAGTCGCATCCAAAGAGAAGCCCTCATTTTGCTCATCTTAAAACGTCCCATAGCTTCCTCACCCTTTTGGTACTCGGTATGCACTATAATAAGCCCAAGCCAAGAGATGATCGATGAATAGGATGAAAATCAAGAACTTACTATTCTTTAATAAATACTACACATTTGGAAGAGCGAGTTTTCTAAGGGAGCAACCAATATTACATTCACAATCAAGAAAGTTTCAACTATTTCTTGTATAAATATCTAATCAATTTTTGCGACATTGTCAATCGACAAACAAACTATACTTTTCAATTATTCCATGTCCCCTCTTCTTGCTTGAAAGTATCCAAGTATCCTTAATATCGATCATAGCAAGGGATGGTGCAAACACATTCTCTCTCTCTCTCTCTCTCTCTCTCTCTCTCTCTCTCTCTCTCTCTCTCTCTCTCTCTCTCTCTCTCTCTCTCTCTCTCTCTCTCCCCCCCCCCACATAAAAGCTGAATTTTGACACTTTTACTCCTCAAGGCACAACCCTTGCTCTCTGAAGTGGTGAGAAACATTATGATGTTGATGGTGGTATACACAGTGTGTGCATACTCATAAATACTTCGCGCTCCAAAATAAAAAATCATAGTAACAAAAAGCACACATACAGACACTTTGAGGAAAAAAGCCAATAAGAAAGAGAGAGTTAGAGAACTCTAATATAATCCATTCAATATAATGTGCATCTCAATTCATTACGCACAAAACCCATGAAGCATCTAGCTATATATGTCAAGAGAAAAGGACATTATTTCCATTTACATGTTAATTAGATGATAATAGAAAGACATGGAGAGAAGAGGACAACTCGCTCAAAATTGTGGCTAGACCAACAACAACTAATTGCAATCATCAGCGGCAATGCATGGCAACAACGCAACCGCATGCCTCCACCGTAGGGTGCCACACTTGCCAATAATGGACCCCCACGGGGGTAGCAACACTCTCTTCCTCTTTAGCCATGGCGAGAGCACACGGTCACAACAACACAACCAACCACACATGTAGCAGTAGCTCAGCTAGGGCTCTCTATGGCATTGGTCAAGATTTGGAATCAGCACGCATAGCATAGAGGAGCCGCTCGTCTAGTTTATAACTTTGGTCGTACAAAGGGCATCACCCACACCTTTGATCATCAACAACAAACTCATTTGATACTTAGACATCAATCACAGTACAAGATACACACTCCAATAGGTCGATATCGGCCAAGAGCAGTGTTTCAGTGTTTGAAGATGACAAAATTGTTGTGACTATCGATGGGCGACCGTATAAGCAACCCTCAAAAAAGGGGGTGGCACAGGGGTAGCAACAATCAACAAAAGTTGGCACTAGGGCCGGGTTCAACCTCTGCTAGGCATGGGTGCACGTTTTGGGATGCCATGCATACCTGTCAGCCTCACCCAGTCTCCCGTGTCGTACCTACATTTCTAGGCATGCATACCTTCATTTTACCTTTGCCCCCCTCCCTTTACCTATAACCCCCCTGGTATTCTCTCCACTTCCTCCCCTCACCTCTGCAACCCCACCAACAACTTTCATTAGCGGCATCTTCAACCTCTCTCTCTCTCTCTCTCTCTCTCTCTCTCTCTCTCTCTCTCTCTCTCTCTCTCTCTCTCTCTCTCTCTCTCTCTCTCTCTCTCTCTGTGTGTGTGTGTGTGTGTGTGTGTGTGTGTGTGTGTGTGTGTGTGTGTCTTTATGACCTTTGTTTTTCTAATTTGTGGAACTGCTTTTGGGTACACGAGCTAGTTGGAGATACTCTTACCAATGGCAATAGAACATTGCTATGGGAATATTACAATCATAGCACAAGAGGGAAGTTATTCTATTCCCATACTAACTTTGAGTGACCTATGTTCTTCTAATGTGTGGAACTTCTTTAGGTACATGAGCTAGTTGGAGATGCTCTTACCAATGGCAATTGAATATTGCTTTGGGAAAATACACACACACACACACACACACACATAGAAATGAAATGTCATATTAACGTCTTCAAAAGACCAAAGTGACCTATGAGACCAGAAAGTTACAATGTCGTGGATTTGATACAAATTCAGAGCAACAAAAATGACAAAATAAAATACTATGGAATCCTAAACCGCTAGCTGTGAGCTAAGCAGCTATGTGGGATGGATAAATCACAAAAGATCCAGCATCAGTCGCGCTGGCGGATCTCATCAATCTCCTCCATGGTCAATAGCCTGACCGGGCGTCGTGCATGTCGGGCCAAAGTGATCCGAATCCTCTAATGCAGCCTCCGTCGATGCTGTGTAGTCCTCCACAGTCGTGCTCTAGAGAGAGAGAGAGAGAGAGAGAGAGAGAGAGAGAGAGAGAGAGAGAGAGAGAGAGAGAGAGAGAGAGAGAGAGAGAGAGAGAGAGAGAGAGAGAGAGGAAGAGAAGTGAGAGGGATTGTGTGTGTGTGTGTGTGTGTGTGTGTGTGTGTGTGTGTGTGAGAGAGAGAGAGAGAGAGAGAGAGAGAGAGAGAGAGAGAGAGAGAGGAAGAGAGAGTGAGAGGGATTGTGTGTGTGTGTGTGTGTGTGTGTGTGTGTGTGTGTGTGTGTGTGTGTGTGTGTGTGTGTGTGTGAGAGAGAGAGAGAGAGAGAGAGAGAGAGAGAGAGAGAGAGAGGGAGAGACTCAATGTTGCAATCCCGTGACATGAGGTGTTGACCTCATGTTTAGAAGGCAAGAGAGATGTTGACGTCTCTGGAGTCCTTGAAACTGCCATCCCTTCCAAGCCCTGCGCTTGCCGTCTTCTCTAAGCTTGGCATCACTTTAGTGAAAGACTTTTTAGTGTATGACATATACAACATGGTTTCTCGGGTCAAAGAGCAATGAGACATGGAGTATCATAGTAGAGCTTTAAATTTTGTTATGTTCTAGAGAGTAGACGATGTTTTCTCATTATTGGAATTGCTTCAGCAGATGGACAAAACCTTTTGTGTTGGAGTGTAGGAAGTGAAGGAGTTTGGCTTAGGGATACAAAACTCAATTGTGCTAGATTCCATATCTTTTGTGGTCTCTCCTATTTTTGATAGTAGTTATGGAAGGTCATGCTTTGATGATGAAATGTGGATAAATGTGAAAGAGAGATGCAAGTGAAAACAACCTTTGCATTCTGGTTTATGAATCATATGGGGTAACAGGGGAAAATAGGATAGCAAAGCCAGCTCTTGGAGAAAGCTGGAAGGTGGTTCCAAATATTTGCTTGTAGATATCTAGAGAGGCAAAGAGTGATCTCTGTTGCATATCCTTGACAAAGCACAAGTCCATGAGTTGCAACAAGCAAGCTTTTTCCGATTTACCTCAGTAGGAATGGAGTCACCGTGAGTACGCTTATTGTATGATCTTTGCCTTGGAGAATGATGCATGTAACATAGACAAAATGGTTCTTCATGTTTACATTACAAAATCTGTAATAGTCGTCCCTTTGACAACTTTACCTTTGGCAGTGCTAGTGGTAAAGTGAAAAGGCGGCCTACATGTAGAAAACCATCAAAAGAAGGTAATTCTATTTCAAAAAAAGGGTTATTGTAGGAAGGTTAGGAGGGCACAAGAGGGAAGCTATTCTATTCCCATACTAACTTTGAGTGACCTTTGTTTTTTTAATTTGCGGAACTACTTTTGGGTACACGAGCTAGTTGGAGATGCTCTTACCAATGGCAATGGAATATTTCTTTGGAAATACCTATGTTTTACTAATTTGTGGAATTGCTTTTGGGTACATGAGCTAGTTCAAGATGCTCTTACCATTCGCAATGGAATTTTGCTTTGGGAAAATACCCCCCGAGAGAGAGAGAGAGAGAGAGAGAGAGAGAGAGAGAGAGAGAGAGAGAGAGAGAGAGAGAGAGAGAGAGAGAGAGAGAGAGAGAGAGAGAGAGAGCGACAAAAGGGGAGTGAAAGAGAGGAGAGAGGGAGAGGGAAAAAATTTCGCTCCAGAAGCTCGCTGAATAAGCTCTGTTTGGAGCAAGCTTTCAGAGTGAGCTTTTTTACTAGATTTGGTTAGTAGAGAGAGAGAGAGAGAGAGAGAGAGAGAGAGAGAGAGAGAGAGAGAGAGAGAGAGAGAGAAAGGATGCTCTTACCAATGGCAATGGAATATTGCTTTGGGAATACCTACGTTTTTCGAATTTGTGGAACTGCTTTTGGGTACATGAGCTAGTTTGAGATGCTCTTAACAATGGCAATGGAATTTTGCTTTGGGAAAATACCCACAGAGAGAGAGAGAGAGAGAGAGAGAGAGAGAGAGAGAGAGAGAGAGAGAGAGAGAGAGAGAGAGAGAGAGAGAGAGAGAGAGAGAGAGAGGAGAGGGAGAGGGAGAGGAAAAAAAAACTCGCTCCAGAAGCTCGCTGAAAAAGCTCTATTTGGAGCAAGCTTTCAAAGTGAGCTTTTTTACTAGATTCGGTTAGTAGAGCAATAGTGAGGGAGAGGGAATGGAAGAGAGTAGGTATTCAGACAATTTTATCCTTTAAAAATCCATTTTGAACCATGGAAAATGACAACCAATATTTGCAAGCACCCATTTGAGATTAATCCCAGCATTTTGATTACAATAGATGTCGTGATAATGAGAAAAAAGTAGGGTTTTCAATACGCAATCTTGCTACATGGAGGATCCATGGTTGCCATGCATGTGTATTAGACAAAGGAGTATCCTATTACCTGCCACCATCACCCACAAAAAAACAAGACATTGTTAGTCCATTAGGTGCAAGGCAGGTGTCATAAGATGCTCCTACATGTTATAGATGTCTATCTAATGCACAAAGCAAGAAAACTATAGACTCACAAAACCTGATTAGAAGAGGCCATTTTAAGGACTGAGTGTGGGGTGTGATGTTTTTGCAGCAAGTAGTAATATTCTTCTCCCTAGGTGCAAATGTCTTGGAAAAAGGTCACCTTATATATGTGCTCACTCCTTTTGTTTCTCTCCAAGAGAAAGCGTCAGATGGGAGGAGTGGGGTATTTCTTTTCCCATTTGGAAGGGTAGTGGTCAGTTATGGGTATTATTAAAGTGAGTGTGTATGTGGAGAAGTGAAGGCACCAAAGTTGCCCTCTCTACTTCTTTTTGTTTTTTGGAAGGTGTCATATATAGCTTATGTGTATATGTGGGAGGCCTTCCATGAGGGGGGGGGGGGGGGGGGGGGGTTTGCTAAGAAATCCATCCGATGTAAGAGGTGCTTCCCTTGGGTTAAAGGGGAAAGAGAGAGAGGGAGAGAGAGAGGCCGACCTCCACCCACACTCGGAGGAGTGTTTAATCCCTCTTTAGAGGGCACTAGGCCCCCTAAGGAGGCCTAGTTCCCTCCAACTTTTAGGTGTTCCAAGACATCACTTAGTAGCTTGTATGGGAGGAAGTTGCATATCCCTGCAAACGGTTTCTAATTAGTCTCCAAAGCTTAGCTTTTTCAAACCCGTTATGGCAAAAAGCTTGGACAAGTGCTCGGATGTCCCGTGCAGCATTTAATGGATAGGTGTTGCGAAAGAGGATTGGTTTTAGCTGTGAAAGTATGGCCTTATGAGCCCAATCCGAGGGCCAAGTACTAGATCGTTGAATATATTTGATGGGTTGGCAATGGAACTTTTCCTCCTTTCTATTGAGATGCTTAATTAGTTTCCCCCTTATCAATCGATAATTGAAGATTAAGGAATTTTTCATTTGTGCCAATCTCTCTTTCAATGGAGAGGCGAATAGGACAAATAGTTTGGTTTTTAATGAAGTATAGGGGGTCCATTGAGTCAATAATGAGAATGTCATCGAAGTACCGAAAAGGTGACCCCAACTTCTGGAGTTGGTTGGGAGATTTAAGGATCCCCGCAAAGAAGTCAAATTCCAACGTAGGGGGGAGCAAGCAAGCCCCATGGGGATCCCATTTTTTTGGCGTTATACCAATCCTTGGTTTTGTATGTACATGTTATTGATGAGCTAAGAATTGATCTCCAATATTTGGTGTAAGGTGAATGATAATCCCAATTTATATGGGTGTGAAGACCATGTTCCTTTTGTGCACTGGGTGGGGAATCTTTTGGAAGAGATGTATGGTTGTTGAGCCAAAAA
Source organism: Adiantum capillus-veneris (assembly GCF_014529385.1). Taxonomy (NCBI): domain Eukaryota; kingdom Viridiplantae; phylum Streptophyta; class Polypodiopsida; order Polypodiales; family Pteridaceae; genus Adiantum; species Adiantum capillus-veneris. Next base: position 105,923,172 of record NC_140958.1, read on the forward strand.
AGTAACTTGTATGAGTTTAGTTATGTGGTGGATTAATCCATGTACCCTGAGGTGGGGGATATTTTCGTAGCACCTCTTCACGTCCCCTGAATAGAGGGTGGTAGCATGCTTTTGCCGATTCAAGGCACATTCATAAATCGAGTCCACAATCCACCATGATTGGATGTGGAGATTATGGCATAATAAGGTTTTTTGGTTTAAGATTTTATCCCTTTGTTTGAGATGTGCTATACATGTTTTTAAGAAGCATGCCATTAGGAGGGAAATCTCTGTATAGCAGCATGTAGAGCCACATGTTAACCATTGGAATGAGTTTTTATGGCTTTTATACGAGGCGGTTAAAAAGGGGAGATCATTATTGCTCAAAGGTACAATGGGATCGAGGAATGAGCGAATTTGAGCTAGTGTATCCTTGATGTTTTGAGCATACAGTGTAAAGTCCTTACCCCGTAATCTCTTGTTAGCCTCATTAACAATGAGATTTTTACATAAAAGTACCATGTTATTTGGTGCCTTATCCAAGTAGGAGATGAAAAAGGTATACTTGAGTTGTTCAATTTCCTTCCAAAGGTTAGGGTACAGCCGATGTTGTTTTTTCCGGGGGAGAAAATCAAAACAATAGCCTTGTAGGGCTTTATATGCATCACCAAGTGCAAGGCTTGATGGGAGTTTGATGCAATTGGTATGCATGAGAGTGTTCAAGACGCGACAAAGCTCCTCATATGCTTGACCCAAGTTGGGTGGAGTAGATGATATATGTGAGAGACCAAAGCCACATAATCGAGCCAAATCTGGCAACATAAAAGCGCTAATATCAGTGGTTAGGACGTGTCTCCATGTCGGGTCCATATGTGAATGGAATTGCTTACACGAACATGTGTATGTCAGCTCCTTATGCGAGGTGAAAACAGTACGTGCATTACACATTTTCAACTTCAAAGGGGCGTCAAACGACCATGTAAAGAGACAATCACTCCAAAGTTGAGTGGTTACAATATTCAATCCAAAGAAAAAAGTACAAAAAAGGCTCTGACATTACATAAATCCAGCAAAGGGTTAACAAAATGGATTGGAACAAAGATGCCTTTGTTTTGGGGTTTTTTCTCAAAGCATAGCCTTCCATGCAAATCTCTGATAACCTGTAGCAAACAACAGGAAAGTAGATTCAGATTCAGATCATACAAAAGGGCTTTTGCACTAGCCGCACACAGTGAGGGTAAAAAGAGGGGCAGGTATGGGGCGCGGGAAGGGGGGGGGGGGGGGGGGGGGGGGGGGGGCTGCACAGAATTTTGTAGTAGTAGGCAGGATAAGTGGGGGTGTTGAAAGGTGTGCATATTAGCCGAGTCGGCAGGTGAGGCTTGCAACCATCGAGAGTTGGTCACAGTGGAACCAATCGATCTTTTGGGGCGTACGACTGTCATCGTTGACCTCGGGACTGTTTTGCATAACCTCCTTGAGCACGCTTATTTGTTCTTGCATCTCCAACGTCTCTCCCTGGAATAATGGCATGTTGTATAAAGCTATCAACCTCAAGATTGAGACTAGTAGCGAGGGTTTGTTGATTAAACAAAACTCGATGCTTAATAGCATCCTTCAACTTCTCCCTGTAAAAAAGGTGAATCAGCAAAGCTTTTATGGCCTCTTGGGCCTCTTTCTCAATCCAAGAGAGAAAGGCAACATTAGACATTTTCAAACTTGAGCCCGGGAAGAAGATGGGAAGATGATGCATCATCATCCGCAATGTGTGGTCGAACCCTAATATATTCCCATCCTTGCAATGGTCAGCCTGACCCACATGTTCACAACCACACTTCATAAAGGGGCAATGAACATTCCAGATTGCGTGGTGTAGTTTGTTTTCCTACCAGTAGTAGAGATCACATCTTTCACCCCAACAACACACCCGAAAGATGCCTTACACCTATTTGTATCAAATTTTGACATGGTGAAGGGGGTGGCTAGTTCTCAGTAATGTTTGAGGCATTTGATTCGAGGACATGTTGTAAAACAAGTTTCAAGGAGAGCTTGTCTTTACCATTTAATAAGAGTAAGAGAAGTCCCTCTGAAAGTGGTGCCATGAGTGTGAAGTTACCCAATGTCCAGGTTTTGTGGTGTGCATCCCCCAACATAATCTCCAAAAACCTGCAAGGAATATATGGGTCAATATATGATTCAAAGGGCTTCTTTGAGAGGTTGAGTGTCGGGCTGCTAGTTGCAACACTTTGCTTGGCAAGTTCCAGCTCCTCTTCATCCAAGTCTGTCGGGATGAGGGAGCTACTTGATTCAACTTGAGGGGCAAGAGAGACCTCTTTGTAGCCGTTAAGAAGGTGCTGCTTCCTTTGCACCATTGCGTCATTCCGTAGATTCTTCCCATGGCTATTCATGAATCTCCTCATGAGATTCTAGGAGTTCTCAACCCATTCCTTGTGCTCTTGTTCGTCTTCTTTGCCAATTGCTTTTAGGTTGGCTGCCAACTCTCGAAGCCTTTGTATGACAACATAAGGATTCTTATGTGCCAAAGAGTAAAGGCAAAACCATGTTGGTAAATCAAGAAGGTTAAGCAACAACAAATTAGTGTGTTCATCTGATGCCACGTTTGCATTTTCGAGCTCAATTAATGCAGAACAAACCTTGCACCATAGGTGGAGGGGCAGGAGAGAGGGACACATACCCAAGGAGGGCAAGGGATGCATCCCAACTACCAGTGTCCTGCATAGTAGAGAGAGTTTAGGTAAACTTAATCTACTAGAGCATGCTAAAATTGGCAACCATAGCCTGAAAAGAAGTAGTCGTGTATATAAGTGGTGCAGGTATATATGCTAGGTACTGTAACATTGCCATAATACAACGTGTGCGCAATGCCCAAGATCTTTTTATAAGCCCCAAGGAATTCATAAGAGATGCAAATAGACTCCATGAAAATGTAGGATGGGTAGGGCCCAAAGGGCTCAAGCCTTAGGTAGGTATCATTATGCATAGTGCATGAGGCCAAGGGGTGTATTTTCATGGGGAGCAACAACTCAGGTGCAATCATCATATGCAAGGTGCATATAAGGCTACAAAATCGTGCAAGATGACATCACCTCCAAGGGTTGTAATTGCAAGCACCAAATTTTCAGAACCTTGTACAAAAATTGAACATATAAAGCATGGTTCATACTCAAGGAGGACAAGCATTAAATTTATCAGAATTAATATCCTGCACAGACGATGAAGTAGGCACAATAGGCAGGCACCACATACAAAGTGTGAGCAAAACGGCCAAGAAGGCTACACACATAGTCCAGGCATGCGTCAAAAACTCAGCGTCAAGCATTGCATCTCATCACCCACTCCCATGCGTGTTGGGAGAAGAGGGGGAGATCGACCGCCTTCCAATTTCCAAGCACACACACTCACCTAGACTATCACACACACACACACACACACACACACAGAGTAAACATAGAATTGACATAGACAAGCTTGTAAGAGAGTGTAAGAGACGTGTAAGAGATGGAGATTAGATTAGAGAGTACACAACAATTAACCATAGCTTAAGAGAGTAGAGAAGAGAATCTGCAAGAGAAAGGCCTAAATCTAGCCCCAAACTCCACGACACCTCTCTTGTGGAGTTGGTATTTAATATATTATTTTGAGTTTAAGGTGCCAAAAATTGAGGCCCCTCTTTTACAACCACTTTCACTTTTGTAAATGAGTGAAGCTCATTAGTTCTTGCATGACCCATAAGGGGAGTTCCCACTACAACTATTTACAGATCCATAGTGGCTTATTGAAATGATGTTTTAAGATACTGTGCAAATATAAAATGGCCAAGAGTAATTTCCGTCGCCTCTTCATCAACTCCCCGCATTCCACTCTACAAAATCATCATCAACTCAATTAGTAAAATAAATAGACAGCACATAATTAACCATTACGCCCAGCTATCCCAATTGCAGCTAACCACTACAACAGGAGGGTGCCCAGTGTCGTAACATCCCTCCCACCAGGGATAGCAACTGTCCTCAGTTGCGCAATAGAGAAATCAACTGAACCGTGAGTGATGGAAAGTGTGGAGAAGGTCGGGAAAGTTGCGAAAAAACTTTTCAGGCATCCATTTGGCATCCTCTCTAGGGTGGCCCTTGAAAGTCAAAAGGTAACGGTTATAAACCATTCCAGTGCGTGTAGTGGTGGTCTCATGGTCAACTATTTTATCAGGGATGAGTTGCTCTTCTTGGTCTACAAGTGATGGTGGGTCTTCATAAATGTGGTGTGTAGGTCGGGGTCCTCAGAATGGGCGTAAAAGACTAATGTGAAAGGCATTTTGAATGTGCCAATGTGTAGGTAGTTCTAAACAGAAAGAAACATCATTAATGACAGCTAAAATTTTGAAAGGTCCATAAAAACGAGGAGCAAGCTTAACAAAAACATTAGTATCAACACTTTTGATCCTTCGTTTTTCGATGCGAAGTTAAAACATGATCACCTTCTTTGAATTGGTGTGCCTTGTGGTGCTTGTTAGCATGCTTGGTGTAAAGTTCTTGTGAGTGTTTAATGGCAGAATGCACACTTGCATAAATATCATGAAAGTAAGTAGTGAAATCATCAGCGGCAGGCACAACATTAGAAAGACGTGAAGCAGGAGTAGGAAGTGAGTGACCATATACAATTTCAAATGGAGATTTACCCGTGGCAGTGTGAGTGGTGTTGTTGTATGCAAATTGCAAAATATGGAGGTAATCATCCCATTTCTTAGGTTGAGAAGAAACATAAGCCTTTAACAAGTCAATAATAGTACGGTTGGTGACTTCGGTTTGACCATTATATTCAGGATGAAATGCAGAAGTGAAGTCAAGTGTAGTGCCAAGATTTTCAAATACAGTAGTCCAAAAAGCACTACAAAATTTTGAGTCTCGATCAGAAATGATCACTTTAGGCAAACCATGATGTGGAAAAACAGTCTTAAGAAACAAAAGTGCAGCTTGATGTGCTGTGAGTGTTTTCTTACATGGAACAAAGTACGCTTGTTTAGAGAAACGATCAATAATAGTCCATATCATGTCATGTTTGTGCATTGTGAGTGGGAAACCAGTAACAAAATCCATTGAAATATGTTCCCAAGGTCTTTCAGGAATGGGGAGAGGGTGTAAAAGTCCCAATTTCTTACCTGTAGCTGCTTTGATTTTTTGACAAATCAAACAAGTTGACACATATTGTTTAACATCCATTCTCATAGTAGGCCAATAGAAATCACGACATAAATTTTGAAAAGTTGCAGCAAATCCTCTATGTCCAGCGTAAGGAGGTTTGTGCAATTCTTCAATAATTAATGTACGGAAAGGTTTAGTCACACACAATTTTTGTTTGAAATAAAGAAAGTTTTCTTGAATAGTGTATTCGAGAAATGTGTGTACAGAATTATCAAGCATGTGCAACCATGTCATTTTGAAGTCAGCATCATGTGCATAAGTGTCAGGCATAGTGTCAAAGGAAGTTCCCGTAATGATTGATAGATGATTAAGTGAGGGTTTTCTACTGAAAGCATCAGCTACAACGTTTTCTTTACCAGGTTGGTATTGAATGTTTGGCTGGAAACTTTGAATAAAAGCAGCCCACTTAATATGTCTATCATCTATTAAGGGCTGAGAAAGTAAATATTTGATACTTTGTTGATCAGTTTTAATGATCAAGTCAGTACCCATTACATAGTGTTTCCAGATTTTCAATGCATGTACCACATCAGTCAACTCTTTATCATAAGTAATGAACTTTGTTTCAGACGGTTTGAATTTACGACTTTCGAAAGCAATTGGATGGTTATCTTGCATAAGGACTGCACTGATACCTTTTCCAGTAGCATCAGTGACTACCACAAAAGATGGCCTTTCAAAATCAGGCAATTGCAATCAAGGTGCATTAGTCAAAGCATGTTTAAGTGCATTAAATGAGCTTTCTTGGAAATCAATCCATTCATAAGGCATGTTTTTCTTCAACAAGAGAGTCAAATAATGTGCTTTGTAAGCAAAATTACGAACAAATTTCTTGTAATAGCTACAAAGACCAATAAAAGATCGTAGCTCATGCAAATTTTTGGGTCTAAGCCAGGATTGAATGGCTTCAATTTTCTTTGGATCGACATGTATTCCCTTATCCAATACAATATGTCCCAAATATTCAATTTTAGATTGGAAAAATGAACTCTTTTCAGGATTCAAATACAAGTGGTTTTGTGCAAGTAGATCAAATACACGTGTTAAATGTTGCTTATGCTCTTCTTCAGATTTACTGAATCATCAAAAAATACAATCACAAAATCTTGATGGTCAATGAAAATTCAATTCATCATGCGTGTGAATGTAGCTGGTGCATTTGTCAAACCAAATGGCATGACAAGAAATTCATAGTGTCCAGTTTGTGTCCTGAAAGCAGTTTTGTAGACATCATGTTCAAACATTTTGACTTGGTGATATCCTGATTTAAGGTCAATTTTGCTAAAGATGTGTGCCCCTTTCAGTTTGTCTAGTAGATCATCCACTCTAGGAATAGGAAACCTATTCTTAATGGTGATCTTGTTTAAAGCCCTGTAGTCGATACACATACGAAAGGTTCCATTTTTCTTCTTGACAAGAAGTACTAGAGGTCCGTATGGTGAACTACTAGGTCGGATTAGGCCTCGGTCAAGTAAATCAGTGATTTGTGTTTGTATTTCCCTGTGTGCGGTAGGATTTACACGATAAGGTGCTCTACAAGGATTCCGAACCTGCGTCGTGGGGTCAGCTGTAGTACTCGGTACTCTGTAGTCCGTAACCGGCCGCGACCTAATTTCATGCATGAAACAATCTTTAAATTGTGAGAGAAATTCATCGTGTGTGGAATTACGTGAAGTTTCAGTTTCAGCAGAAATTTGATTTACCAATACTAGATATGTTTTCCCATGTTTGCGAATTGCTCGTTTGGCTTGAGTGTGAGAGAGGAGTGGAAATTTTTGATGTGCTAGTGTTGCTTGGATGGAGAAAGTTTTATTATTATGAGTGAGAGACATCGTACGTGTTTTATAATTGATAAACGGGTCAAATTCATGACGAAATGGCATTCCCAAAATCATATCAAGACCATGCAATGGTGCTACCAAAAATGTACGTGCTTGTGTGAATTCATCAATGCAAACTTCAACAGTGACTTGAGTTTTACAATTAAAACGTTGATTATTAGAAACAGTTTTGACCTTATGAGGTGATGAAATTTCAGAGAGTGATAGTTGTTGTGCCAATCGTGTGGAAATGAAATCATGGCTACTACCATCATCTAGCAGAATGGTGACATTTTCACACTTAACAGTGCCTTGCACTTTAAACAAAGTGTGAGGAGATATAGGAGTACCTGAGGATGGGTTGTCATCGTTATCATAATCAGGGTCATATCCCTCACCGTAGTTAACTTCCACTTCATTGTCGTCGGGTGTAGCATCTTCGATGAGGTTAAGAGTAGCTCCATTGGGGCGGTTGTTGTTGAAGGGTTTTTGACTTGAATTCCTGTTGACTCCATTTGAATGGCCATTGGATTGACCATTGCCCTTAGCATGACCATTTGGGCACTTATCTGCATAGTGACCATATTGAAAGCATTTAAAACACTTCACCTTTTTGTTACCATTAGAATTTGGAGGAGAACGCTAGTTGAAAGGATGTTGGTTGCTTCGTTGCTGAGTGTTGTTGTGGTTGTTGCTCGTATGAGGTTGAGCAGTGGTAGGAGGATTGTCAAATCTTTGTCTTTTGAAAAAGGTACGGCTTTGGTGTTTGCTTCTGTCAAAGTTAGGAGAGAAAGGAGGTCTCTTGTTACGGTTAGTGTTAGCAGGTTGATCAGTGTGAGAGGAATGTCCACTTTTCTTCTTTTCTGCGTTGAGAGCCAAATTAATGGCCTTTGACAGAGAATCTGGTTCGAACATATCTACCTCAGCACTAATTTGTAGTGCCAAGCCTGATATGTACTTTCGCTTCAATTTCCTGCGACTAACATGTTCAACAGCTTGCAATTGAATTAGACAATTCCAAAAACGGTCAGTGTAACCCTGTACATCTTCATTTCTACCATGTCGTATTAAATCCCATTGACGTCGTGCTTTAGCTTTGTACTGTGTGGGCAAAAATTGGGGTAAAAACACTTTTTTAAATGCATTCCATGTGCGTGGTCTTCTTCCATGTTGTTTGGTGACGTTCCACCACAATGCAGCGCTGCTAGTTAGATGATTGGATGCACACTTTACCCTTTCACGCTCGGGAAAGTCTTCATCATGAAAGTAGTCATCTAGTTGACTAACCCATGCTAGAACCGTGCTAGCATTTTTAGTGCCATCAAAATCTTTGAAAGTGAAGGCTTTTCTGCTCATTTTGTTTTTCTTGGGTGCCGGTTCAGATTCGGTGCGTGCGGAATGCAATAATTTATCTTCAAGTTCTTTTCTTCGCATGCGTTCATATGTGAGTGACTGCTGCAAATTTTGAAGTTGCTCTGCAATCGTGGGTGCATGAGGAAGATGTGCCATGATTGCGTGCTTTTTTTAAAAAAAATTAATAAATAAATAATTAAATGGTAATGCTTAAAAAGGATATTTGGTGATATTCGCAGATGCAGTATGCGGAATAAAATAAAATAAATAACAGAAATGTAATGTACTTAGCTGAGAAAGAGAGGTGGCGTCCAGTCCGGAATGGCGATGTGCTAGGAAATTGCCAGAGAATAGACAGTCCGACAGTGCGTCACCGAGCCAGTTGAATTTGTAGCATCCGGTCTCCCTTACCCCCAAAATAATACGTTGATAATTTTACGATATGGTCACTTCTTGATTTGTGCCATGTGTCGTGGCGGATGGTCGTTAATTACACCCGGCCTTTGATCGCCTCTTGTTTTGAACTTTAGATGCGATATATTCAATTTTGCCTTGTTCAAATCGCCAACTTTGACTGTTCAATGGCCGAGTAATGATGATGTGTGGGTGCCCTCTTGAAGTATCAAGAATGTCGGAATTTTTTTTAAAAAGCTTGGGGGCTTTTGGCGGTGGGCGGCCGAGTAGAACAGTGGGTGGCCGAATAACAAAGGGAAGGCTTTGAGGATTTTTGGCAAAGCCTTTGAGGGTAAGGTTTATTTTTCTGTGTTTTGTAAAGCTTTGGATATTGGGCAGCCGGACAGGTTTTAGGACACCTTTTAAGTTTAAAGGAGGTGTGTGAAGGCCATCAAAAGCCTTGCATGGCGGGTTCGTGATCTGCACGCAGCGCGCGGGTACGAAGAGATGCTCAGAGTGGCGCGCAGAGCTGGTTTCGGACCGCGAGGGGGTGAGGGCCTTGACCCAACAAGCCTAGGCGACGACAACTGTGGCGGTGGCAATCAATTTCATGCAAGTCGACATATCGACATAGGGGTCCTTCCCACGGCCAAAACTTCGAGTTAAAGTTGTTGCTAGGCAGCCCTTCCCACAGCAGAATTGAACCGGATGGCAGAATTTGGGGAGATAGTATGGTTGGATCGAAGAAGCTCAAGGCAAGGAAAAAATTACCGAACTTGAAGTTGTCAATTACTCGTTCGAAGCCAAAACCTTCCGATTCTCCAAGCTTTTACTTTCTTCTTGCCGATTTTCAAAGGCTTGTCGATTTTTGAATTGTGGTCGACATAGCTTTCCTTGATCCTTGCTCGGATTCTACAATTCCTTAATGAAAATTTGCATCAAAATTTCTAAGTGTACCTTGGTTGTAACCATAGCTTCTTGATTGATGAAATCGAGTCTTCTTGCCGCATAATTACTCCGAGTAAACGGAACCACCTTGCTCTGATACCACTGTTGGGAGAAGAGGGGGAGATCGATCGCTTAAAATATTCAACACAAGCTTTCAAGCAATCACCATCAAATTGTCCACCTCTTCTTCCAATTTCCAAGCACACACACTCACCTAGACTATGACACACACACAAACAGTAAACATAGAATTGACATAGACAAGCTTGTAAGAGAGTGTAAGAGATGTGTAAGAGATGGAAACTAGATTAGAGAGTACACAGCAATTAACCATAGCTTAAGAGAGTAGAGAAGAGAATCTGCAAGAGAAAGACCTAAATCTAGCCCCAAACTCCACGGCACCTCTCTTGTGGAGTTGGTATTTAATATATTATTTTGAGTTTAAGGTGCCAAAAATTGAGGCCCCTCTTTTACAACCACTTTCACTTTTGTAAATGAGTGAAGCTCATTAGTTCTTGCATGACCCATAAGGGGAGTTCCCACTACAACTATTTACAGAGCCATAGTGGCTTATTGAAATGATGTTCTAAGATACTGTGCAAATATAAAATGGCCAAGAGTAATTGTCGTCGCCTCTTCATCAACTCCCGCATTCCACTCTACAAAATCATCATCAACTCAATTAGTAAAATAAATAGACAGCACATAATTAACCATTACGCCCAGCTATCCCAATTGCAGCTAACCACTACAACAGAAGGGTGCCTAGTGTCGTAACAATGCGTGTACAAAGCTCAAGGTATGAGAGCAAGCATGATATAGGTAGGCATATCAAAATACAAAACCAGAGATGATTGAGAGCAGGAAGGTGTCTATAAGCAAGAAGCTTGCAGATTCCTGTGGGAGTATACATATATAAGGGTAAGGAGGTTTTGAGAATTCTGCCCAAAGAGAGGCAGTACATATACTTTTGGAGGGTATTTTGTGTAGACAAAAGAGAACATGGGTCCACATATTAGGTAAATCAATTGAAGTAGAGTGTAATAATGAGGGTCAGAAGCCTTCACATGTCAAGAACGTCAAACTAAGCTACATGCAATGACTAGCCCAGTACCAGATAATCAAAAATTAAAATAGATATACAAAAGAAGGACTAAGGGCAATCATGCTCCAATAGGGCACCGTAAAGAAACAGTCTAAGGTTGTGGGTATGTGCCTGTATGCGGCTCTGGAGAGGTAGAAGTGATCATCATCATGCTGCTTGCATTGTTGGTGAGGTTGCAGGTTGACCATCATCACCCACAACATCCTTGTTGTCTAGGATGCTGGCAAACATAGGCTGTGCCCAAGGAGGGTAGGCCATGCTTCTCAACACATGAAGCTGCCCTATCATAGCTGAGCCATTCAAGCACCACTCACCTTGCCAGAATTGAAGCCCGCTGATTAAACAATTGCTATAGATGAGCACCGCACTTTTGGGTAAGTAGGAGGTCTTGAACGGAGTGAGACATGGCTTATACACGCGCATAGTGAGGTTAGAGTCTAAGTTGGGGCACGTCTCATGCACATTCAGTCTTTGTTTGATGTTGATGATACTGCAAGTCCGATTTCTAGCATCTTGAGCATGTCCAATTTCAAGGATGAGGGCATGATAGGCCCGAGCCAAAGAAGGGTATTCCTTTCTCTCTCTCTCTCACTCCCTCTCCCTCTCTCTCTGATGGGCTCGAAATGCAAGGCAGTGCAAGACCATGGGGATTCATGGTCCAACGGAGTATTCTCTGTACCATAGCTAAAGAGAGAATCTTTGGTCATAAAAAGGATGGCGTATCGTGCGCCAAGAAGATAGGGTAGGCGAGGGGCTAGGGTCTGTGATTGAGGCAGGTAAGCCTTCAGGGAAATGTGCACCATGACATCAAGGCAGGTAAGCCTTTAAGACGATAACCTTGAAGGCAAGCCACACCCCTTTTTAAAAATATATATACTATTCTTGACAGCAAAGCCGACTGACTCTTATTTATTACCTATTCCAGATGTTTGTGAACATATGTGTTCTCATCCCCATTTTTGTGTGGGGGGAACCATGCCTTAGGTTTGAGAGCCAGGGATAAGACCTTAGTGGAAAAAGAGAGAGAGGGGTCACCCAAAAAGGATAATGGGGAAAAAAGGGAACAAAAGGGGGACCAACCCAATGTTAACCCTCACGGCTCACGGACACCCTATCACCTACGACGGATGTTGTATTATTTACTTGTAGAGTCAAGTACCGGGCTTGTCGGTCCAATAGGAAAAGGGTAAGAGTGATCGCCGATGAGAGGCGCACTCTAACTGGAACATTCAAGGGATTAGTTGGCTAAGCATGGGCGCCCAAGTGTGAATGGGGTGAGCTCATATAAAAGTCAACTAAACCTAAAATTCACTCATTCTCTCATTTGTGCAATTGAAGAGTGCTCTTGCTCCATCTCCATCTTCTTCTTCTTCATCTCCTTGTGTGTGTGTGTATGCGTGAGAGAGAGAGAGAGAGAGAGAGAGAGAGAGAAAGAGAGAGTGTGTGCGATCGAGCATTGCGGCGGCATAACGGCGGCGAGGCGGTTGAGCGCGGCGTAGCAGCGTCTCCCTCTTCTTCGCCGAGAGGAATCCTCCACGACAGGAAGCGTAGAGCGGTGAGTAACACACCAACGCCATCTTTGAGCTTACTAGTTTAGGCTTGTTGTGTACTTGGAGCCATTTGTGGCTCGCACACGGTATATTGGCAAGTTCCTAGCATTGACACATGAGACATACGCACACATTTTTGGCGCCGTTGCCGGGGAATGCCATACACTAAGCTTGAATGGCACTCTGTGCTTCTTTTGTGGTGCAATTTCTATTGTAGGAAAGGTAGGGAAGGAGTGTGTGTGTGTGTGTGTGTGTGTGTTGAGAAGAGGGATTTATGTGTTTTTTTTGTTAATGGAGTTTTCAAAGGTACTGTGTTTATTCTCTGTGTATTAAGGTTGTTAGTTTTCTTTGTTAATGGAGTTTTCAAAGGTACTGTGTTTATTCTCTGTGTACTAAGGTTGTTAGTTTTCTGTGTACAGTAAGTAGGAAGTAGATTTGTGAGAGTTAATAGAGTGTGTTAGTGTGTAATAGTAGGTGTATTAGTTAGAAGTAGGTAGATAAAGTGTGTGTGTGCTCTAGCGCAGGCCGCGACGACCTTATCCTTTTTTTGTTTGTTTTTTTTAAATTAAATTTTAAATTAAATTTTTTTTTAAGGTAGGACCGTGATCGGGAATATCTCCCAGACCCAAGCCCAAGATCATGCTCAGGCGTAGGCCTCAGTTGCCTTTTACAATTACGAATTTTAGCTTCACACGTAGCTAAAAATCGATTTTTTGAGGACCAACGTAACTTCAGATGCCCGAAAATTGTGTTGTAAAGCACACAGCGACCCCCTGAGTGATACGCTTGTTTCAAGCTATCACACACTTTTTTTTAAAAATCAAACATTAAAAAAACATTAAAAACGTAAAAAACACGAGTGAAAACGGATGCTTAAAAAAGGTAAGCGGTTAACCTTCGAGGTTATTCACCGATGCTTGTAGGGTGCCAAAGGCACATGCATCTACGCTCTCGTGTGTTAGAGACGGAGCAACTAGAGAGAATTTCGACTTACACGAGTTCTCAATATCCACCTACTTTAGGTTCTGGGCCCTCAGCGGGGACCCAAGGTAGTACAAACCAAGACCCGAACATAGCGGCTAGTGACTCTTCCTCTGACTACGACGTCATGGAGGGTTTCCCAATGCCTAATCCCGATAGCTCAAGCCAAGACATGCATGCCATGGGCCTGCGGCCCGCGGTCCGGGCCGAGTGTGCTTAGCCGCCTGAAGGAAACCTTTAGTAGAGCCACTCGCTCCGAACATGGAGCTAATGATGTAAATGAGGGAGGTGGGAAAGTAAATTCTCCATTCGTGACCAACGTAGACCCTATGTCCTTAGAAAATGTGCACGTGAATACTTCATTCACTGCACCTCCTGACTCTTCAGAGTTATTTCCCTCCGAGGTCATATTACCCGATGGTAGAAGCCTTGCCGAAGTGCAAGAGGTTGAGCGATATATCCTTGCAGCAAGGGAAAAGGAAGTCAAGAGCTTACGCAAGGCGGAGCAACGAAAAGAGTTAAAAGCGAAAGACCCTATGTCAATATCCTTGCTAAGAGAGCAATTAAGTGCTCCTGACTTAGCAACTGCTAAAGGGCAACCTCTAGAAAGCAACATTGCATCTAGCTCAAAGGACACCCCTAGCACCTCAATCCTAGATGGAGTGTTCCTAAATGAGAATTGGGAGTACGAACTACAAATGGAAACTCTGACCGACCTATACAAAGGTCACACCTATCACGTGGGTTGGTTAGATGTCCTACAATCCACAATGGGTGCTACTAGTGTGGAGGATCAACAACAAAGAGTTTGTGAGGTCATCCATAGGGTGATTAAGTTAGAGAGACAGAACAAGGGGATCAACATGCCTTCAACGGGTCTCATGAGATTCTTGGATACAGGGAAGGCTAAACAACCGACCTTATCGCAAATGGAGACTACCTCGGTAAATGGAGACCTTATCGCAAATGGAGACTACCTCGGTAAGTCCGATGGATCCCCCATATGTTGTTTCTCCAGGGGTCTCAGTGCAATCTGAGCCCACAAGTGATAGCTTCACCTTTCCAAGTCTAGCTCATCTTTCCCTTGATGACACCACGGCTACCATGCCTACCCCAATGATGGGCATACCGAGAAACACGCCATGGACCTCATTTGTTAGTAAAGCACAGCTACATGGTAGCTCAATGCCTACAACAGTACAAGTGTGTACCAATCGTATACACCCATGGGTCCTCGTACTCAGGTAGTCCTACCCCTCCCATTGTTTCAACAACCTATGCTCCACAACCACAATACCCAAGTTCTTATCTCCATGGGACTATACCGGCTAGCATTAGCATGTCACATCCGACATCTGCTATGCCTAGGGCCACACATATGAACTTTGGGCCACCACATGGCACAACATCGCACCCAATGTGGAACCCAAGGGCTTCCTATGCGCCAAGCCCAATGCCAATACCTACTCCACATGTAGTCTCGGGAGCGCCTTCACTTACGGTGCCTGCTCACTTAGGTGACTTGGCAACATTTGCTCAAGCTATTGGTCGGTCTATTGCTGAGAATATGCGTAACGCACCTGATAGAGAGCCTAGAAGTAAGGCAGTACAAATAGCCAAGCTCACACAAAAATTTAGTGGAGACGGGGATGTGAGAAAGCATATCGAAGTGTTTGAACAAATATGCGATTCTCTAGGAGAACACAGTGACCTACATAAGAGCAATGCTTTAAGCCTAACCTTACGTGGGAAGGCAGGGGATTGGTATAGAACCCTAAGGGTGGAAGAAAAAACGAATTACCCTACTCTTAGGAGACTGTTCTTGAAAGAATACATATGAGAGGGAGTGCTTTGGGGTGTAGCTTCTCAGCTCCAGAAAGCCCAACGAGAGGAAGGAGAGTCGGTGAGAGACTTTATAAGTCGCTTGAAGCATTTGAATTCTCATTGTAATCCAAATGAGCGCTTCAACAATAACCAATTGCTTGATAGATTCATTAGGGGATTACGACATGAGGATATCTACAATGGATTAGTCATTAGAGGTATCACCACTTGGGAAGCAGTCACCACCAATGCAATCCAATTGGAGGATAATTTAATGATTCAAGGAGAAAGAGTGTCTGTTGAGCCTAAATCTATTAGCTCGCAAGCATCAGGGCATCAGCCAATGACCCTAAAGCCTATTGCTAAAGAGCCAAAGATATCTGAGATGACTTTAGCAGATCTCACCAAGGCTATTCAAGAGAGTCTTATAGACAATCGTGCTCCGCAGAACAATCATATGTATCCAAGAAGGGAGCAACAATGGTGCTCAGTATGCTATGGACCGCATAGTACCAGTGAATGCCCTACTTTTAGAGTAAAATTCAATGGGAACTGCAATGCATGTTGAAGGTATGGTCATCAAGCTAAGGATTGCATAGTATTTAAGCGTGCGATGGCCAATAGACCAACCTTAGCATGGACAGACACACCTCGAGTGCCTGCATTGATGTCGGCCCCACCTCTTGAACAAACAGCACAACACATGGTCCCTAGGGCCCAAAATGTTGTTCAAAAAACACCCTCACCGCCTCCAGTGCTAGGACCGCAACCACCACATCCGAGAATCACTTCTGTGAATCAAGTGGGTTGTGAGTCATCTATTGCTTGTTTGGAAGGCTGTGAGGAAGATATAGATCCTAATATTGCCTATGGGATGGATGTGCTTGAAGAAAGTCCACAATACTACATGGAGGACTATTGGGGACAAGTCAAACATGTATATCAAGTAGCTGCTCTTGCGGCAACATGTCAAAATATCAATTACACTGCTAAGAGACCACCTCTTCAATGTTATGAGTGTGGAGGTCCACATCGTGTAGCCGAGTGTCCTATTAGGCTACAAAACAACTCCACACTAATGCAAACCAATCAAGCGAGCACGTCTACAATGCCAATACTCATGTGTAATCGATGTGGCATAGATCATTTGATTGCCCAATGTCCAAATAATCCAAATGCACCGAAGATCACGCCATTAAACTTGATTGAAGTTATCGAGGAGCCATCACAAAGTACACCTGTGGTACCAATAAACGTACTCACACGATCGATGCTCCAAAAACAAAATTATATTCTTGAGGAAAGAGACACGGCATCAATTGCCCAATCTCACAAAAAGAAGAAAACACGAAGGAAGAGATCGCAAAAAGCAGCGAAGTCAGACCCTAGTTCAAAGACCAACATAGGAACCGGTGACGACCCCGTATATATGAACGATGCTGAAGAAGATTCTAATTCAGGTGAAACCACGGAGACCAAAACGACCACTAAGATAGAAACCAACAAGGAAGATCTTCATGAGCCACAATGGTCAGGATCCAAGAAGAAGATAGGAACTTATCCAAACCCTACAAAGGAGATTGAGCGAGTCAAGCAATTAAGGAGTTTGGTAGAAGATCCCCAAAGGGATCTAGAACCAGCACCTAGGAAGATCCAGATTACAGACACCGTGTTCCCTATGCAACAACAACCTCACCAAGACCATAGACCCTTAGCCATACCTAGTGTCATCCAAGAAGAAAGTGACTTAAAGTCATGGGAAAGTGGGCGTACTCACTTCTTCATGGAAAGAATGTTTACAGAGGGACTACTTGATCCTATTTTAGAAATGGAGATCCCATCTTCCCCACGTCAAGGGACTCAAGGCCAAAAGGTGTCGTTAAACATTGCCAAATTGACGGATTTCATGTCTTCAGAAGTTAGAACCACCATCATGTCCAAACTATATAAAGACCCTGAGCTAGTCTCAGCTCTTCAAGCCTTCCTCGATGGAGAACTAAAGTTTGGGCTACCACAATTTTCACAGATGGATGGAGCTGGGGAGATGCCAACAGAGGAGGAACACTTAGATCCACAACCCAACCTAGATGAGAACCTTGTTATAGAAATACATGTTAACAAGTTGGGACAATACTTTGAGGGTGATGAATTCAATGCGACCATACCAATCACTACTAAGGGATTAACTGTGAAGGGAATCCTTGATGGTGGCGCTGGGGTTAGCATTGTGACTAAAAATTGCTGGGAAACTATGGGAAGACCTCACCTTGCGACCACAACCATAGTAGTGAAGATGGCCAATGGGTCTATTGTTAAACCTATTGGGATGCTAGAAGATCTCAAGATCAAGGTCTTTGGACATAAAATAAGGATTACCTTTATTGTTATGGATTTCTCCAAACACACTATGGCATCGAAGATGATCTTAGGACATCCTTTCATGAGGGAAGCAAAAATGGTGCATGACTGGTCTAAAAACCATGTCTACTTGCAGTTCCAAGATTCTGTCATTTGAGTGGATCTTGTAACGGGTCGAGCACATCCTCTAGGAAACAAGTTTATAATTGATCATAGATCTGACACCACAGTTCACTCGGCCCCATTGCAGTATTGTTACACATGTAAAGCGGACACTGATGTTGGGGAAGATTCTTCTTATATGGATGTACTACCTGGGATGACTGAGTCGGACAATGTGGATTGGGTCCACCTAGCAGCAACCATAGACACTTGGGGAAATAGGGGGACGACCTGGGTAACACCTGAGAGGGATGAAATGCCCGTACCCTTAAATATGCTACAAGCAATGCATATAGCTTCTGACAAGACTCATCCTAATATAACGAAGAAAACATACAAGTGGGTCCCTAAAGCTTCTTTAGCGACCATGGCTAGTACTAAAAAGCAGAAGCCTTGTAAGAAACGTACCAGACGCTCCAAGAAAAGTAAGAAAATGTGGCGGCGGATCCCTAAACGACTATTAGAAGCCCAAAGCTACTATCAAGGAAATGATCAAATCTGGGTGCCAAAACATAGATTGTGTTCTTACTTGTCACCTGACCCATGCGAGCCCAATCCCGTAGCTCCAAAACGAATCAACGATCGTGGAAAGAAAAAAATCACAAAATGCTACACACCCGTTCCAGAGATAGTTTGGGTACCGAAGAAAGAACGATTTGTTCCACCTAGCTCAGGAAGGGGGGAGTCCCATGAAGCTTCTAGCTCCTCATGTAATGCATCCATAGAGGTAAAAGCTTCTCCACAGCCTCCACCTACAATAGTGGACCTCCATGAAACTACAAACAAATCCACACCTCCCAGTATTCAAGAATCACCTGATGAACCACTTCAAGTTCGATCCTGGGAGAGTACCTTACCACCCTTGCAACTTGATGAGGCACCTAAGGTAAGAGAAAACTATTGGCAAAAATCCTCACCTATTACCAAATGGAACGATTGGTTTCAAAGGGTGACGAGCTCATTTCAAACGGTATGATCTACCCAAGGAAGGGGGGAGTGTTTGCTGACAGTCATCATTCACTCACTCCCCTCTCAACCTTCCTCCCTGACCTCTCAATCTCCCAATCTTAGGGAATGTACATATAAAGCCTTATACTCACAAAAAACAAAAAATAAATAAAGAGCAAGAGCAATTAGCAAACGAGTATGCACAATAAAAGTCAAAACATTGACTCAGACCTACACATTCACATCCGGTACACTAAAACAGAAACCTATGTCATAAAACACCTTTGATCCTCATCACTCAAGTGATGGAGGGGAGGTAAGATTAGTACGATAGGAGTGTTTCTGTTTTAGAGTTGAGTGATTACCAAAGTTCTTTTTTCCCACTGATGTGCCTCCTAGAGGTATTCTTGTGTTTCATAGTGTGTACAGGAACATGTTGCTGTGGTTAGGATTTGGACCTTCATGGAATCTTTCTCTCATCCACTTTTCAAATCAAGCGCGACCATCAACACAAACAGGTGTTTCTTGTCCATTAGCATGGCCCCTTATCTTTTTTGCATCCATGTTTGTCTGCTTTGATTGTGATTGGTAGCATAATATTCAGTGTCTTTGTTTAGTATCAAACATTAAATTCAATGTAATTTTTTGTCATAATCACTTGTCTAGGTTTAAAAATTAAGCAGTCTGACTAAGCTAGTTTGACCAAGCTAGGTGTTAGAGATCTTCTCTTAATACCATGGGGAATGCCTTCCTAATGATCAATGGTTACTTAGGTTCTTAATCCGATTTAGGCAGCATTGTGTGAAATGTACTAGGGCTTTCTAGTGGGCTTAGTCCCTATTGACCTTCAGCTTAAGTATTATAAAGAGAGTTCATTAGTGTGATGAGCCTGGGGAGGTGTAACAGTGTTATATGGCCCCCCAAAAGTTACAAAATTAAAATGCTGAAAATGAACAAACAAAAAATCAAAGTGCCACAATGTAAAATCTTAAGCTGGAAGAGAAATCTCAGCTTGATTGGGTACTTCACTCACATGTATCGCCTATGGTACTAGAGCCCTAGAGGTTCCCAGTGTGGGCGCTTTTCCTTGAAAAGCAAAAAACCCAAGGCATACAAAATAAGCACACACATCAAAATTGAATCACTGTGAAAAGAATTTGGGGAGTCAAAGAAAAGGTAATTAGTCAGGCGATGATTTCATGAGAAATTCCTTTTATCGTAGCTTAACTACAAGGTCTTCTAGGTATAGCCTCTAGTTAGCCCTCGAACATGAAATACTTGGCTCTCGCGATTAAACAACTTAATTGACCGGAGAAAATTAAGAAGCTTACCCATGGTATTAATAGTCGATCTCTAGTGCCTTTCGACCGTTAAATTAGCGACCCCAGACTCGTTTAATTTTTTACCTTTACATCTGTTTATGCATTTGATTATATTGCAATTTAATTTTTATTGCTAACAAATGGTTTAAAATTCTGTTACTAATCACATTGTCTGCCTACAACTGCATATGCTTTTTAATTCTATATGAGAATGCAATTACTGTGCCAATGTTGTTTGATTTTGCAGTGACTGAAGAAGGCTAAGGACATTCATCTCAAATGCTCTTCCACCTCGACAAACGAGCTTCAACTCAATAGCTTCTGAGGACGGAATCTACATCAAGAAGGGGGGTATGTTAACCCTCACAACTCACAGACACCCTATCACCTACGACGGACGTTATATTATTTACTCGTAGAGTCAGGTACCGGGCTTGTCGGTCCAATAGGAAAAGGGTAAGAGTGATCGCCGATGAGAGGCGCACTCTAACTGGAACATTCAAGGGATTAGTTGGCTAAGCATGGGCGCCCAAGTGTGAATGGGGTGAGCTCATATAAAAGTCAACTAAACATAAAATTCACTCATTCTCTCATTTGTGCAGTTGAAGAGTGCTCTTGCTCCATCTCCATCTTCTTCTTCTTCGTCTCCTTGTGTGTGTGTGTATGCGTGAGAGAGAGAGAGAGAGAGAGAGAGAGAGAGAGAGAGAGAGAGAGAGAGAGAGAGAGAGAGAGAGAGTACGATCGAGCATTGTGACGGCACGACGGCGTCTCCCTCTTCTTCGCGGCGAGGAATCCTCCACGACAGGAAGCGTAGAGCGGTGAGTGACACACCAACGCCATCTTTGAGCTTACTAGTTTAGGCTTGTTGTGTGCTTGAAGCCATTTGTGGCTCCAAGCACACGGTGTATCGGCAAGTTGTGTGCTTGGAGCCATTTGTGGCTCGCACACGGTGTATCAGCAACCTCCTTGCATTGACACGTGTGACATACGCGCACACCCAACCATGTAGAGTAAAGGATCATACCAAAAATGTTAAGAATAATTTCACCTATACCTCATTGTATACAGGCCATGGAAATGACAGCTCTTAAAGTAAAATTGTGTAGAGCTTACATGTAAAGGTAGAGGTCCCTAGCAACTAGGGACTCTACTATACCACTAGAGAGAGTAGGTATTCAGACAATTTTATCCTTTAAAAAGCCATATTGTACCATGGAAAAAGACAGCCAATGTTAGCAAGCACCCATTTGAGATTAATCCCAGCATTTTGAATACAATAGATGCCATGATAGTGAGAAAAAAAGGAGGGTTTTCAATACACAATCTTGCTAGGTGGAGGATCCATGGTTGCTATGCATGTGTATTAGACAAAGGGTGTTCTCTTACCTGCCACCGTCACCCACAAAAAAACAAGAGATTGTTAGTCCACTAGGTGGAAGGAAGGCGTCATAAGATGCTCCTACATGTTATAGATGTCCATCTAATGGACGAAGCAAGAAAACTATAGACTCACAAAACCTCATAAAAGAGGCCATTTTAAGGACTCAGTGTGGGGTGTGATGTTTTTGCAGAAAGTAGTAATGTTCTTCTCCCTATGTGTAAATGTCTTGGGAAAAGGTCACCTTATATATGTGCTCTCTCCTTTTGTTTCTCTCTGAGAGATAGAGAGAGGAAGAGAGAGATAGAGGTAGAGAGAGTGAGGGGGATTGAGAGAGAGAGAGAGAGAGAGAGAGAGAGAGAGAAGGGAAGTCAGAGAGAGGGGATAGAGAGGGGGGAGAGTGAGAGGAAAAAAAGGGTCGCTTCAGAAGCTCGCTCAAAAAGCTCTATTTGGAGCAAGCTTTCAGAGTGAGCTTTTTTACTAGATTTGGTTAGTAGAGCGATATCCGAAAAAAGCTCCCTCTGAAGCTCGCTACGTATCAAACCCTCAAAAGGGGGTTACAACATCAGGTCGCCTGGTTTGAATGCTTTTGAAGCATTCGTCTTCCTCGTGAAGACTCAAGAAGATGATTCCTGCTAAAAAAGTGTAGTGCGCATGAGCCTCAATTTTGAGATTCTCTTTCTCTCTTCCTACATGCATCCAAAATAGAAGTGGTTTCTTTTCACTTAAACTCTAAGAATAGTAGGTAAAGGAGAGTTCTAATGGCAATGGAATATTGCTTTGGGAATATTACAATCATAGCACAAGAGGGAAGCTATTATATTCCCATACTAACTTTGAGTGACCTTTATTTTTCTAATTTGTAGAACTGATTTTGGGTATATGAGCTAGTTGGAGATGCTCTTACCAATGGCAATGGAATATTGCTTTGGGAAAATACCCAGAGAGAGAGAGAGAGAGAGAGAGAGAGAGAGAGAGAGAGAGAGAGAGAGAGAGAGAGAGAGAGAGAGAGAGAGAGAGAGAGGGGGGGGGGGGGGGGGGGGGTTAGAGGAAGACAGAAGGGGAGTGACAGAGAGGAGATATAGAGAGGGGAGAGGGAAAAAAGCTCGCTCAAAAAGCTCTATTTGGAGCAAGCTTTCAGAGTGAGCTTTTTTTAATTAGATTTGGTTAGTAGTGCGATTTTAAAAAAAAGCTCCCTCTGAAGCTCGCTTTGTATCAATCCCTCGAAAGGGGGTTAAAACATCAGGTCACATGGTGAGGATGCTTTTGAAGCACTCCTCTTCCTCGTGAAGAGTCAAGAAGATGATTCCTGCCTGAAAAAGTGTGTTGCGCATGAAGACACGATTTTGGAATTCTCTTTCTCTCTTCGTGCATGCACCCAAATAGAAGTGGTTGCTTTTCACTTAAACTCTAAAAATAGTAGTGTAGTTGAAGGAGAGGTTTATTTACAATGCTTCTTTTGAATGGTTTTTGAGAATAAAACATAAACAGAATTGATAAAATGTCCAAAAGTAGTGATAGTGATAACAAAATATCACTATCGATAACCCATTTCATCACTTTCTTCATCACCAATGAAGATGCATTTTATAGACTTAGGTTCTAGCTTCTTTCAAATACCTCATGACCAAGGACTTGCAAATGATCATATGATGGCTTACATCCACTCCGAGATTCTTTTGGAATGCCACACTTAAGTGTCTTATTCAATGATCGATTAATAAAATGAAATGTCGTCTTAAGAGCTTCAACTTGAAATCCATTCCACAACTTAGCATGAGATAACATGCTGTGATATCTCTCTTGATTCATTCACTCAACAACTCCACTTTCGGCAGGTGTATGAGGAGAAATAAGCTTTCTCCTAATGCCATGTGTCCATAGATTCTCCATTATCCTTTAAACACTTAAGCTTCCTGACTAACTCATTTTGTACAAATAAAATCCATCTTTGTGTGATTCGAAAGGCATATCCCTTAAACGCTTAAGATTCCTACCTAGCTCATTTCATACAAATGAAATCCATCTTTGTGTGATTTGAAAGGCATATCTTTATGATTTAATGGGTCAAACTTTAGGGTACCATTAGCATGCGTAGAATTACTGTGAGTAGTAATATATGTAACCCGTGAAGAAGGTGATGAACATAAAGTATATAGGGCTTTCAACTCCTCATCAATTTGAGCTTTTGTGGCCAAAAATTAAGTTGAACTCATTCAAAGGAGAAGAAATAGTTGTACCTTCTTTCATCCTCCAATCAAGGGTTTCTTCATGAGGTAAAACATATTTGCGACAATTTTTGTCTCGTAAGTGCTACACAGCTTTGTCCATAAGGACCCGATGGGCTTCTCATTAATAATTATGAAATAAATAGATTTTGTGAGTCTGTAGTCTAATAGTAGACTTTGCCAATGCATCTAACTCAAGCCAATCCTCGTTGCAGACTACAAGCCAAATGATCCCTTTAAATGCTTCTTTTAGACAAGGACATCTTGGATTTTCTCTTTCCATAAAGAAAATTTTCTACCAGTTAACTTATGTATATCTTAAGCTCTACATGATATAGAACCTGCTATATTCAAGCACAAGATTATGGGAAACCCATAAAATTACTAGTCAATTTTTTACAATAGATGGGATAATATCTTAGCCAAAAACTAGTAGACTAAAACACATAAACCAATAGTCAAAACTATGGCAAGGAATATGGCAAAAACCCAACAAAATTTCTGTACTAAAGCGACAGATTGTCAACCAAAAAACCTATGATAAAGAGAAGCATAAATCAAGTAGAAAACTATGGCAAAATATCTAAAAATTTGTGGCAAAATTTTGATAGTATTTCGAGATAATGATAACCGCCATAAATGTTGAGTAGACAATCTATAAAAAAACAAGGCATAAAATAAAACCGATTTGGCTCATAACAATGTCAAGCCAACTTGGTTATTGAGCACCTAATCCCATATATACATGTCATATTTAAAAAAAAAGGATAATGACTATCTTGCCATACATAACCAAGAGAGCTAGAAACTAGCATAATATCCACATGAGCATCACATACGGAGTCACACCTCAATAGAATGTGCAACAAGTATGCATAAAGGCATCAACATGTAGATTCTCAAACTACACCAATCTTGCGCATAACTCCATCATATAAGCGAAGAATGTGCTACTCAAATCTAAAATCTCATAAATATCGCATCCGAGGCACATATATCAATGCACATAATTGTGTTGTATCCCACATGTGTGTGTGTGTGTGAGTGAGTGTGTGTGTGTGTGTGTGTGTGTGTGTGTGTGAGAGAGAGAGAGAGAGAGAGAGAGAGAGAGAGAGAGAGAGAGAGAGAGAGAGAGAGAGAGAGAGAGTGCAAAGGATGGGTTGGAGATTCCTGCATCAGCTCAAGCTGTAGCCCCCTTATTGGATTGTGTCTTGAGATAATGATAATGAATGGTTAGTGAGTTAGTGGGTGGTTAGACACTGTGAGGCACATTGGCCCTTTAGCCCCAACATCACTTTCATATACCCACGATGTAATCAACAATGCTATCATGTTATTGACAATAGAAACGATTAGGTCGGTACTTGTAGGCAACCACTATGTCTTCAACTAGTCAGTACTTGCAGGCTATCAAACCCCTTGCTTAGAGAGTATTCATGTCAAAGCCATATGGTAGGAGTAGTGTCTATCATTAGAAGTCATAGATAGAGCTCACTTGAAAAAGAGAGAGAGAGAGAGAGAGAGAGGATTTTGCAAAACCCGTGGCCCTAAAGAAGTGAACTACTATAAGTGCCTCCTCAGTTATTATGATCTTCAATGAGAGCAAAAAATACTAAAAAGCCCTATCATCATCGACGTCCATGTGAACAAAGTACTCCTTTTGCATTCTTTCTCTTAGACGTGGTTTTAGGAAAAAAACAAGTGATAAGATCGCGAGGCCTGACTAGTGGAAAAAGTTAAAGCTATATCTTACATTTTAGAGTTTTTAACTTAACATGAAAGAAATATCTTAAAAATGTAAGAAAACCTTTGTATTCAACCTCAATCTTCATTGAAGGAATACACAATAAGAATCATGACAAGCGCCAAGGTCATAAAGAGGACAAACACAATAACTTAAGGATTGTTTAGTCTTTTCAATGACAATTTTATTACACGAGACATTTTGCTCTATTCGTTACCTAAGTGTATCCATGCAGAGGACCCAAGGTTGGATTAGGATGGTCTTTATCTCATACGTCGACGAGCTCAAAATACCGTCTCTCTCTTTTTTGATGGTGTCAACAACTCAATTTTGAAGGGGAACTAGCGTGTTACATTGTATCTTCCCTCACTCTCTCATGGGAATTGCAGGTTTGTTATCGTTGCTTAGTGGGGGATGGCAAGTCTCAGTTTGCTGTTCAATTGCTCTCTCTCTCTCTTTATATATTTACTTGTACGGCTCGCCGCCGAACTCTCTTCCCCTCTCTCCCTTTTTATCGCGTGCAACATCTTTTTTTCGTTTTGGATTTTAGCCTTCAGGTCGCAGATTGCGACACGTGTAAAAAGAAGCCCTTCCGCCATATTATGTTAGTAAAATATATATATATATATATATATATATATATATATATATATATAGGTTAGGTAGTAGTCAGAGGTTTTCTCTACCAAAAAGAAATTTTTTTTTTTGCTTCAAAAGAAAATGAGAGTTAAACGTAGTGTGCTAAATCAAATTCTCATTCGTTGCAAGTTTTGGTGTGGAAACCCTGAGACTCGAGAGACGATTTGCATCAAGAAAACAAGTCCCTCCCACCGCCTCTCAACTTCCCTTGCGATTCATATTTCGAGGTCGCCATGGCCCCCGCTGCGCAGAAGAAAGGAAAGAAGCCTGCCGCTGCTGCTGTCAAGAAGGATTCCCCTGCTCCTAAGAAGCAGCCGCAGGTCGAGCAGGAGGAAGTCTTCATGAAAGAGGCGGAAGAGCAAAAGCCAGACGATGCCGCTGCTACTCAAGAAGCATCTGAAGCTGCTGCTTCCGCCCCCGATGATGCGGGCAAAGATGCAGTTGCAGAAGCAGCGTCCAAGGACGAGGAAACCCCCTCAGTCGAGCTTGACACCTCTAAGGCCGAGGACCAGGTGGCTATTGTGGAAGAAGTCAAACCTGACCAGGAGGAGGCTGCTGCAGACGATTTGGAAGGAGACGAAACAGGAGATGTTGATGAAGAAGTTGAGGAAGTTGAAGAAGTGGATGAGGAAGAAGATGCGGAAGGTGTGGAAAATGGTAGTGGAGATAGATCTGCCAACAAAGATATTGCAATGCAGAATGGTGATGATGGGGCTGCTGGGCATCCAGAAGGGGAGGGCAGTGATGGTGAGGGTAATGCAGCAGCAGATGATGTATTAAAGAGTGTGCCAGATGACAATTTTGGTCCTTCCAGGTGTGTGCATTGTTTTCTATGCCCAATTGTTGCTTAATATTTCTGAGCTGACTGTTTTTGTTCTTTTATTGCGAGAGTTGGACTGTTGTTTCCTCCTTGTGCATGTTTCATTATCTCATATGCGGTGTGCATGTTCTGAAGACTTTGTTATGCTGCACTCATTTCACCATTGTAGTAATTTATACTGCTGATGCTTGATGGTTTGTGGGATTCAACGAAAGAAGAGCTGTTTCCATTATTCCTTAAGTTATTCTGGAAAATCCACAAAGCATCTGATTGGTGATCTAGCTTGTGATTGATGGTGTAATATAACTTTGTAGTGTTGCTTATTTTAGGAATTTGGAGTATACAGATTTTCTTTGGCATTTTTGTTCAGAGTTATATATCTTGTGAAGTACAATTTTTGTTCGTCTCATGTATAAGTCTGTTTTCTTTACAAGGGTCAACTTAGGAACGTGTATATCGATCTTGTCACTGCATATCTTTCTAGGTCAGCTCATTTGGCTCATTTGTAATCTATCATGTATCTGACTTTTTCCTTTTGGTTTAGTGGCAAGATTTTTATTGGTGGATTGTCAAGAGAGACCACTACAGGTGAGTTGGCACACCTAGCAGAGTTTTTCCTTGTTGCTCCCACACTTTTCTGCTGAATCTTATTCTTCTGCCTTACAGAGGTATTGACTCGCCATTTCGAAAAGTATGGTGAGCTAACTGATTCTGTCATCATGAAAAATCGGAGTACCGGGCAGCCTAGGGGCTTTGGCTTTGTTACATATGCTGACCCTTCCATAGTTGATAGAGTCCTCCAGGACACACACGTCATAGATGGAAGAACGGTGAGGCTTGTTCTTTCCCCAGCAAGGGCCTGCCTGTATGTCTCTTTGAAGTTTGTTGATAACAAGGATTGTCAAAAATTCTTAGGTTGATGCAAAGCGAACTGTACCTCGGGAGAAGATGTCCGTTCCAACCAAAGGGCCAAAGACCAAGAAGATTTTTGTTGGAGGCTTAACATCTTCAACTAAAGAAGGTTAGCAGTGTCAATGTGCTATGTACATAGTGCCTTTTTTCAAATTGGTATCTTTGCTTAGCTAGATGAGCTCCTTTTGCTGTGTTCTTTTAATTAAGTGTCCTTCGTTTGTTTCATGGTGCAGATGATTTGAAAGCCTACTTTGGCAAATTTGGGAAAATAACTGGGTGTCAAATTATGCAAGACCATAAGATTGGTAAATCAAGAGGATTTGGTTTTGTGACATTTGACAATGAGCAAGTAGTCGAAGAGATTTTAGCTCAAGGGAAAATGCATGAAGTTGATGGGAAACAGGTGATTGTAGTTTTACAAGTGTTTCCATTCTAGTGTATCGAGAGTTGATCATAACACCTGCTCTTCACTATGCCAGGTTGAGATAAAGAAAGCAGAGCCTAAAAGAGCCAGTGACCCTCCCCCTGTTCATGATAGGAGTGGTTATTTGGGTGGAAGGCGTGCTGGTCCTGGTGCTGCCCCTGGTGCTGGTCCTTATGGTGCAGGTGCTGGTTTTTATGGAGGGTTTAATGCAGCTGATGCTCCAATGTACGGTGCTGGTGGCTACTTCAACAGGGGTGCTGGCCGACCCGGAGGCTTAGCATATGGTGATACATATGGTTATGGTGGTGGGTATGGGGCCCCTTATGGTGGTTATGGGGAATTTGATGAGGGCTATGGTAGCATGAATTACAATCATGCAAGTTATGGCTCTGGATCTGGTTATGGCTACAGCTATGGTGGTGGAGGGGGTTACGGTAGTAGCAGCCGCAGTTATGGTAGTGGACGGTACCACCCCTATAGTAGGTGAACTTGTGTAGAGAAGCGAAGCTTAGAAACTTCTGTCTAAGTGACCTACCACAGACTTTTGGAGTTGTAGATACTGAAGGTGTCTCAATATTTGCAGGTTTTTCTAGCAGAGTCTTATTATACACTTTCTGTATCCCAGCTAATGTGCTTGATTCGCTTGACACATTAGGTTGCCTTTTGTTAAGTTAGATGAGATTGGTTGAAGCCTTTGGTAACATTCTATTCTTGCAGGATTTAGTATGTCCTTGTTCAGTGTAGCAGTTAGTAACTTCAATCCTATACGGATCTTAGCCACGCGTTTTGTACATAGTGATTGAGTATTACTCGTAACTTGTGATAGCTATTTGATTACTTTGGGAGGGGGGTCTTGGTAACAGCACTCGATGCATAGGCGACAACTGCTTTGCATGGTCTGATTTTATTTGCATTTAATTTAAGAACAGCCTTACATCTACCTGCTGGTGAATGTTCACCATCACCACAAGGTTGTCAAGTTTTGGAAGTTTTCGGCTTCTAAAGGTTGAAAGTTTATTGATGGATCAAAAGCTTGGTTGTACGCCCCTAAGGTTGGTGTTCGTCATCATCTCAAAGGAAGACCCTGGTAAGGGATTCTTTAAATTTTGTGCTCAGATTGTTTGCGAACTCATTTTGTTGCAGTTTTTGATATTGCTAGAAGCTGTGTTATTGCGTATCTAAGCTCTCTTTTAACTTATGATCTCACCTCCTTATCTGCATTGCAGACAGCAGTGACTGGGGAGGGTGAAGTGGGAGCATTATCTGAGTTGAAAGACTTCATGATTCAGATAAGCTTTGTATGACACTGTTTTTAAATGTTCTCTAACAGCTTGCAAGGCTTGGCTTCCTCTTGTGGTGATTGGCACCTCACTTGCCCGAGTGAGGTAGTAGGAAAGGCAGGAATGCAAGTGCAGAGTCGGGTTTTCGTTAGTGGAGAGCTTGCGCCGACCTATGTGATTCTATGTGGATGTGTTACAATTTCCAAGGGCAACTTTTATAATTTTGTTTGGTGGTTACAAAGGTACGCTTTGTGTTGGGTGTAGGTGGTGGTTACAATGTATCAGCTACATGGTGTGGAAGAGTGCTGTGCCAGGACGGAGGCTGGTCTTCTCTTTGTTTTTCTCTCTGGTTGCCTTGCCCACGCTGTTGAAGTCTCATATTTGGTTCTCTTGTGTCCTGGTTTTGACTCACCATGTTTTAAATGGATTTGTGAAGCATCTGTCGTGCTGTCTTTGTCCAAAGTTAGTAAATTTGTCTGCGATTCTGCAAGTCTCTGCATATGCCGTTGAGAGAGACTTGACTGCATCATGGATCTCTATCAAAAGAGTATCGCTGTTTATTTAGTCTTTTAAACTCTTGTTAAACTCTTGTCAGTCTTTTGAAGAATGTATCTAGTTCAGAGTCTTGTCTTTTTGGTTTTATCTTCTTAAGATTCTTGGTCAGGTTAAAGGCTAAGTACGTACATGTCTGAATGGATTTTAAGATTCTTGGTCAGGTGAAAGGCTAAGTACTTATATCTGTAAATGGATTTAACGGTTTAACGGTTCTACAATTGTCTTTATTTTTTTGACACTTAGCTATTTGTTAATTTTCTCTCACTGTCCTATCGTGTTGTGTGCACACACAAAGAAGCAATGTTTTTGCTATGTGCCTACGGTTCAATCTCCTGGTTGAGTTAAAGTTAAATTTGTGTCTTGTTTGTTATATGTGAGAGTTTGCTGTTTGTGAGATTGTCTGCTCTTTTGATTCTCGCTATTTCCTCACCAAGGTGCCATTAATGAATTAAGTGTTTCTTGTCAGTCCTTACAAGGGTTTCTGCCTTTTGACCACCAGAGTGCCGAAAGGAAATGGTAACCTTGCAAAACCATGATGCGAGTCTCTTGCACTTAGTGTTCTATTGTTATTATAAACCCAGCTATAGTTTGTCGTAAATTAGGGAATGACTTCATTGTACTCTTGAGCTTCATACTCTACAGTATGGACAGCTTTAAATGTGTTTCACAGCATTTTAATGGAGAACATACTTCTGGGAAAACTCTCTCCACTCTACCAGAATTGCTTTTCATGATCTCTCTTTTGGAAGAAAATATGTGTATTTTCCAAAGTAAAGGGACTTGCAAGTTGGGTGAAAGCATGCTGTCGATACAAAAACCAATTTTGCAGGTGGTCAATTTCATACTGGCAGTGGCCTGGCTTTTGTGGTGTTATGTTTCACAATAAGGCTAATCATGTCTCCTTTAAAGAAATAGGACATGGTTACATAACATGATGTGGTGGTAAGAGATGTCAAGTAGCTTTGCTTATGGTGTTTGTGGTTTCACCATAAGATATATAATCATAGAAAAAGTCTAGCTAGAAGGTAAATCTAGTCACATTGATCATGAATGTCATCATAGGACCATACATGGCGGGTGATCCTTTGACTTAAAAATTGCTTTCCCTATATTCCAGGGTGGATAGAAAGATGGTCTCTGTCCACATGTAGGCATTCGAGCAATATGCAAAAATCGATAGGACAAGCGGGGACAAGACTTTCCACAAACTTTGAAGGACTAGTCAAGGAAGTGGTGTTACCACTACCCAGCCTGCAAGTTAAAGATGTACAGCAAGTCAATCACTGCAATTCATATGGAGTATACTAGTAATAGAGGTTGTGAAGACATACCGTGAGTTGGATAAGAATAAGGAAAGAAAGCTATCAGTAAGAAGCAATGTCAAGAAGATAAAAGAGCAATCGAACAACCGTCCTTTTAAAAATTTGAAGATCTATCTACAATTCATACATGGGTGTTCGCACAAATTTGATAAATTTACCTGTTATTTCTATTTATAATAATACTATTGTATGTGTATGCACACAAGAATAAGTATTACCCCAATGATATTCATGTATATATGTACTCCCTCATTGAATCCCTTACATCCACAACTTGTTCTTGGCTTTCTTTCACACCAATGTCATCTCCACTATCCCTTATCTGGCTTTTGATGTTACTTTGACAAGATAAAAGGATTTTGTTGGGATGGATGATGTGTTCTCGACGCAATGCCAGGTTCACTATTTGTATTTGTAAATTTGGTGCACAACACCAAAGTTTGCATTATGCCTCAGATAACATAACTTAGACATCACATTGTATTCCACAAAGAGCTCTTTGTTGTAAGAGAACTTTCACTACCCAACCA
Organism: Adiantum capillus-veneris; assembly: GCF_014529385.1. Taxonomy (NCBI): domain Eukaryota; kingdom Viridiplantae; phylum Streptophyta; class Polypodiopsida; order Polypodiales; family Pteridaceae; genus Adiantum; species Adiantum capillus-veneris. The sequence goes on from NC_140958.1 coordinate 105,954,960, forward strand.
TAGTAGCCCATCTTAGATAGACTTGGCTATCCACATTTGATAAGACACAAGCTGAGCATGCCTAAGTCCTCAATGTGCCAAGCTATACACCTCTATGGATGTCTAGGCCTCTTGAGATCTCGAATAATGCCACCTTTGAACTTTGCATTTACGATGTGCACACCCATTTGTGCTCCTTCGTCTTGATGCTATAGATGATGTGATGGGAAGGTTCGTCTTTGATTACAAAAATTTGAATGTTGCAACCACTTGAGGCAATATCTTGCCTACTTGGGCTGGTGTTCAATGCTCACAATTGATCAATTTCGAAAAATTTCGAAAATGTACTTGAGGTAATTTGACTATATTTGAAGGTTTGATACACCAAATTTGTCTAAATTTTGTGCCTTTTCTAACCTTCAAATTTCAATACCTCAAGAGGTGGGATTACACTAAACATAGGGTTTTTTCGATCAATGGTTGGAATGTGTCGTGAGCTTCCATTAGTTGTAGCATGATACATATACTCTCCAAATTTACTTTTATGTGGCCAGAGAGAGATTGTATTAACGTCCTTTTGATACCAATTTGACCTTCAAAAGAGATCGAATACAGCTTGTAGGCATTGATGCCATAAAGACATAAAAACGAAATGATAAAAATGCTACATTTGAAATGCAAAGGGAGTCTTACGTATTTATTGACTAAAAATTGGGTTCAAAAAGTTGTACGACTTTCTCCTTGTTTTAATGTTCCACAGAGAGAGAGAGAGAGAGAGAGAGAGAGAGAGAGAGAGAGAGAGAGAGAGTTATCGTCCACGAAGGTCAGATATGACCCTTGGGACCAAACAAAACATTGCAACTGTTCTTCTGAGGTGAAGCCGTTAGCCGTTAGATACATATCAGTTAGAGACTGAGGGTCCATCAAGAAAAAAAGGGAAAGAGGGGCATCAAGGGGAGAAGGAGCTGGCTTGGGAGTTTGAAACTCTTGCATGATGGCTTTGCTTCCACGATAGACTGCCCAATTACCTTGTTTATGGACTACATGCATCTTCTTGAGCTCGCTTGCTTTAAGCTTGACTTGATATGTGGTCAATTCCTCACAATCTAAATCTGTCCCCCTGAGGCGATAGGATTGTCCTAGCAGGCGTGTCTGTTCTTCCTTGTTCTTGGTGAGGATGCATTGACTGGGTGGCACATTCCTGTGCGGGTCGTTGATCCAAGAAACATTATCGAGCTCAATGTTAATTGTTTGAAGAATGTTGTTGAGCTTGGTGATGGTTTCTTCAAGTGTGTCCTCAGTGCACATGGTGAGGAGAGCCCTCCAATCCTAATCTTGAAAGCAAGGGATTCTTGTAGCCGGCATTCTTGTAAGGCTGCTTCTGTTTTGTTGTCGATCTTCCTATGTAGTACCTCATGGACTTCTTTTTGGCTACCTTGACTTACTCAGTGAGAGAAGCTTCGACTTTGTGTGTTTTCGCTAATAGAGGTTTGTTCTCCTTTGCCTTTGTCTCCTCAAGCGTTGTTTGAGTTTCGCATTCTCCAAATAAGCTCTTGGATCCAAGCCTCTAGGGTTGTGATCCTTAAGTCTTGGCGAGCACAAGAAAACTCTTGTGAGTGTTGGACATTGGTGTGTCGAAAGAGGACATTGGAGCTTCTCGACTCTGTGTTAAGTGGGCACGCTTGCACAAGGCTAGGCTTAACTTGTAAAGGTCATGGCTATGGGAACAAGGTTGAAGCTAGTGGATATTTGAAAAGAGGTTGAGAGTGAAGCTTAAGTGGAGAATGGGTCTGCAAATCGCCGAAGCAGACAGTTTGTAGGTCGATAGGCTCGACGAGGGGAATGGATTTGCAACTCGCCGAAGCAGACGGTAGGTCATACCTGGTGAGCTGCTGTTGTCAGCATTTGAAACCTTGAATGGTGTGCATGTCGAGACATGGCTAGGCTCTCGTGTTTCTATTGTTGGTGATGGTAGGGGCATTGTTGAGAGAATCTAACGCCCCCCCCACAGGGCTGCCTCTCGTCCCAGGGGGAGACTTCGTAGAGATGCGGGAGGCTGAGATACTGTCAGACGAGAGAGAGAGAGAGAGAGAGAGAGAGAGAGAGAGAGAGATTCATCACTTTGCCTTGGGCCAGTACACTTGGCTGGCTAGGATCAAGGACGGAGAGAGAGAGAGAGAGAGAGAGAGAGAGAGAGAGAGAGAGAGAGAGAGAGAGGCCTCAACATGAATATTAGGTAAGATATTTATCAATAAAACTTTCTAGAGACACTTTAAGGATTTTATTAATCCTATTATTTTGTATGTTGATAGCAAGAGGTGGTGAAATCCCTAGGTATTTAATGGAAAAGGCTAACCAAGTGAGAATGGTTTTCATGTAAGATAAACTAGCAAAATAATCTTTCACGCATGTAAATTCCCAAGATACCCCCCGAATTTCAAGAATTCCCAAAAAATCTCACGCACTTGATGAAACTTCCCAAAAAAATTTATACCCCTTAATTAATATTCAAAGATCTACAAAGACATGTTTAGGGTGCACTTCGAGTTCATTGGGAATTTGTATCATCAAGATAAAAAAGTGCAATATTTGAAGACACAAATGCCTCCCTTTGCAAAATTTTTTATCTACCACCCATATACTGGTATTGTCGAACCATATAAACTATGCAAAAATGGAAAATACGTCTACAATTCATACAAGGGAGATTACACAAATTTGATAAATTTACCTCTTATTTCTATATATAATAATGCTATTGAATGTGTGTGCACAAGCACAAGCACTACCCCAATGGCATTCATGTGTATGTGTACTCCTGCAATTTGTCCTCGTTTTCCCTTCACGCCAATGTCCTCCGCTATCTCCTATTTTGGATCGATGTTACTTTGGCAAGATGAAAGGATTCAGTTGGGATAGATGATGTGTTCTTGAACAACCCTGTCCTCTATTTGATGATGTGTTCTTGACCCAATGCCATGTCCTTTGTTTGTATTTGTAAATTTGGTGCCTAACATCAAAAGTTTGCATTATGCCCCATAGTGTAATATAGACATCACACTGTATGCCTCTTATGGAGCTCTTTGTCATAGGGGCTTTTACAAAGTCTCACCACCCAACCATAGGAGTCCCATCTTATATAGACTTGGCTATCCACACTTGATTGGAAGTGCCAATCTATACACCTCTATGGTTGTCTTGGCCTCCTGAGATCGTGTAATGCCACCCCTGCTCTATGCATCTATGATGTGCCCCAAACACCCATCCGTATCCGTGCATGCCATTTGTGCTCCTTACTGTTGATGCTATAGATGATGTGACAGGTAGGTTGATCTTTGGTTACAAAAATTTGGATATTGCAACCAGTTTCGAGGCAACAACTTGCCTACTTGGGCTAATATCAATGCTCAAAATTGACCTTTTTTCCTAAGAACGAAGCACACATGCACATTTCTCGAGGGAAATTGACTATATTTGAAGGTTGAAACACTAAATTTGTCTAAATTTTGTGCCTTTTCTTAGCTTTAAATTTCAAATTTAGAGAACTTTTTAATTTTGTAGGTGGGATCACACAAAACATATAGTTTTTTCGAGCAATGGTTGGAATGTGTCTGAGCTTCCATTACTTGCAGCATGAGATGAAATGAAATGTCAAATTAACATCTTCAAAAGGCCAAAGTGACCTATGAGACCAAAAAGTTACAATGTGGTGGATCTGCTACATAGTCTGAGTAACAAAATAAAAAATACTATGGAATTCTAACTTGCTAGATGTGAACTAAGCAGCTAGCTGAGATTGTGTAGAATATGAGGGGGGAGGGAGGAGAGAGAGAGAGAGAGAGAGAGAGAGAGAGAGAGAGAGAGATTATATTAACTTCCGTCTGAGACCAACTTGATCTTCAAGAGAGATCGAATACATCTTGGTTACATCCTCAGGGCATCGATGCCGTAAAGTCGTCAAAAAAACCAAATAAAAAAACACTGAAAACAAAATGAAAAAAAAGTCTTGAGGCTCTCCAATGAGGGAACCTATTTATTGACTAAAAATTAGCTTCAAAATTTGTACGCCTTTCTCCTAGTCCTTTAAGGCATGTTTTAACATTCCAAAGAGAGAGAGAGAGAGAGAGAGAGAGAGAGAGAGAGAGAGATAGATGAAATGAAATGTATATTAACGTCTTCAAAAGGCCAAAATGACCTATAAGATAAAAAAGTTACAACTGGTGAATCTGATACCATGTTTGAGTACGGAAATTACAAAGTTACAAAGAACTAACACTATGACCAAGAGGAGGGGGGGGCTAGCTCGGTTTGGATAATCTTGTGTGGCATTGAGGCCTTAGCTAGAATCATCCAAGCGATCATAGAGACCAGAGGCCTCTCCATACATCTCCATCCATCTGTGTTCCTAGATCTCCCACGGTGGTCTATTGAGGGTCCCTATTCCTGAACTCCATAGAGCATAGCTAGAGACACTAGTGTCAAAAAGCCAGAGCTTTGTTAGCGGTTCCTTGAACTGAACCTGCGAACACATCCTCTCCGGTCCTCCCAAAGCTTTCTATGCTCTTGTCAGTCTACTCTACGATGCCCTGCACCCACCACTGCACCTGCTCGCGCGCGCTCTCCACCCCCCCCCCCCCCCCCTCTCTCTCTCTCTCTCTCTATGCCCCCCCTGCTCGCGGCTGCTTTGCACCTGCACCTGCTCGCGCGCGCTCTGCACCCCCGCCTCTGTGTGTGTGTGTGTGTGTGCCCCCCCTGCTCACGGCTGCTCTGCACCCCCCCGCCGCTGCCTGCCTGCTCCCGTCCCCATGCCCTGTTTTCCCCCGGGTAGCCTATTTCACCCCACGTAGAGAGAGTGGGCTTTTTGGCCCTTTTCCCAGCAGAGAGAGGAGATTTAGCGTAGAGAGAGAAAGAGGAGAGTCCAAGCGTAGAGAGAGAAAGAGGAGAGTCCAAGCGTAGAGAGTGAAGGGTAGAGAGAGGAAATCCAAAAGCGTAGAGAGAGAATAAGCCTGCGCACGTAGAGAGAGAAAAAAAAGCGTAGAGAGAAAGAGCTTGCACGTGTAGAAAAAAAAAACTCTTCTTCTCTTCTATGCCCCTCTCCCTCTCCTCGTGCGGCCTCTCAATCATGAGAAAGCAAAATGGTAAGGACGACCCGGTGGAGGATGCCATGCAAAAAATGCAAAGAAGAATTAAGCGAGTCCATCAACAAGATCAACCGCCACCTTTTAGGTACTATTAACAAACTCAACACACGCGTGGCAGTACAAGAAAGCATGATACATACACTCGAGGATCGCGTGAAGGCCCAAGATGAGGAAATCGCACTACTCAAGAAAGAGCTTGCAGAGGTGCAATCGCAGAATGTCCTTGAAAAGGAGAGCCTCAACCCTCTGTCACTGAAGAGCTTAACATGATTAAGGAACAAGTACTAGCCATCAAAGGAGGGGAGCAACAAAAAGAAATGACGACCTTGTGGGTAGATGTCATCACGAAGACCCAACAAAAAGCAGAAAAGGCAAAAAAATGGATCGAGATTGTCAAGAAAGGAAAAGGCAAGGAAACAACCTCCACCCCCATGCCAACCATCATCAACTTGACACTAGAAGAAGAGCAAAGGAGACGTGTGCAGGCCTTACACGTAAGGATATGTGGCCTCAGTCAACGAGCAGACGCATATGAGGGCTTGGAGAGTGGGCACTAAGAAAAGTGGGAGCAATGGAGAAACCTCGAAGATGACCTCACCCGCTCGCAGATTGCTCATATTCAAGAAGTAATGCCGAAAATTAGAGCAGCGGAAGATTGCTTTTTACAGGGATGGAAAGGTGGTGGTATTGCAACGACGCCCCGCATGACAGGGTGAGACCTTTGGGACCACACTAAAGATGGCAACCTGGAATTCTAATGGGTCACTTTGTCTTGATGTAGGGGCCTTTGAGGATAGTTTCACGCGGAGAGACATCATTCTCTACTCTGAGATGCCTCAAGCACCTGGGCAATCCATGCCACAGGTGAGCGGGTATAGATGGGAGACAGCTTGCAGACAGGAGACCAGATCAGAGCATCGAGGACGGGGCTCAGGGGGAGTGGCAGTTCTATTTAGGGAGGAATTGCAGCCATTGATATATATATATATAGCACGCAAGGATGAACATGCTAGGTACATGTGGGTGAGCCTCAGGGCAGAGGCGGGCAGATACCTCTACATTGCTATTTGTTACTTTCCTCCTAGTACGTCAGTGTATGCATCACCTAGAGGACAATCCCCCTTTGCTATTTTGGATAATGGGATATGGGAGTTTTCCAAGGATGGTGACATTATCATACTAGGGGATTTCAATGCTAGGACGGCCCACCACCAGACAATATTTTATGATACTTCTGAGGAGATGCTTAGGGAGCTGGATGTCACAAAGATGGGTCTATCCAGACTATCACAAGATGAGGAATACACTGAATATGGTAGATACTTGATACATATGGGAACCGCACATAGATTGGCTATTGTGAATGGCCTACAAAGATTTTCGATAGCTAGAGGTTTTACTTGCTTTCCACATCAACATGGTGCGAGCACAGTGGATTATGTTATGGCCTCGCCACGTCTCATCCATTCTTTCATGATTTCATGGTGGGCACTAGTAGTTGGAGTAGTAGTTGATCATGCTAGCTTGTTTTTCACCCCGACCTTTCAATTCAGCACAGCTCCATTGGGAGAGGTCCCCACGCACACTCGGTATACCTTCATGAGGGAGATGGATTTGTGTATATGGATGAGATATACAGGCAGCTATGCACCCAGGAGCCGGGACGGCCACTAGATGAACTCACTCAGATACAAGCAGAGACGCTCCATGCTGCAGCATCACAGGCATACCGCCACAGCAAGCCCACACACGATCGGGGAGCATGCCCTAGAACAGTTCGTATGATGAGGATCAAATTATAGAGGAAAGTGCTCGTGGGTATTACCACACATAGACAGTCACGGATTATCTTTCGCCGTCTAGTGCTACGAGAGTGAGAAGAAGAAGAAGAAAAAGAAGAAGATTATTTTAACGTACGAGAGAGAGAAGAAGAAGAAGAAAAAGAAGAAGATTGTTTTAACGTCGTAAGAGACTATCCCAAGAGACCTTAAAGATCTATCCAACGAGGAGAGTTGAACTCAAGACCTATTATTCAAGAGGGAAATGGCATAACCAATCTACCACCCTTGGGTGATAGAAAGATTATAGCATTTTCCTCTTTTTATAAGAGAGAGAGAAATGAAATGATATATTAATGTCTTCAAAAGGCCAAAATGACCTATAAGACCAAGCCGTTACAACATAGTGAATCTGATACCATGTTTGGAATCAAAAAGAATTGAAACAAAATACAATGTGTAGTACAATGAAAGAAGGGGGGTAAGATATAGTGGAGATCCATCCTCATCTGCACTCTGGACGTCGAGAGAGTATGGCTCGAATCCTCTGCTGTAGACTCCGTTCGATGTTGTGTAGCTCCTCTCCTCAATCGCGGGCGTCTAGACCTCCCTAGCTCCAATGCTCGGTCTATGAGAATGCCAGTAGCGGTAGTATGAGTGCGGGTAGAGCTCTGCAATGGTGTCTGCTCCTCTAGGGGTTAAATATCTAGTGTAAAGAAATCTGTAATCTGTCTCTGGGACCCTCTCTCTCCAGCTCTCCTCAGTAAAGTGTCTCTGTGCCTGCCTGTGTAACTCAAGTAGATACAGTCCAAGACATCTCTGATCCTCATAGCTCATGACCCTAGATAGAGGCCCAAAACCCTCTCTGAATAGACAATGAAAACGGCCTCGTATCTCATAGTACACTGTGCAATGACATATGTAATGTAACTCTCTCTCTGGCTCTAGATGACATAAGCGGCATATCCTGCTATATACTGGTATCCTTCTGAATCTACCGGTCTCAATCTCCAGCTGATGTGAGGATGTGCGTACCTGGCCAATGGCACAATGCAAGCCATGAGAGAGATGTGCTAGGTCGAATCACAAACCCATCCCCCGTGAGGTGGAGAAGATGGTCTCTATAGAAAGCCATCTTCGTGCCCAACTCTTGTACCGGCTCTATCCATGTCCTCCTCGTGTCCAACTGGATCAGATCCTGGCGAATGACTAGTAATCTCAACCGATGTCAGAGACATCAAGGGTGCCTGTAGTACTGAAAGGAAGTAGCCTGTCCATGGTGAAGCCATGTGTCTGAAACCATGATGTCATCTATGCATACCAACATGATGTATCCCCCTGTAGAGCTAGCTGTCTGGAGGACTCTAGGGCCAGCCTGGCATATCTGTCTCTGGTAGTATCCCATAGGCTGTGTACAAAAGAGACTCATCTCGTAAGCGCCTCAATCTTCATAGGGGGGGGCAGCTAACTCCACTCGAATGATATCATGTGGTATGGACGCCTTGGCTCTAATCAGCCGAGAGATCATAGATACCAAGGGCCTCTCCATACGTCTCCAACCATCCTGGCCTACAGAAGGTCCCCAAACCTGCACCCCATATAGCATAGTAGATGCAACCAAGGTATGGTTCCTGAAACTGAACCTGCAAACACATCCTCTCTAGTCCTCCCAAAGCCGCATAAGCTCTAGTCAATCTAGTCTCTGCTGCTCTTCTCAAAGAAAATCTTGGCCCAGTGAAGACTGCCCCCAGGTAAGTTTACGCACCTGTATACTCGACAATCTCCTTACCATATGTGAAAGTAGGTGCTGATTTCCACAGAGAGAGAGAAAAAGAGAGAGAGAAAGAAATGAAATGAAATGTTATATTAACGTCTTCAAAAGGCCATAGTAACCTATGAGACCAGAAAGTTACAAGGTGGTGGATCTGATACAAAGTCAGAGTAACAAAATAACAAAAGTACAAAACAAAGATACATACTATGGGATCCTAGATTGGTCGATGTGAACTAAGCAAAAATGGGCGGCTTGCTGGGATAGCTGAATCACAAGAGATCTAGCATCGGTCGTTGACGGATCTCATCAATCTCCTCCATGGTTAGTAGTCTGACCAGGCGTCGTGCATGCCTGGCTAGCGTGCTCCGAATCTTTTGATGTAGCCTCCGTCGATGCTGTGTAGTCCTCCGCAGTCGTGGGCGCCTAGATTTCCCCAGTTCAATCGCTCGGTCGATCAGTGTGCCTCTGGTGTGAGACGAGGGGGAGCTCTGCTGTGGGAGTGGCGCTTGCGGCTGTCCCGTGTCTGCTCTGAAGAAGTCTGTGATCCATCTTTGAGACTAGCTAGCCTCGCCATTCATCAAGCTATCTCTGTGTCTGCGCAGCTCGAGCAAGAACAAACCCAGGCATCTCTGATCTTCGTATCCCATGACTCTTGAGAGTGGTCCAAAACCCTCTCTGAACAGGCAATGGAAGCAACCTCGTATCTCGTAGTAGACGGAGCAGCGGCATGTATAATGCAGCTCTGTCTCAGGCATAGTTACCGGGGAACGCCTATATGGGGCCTTGGAACGCCGGAACGGCGTTCCGGCCGGTCAAAAATTCAGGGAACGCGTCGGAACGGTCTGCCGTTCCGACAGGCAGGCCATCACCGGAACGGACCGGCTGGAATGGGGCGGAACGGCCGGAACGGCAGCAACGGGCAGAAACGGGCAGTTTTTCATCTTTTAAAAATATAGCTGTTTGGGAGATTTGGGCAGCCAACGGCCATTTAAATTTTACAGCCCTATATAAATCCCCCCTTCCCCCATTCTTCACCAAAGCATCAAGGAAGTTTGAAGGGGGCCATCTCTCCCTTGCTCTCAACTCTCGAGTCTCGACTCTCAAGCCATAGGGGCCTAGCCTCTAGCTCTCAAGCCATAACCTCTCTCTCTCTTGGGCTAACCCTCAAGGCTCAAGGGTCAAACTCTCTCTCTCGGTCTCAACTTCCAAGAGGTGAACCGTGAAGCCTCTCTCTCGAGTCTCAAGCTCTCTATCTCAACTTCTCATTGCACAAGCCTCAAGCAAGAACGGAATCAAGCCTCTCTCTCTCTCAAGCCCTCTCTCAAGCTATCTCTCTCTCTCAAATCCTCAAAGATCAAGCTCTCTCTCTTTCACGGATAATCCATGGCCTCTTCTTCTCGTTCAACCCCCTCCGTTCATGCGGGCAACACTCAAAAGGCGAAGGAATGGTCGTGGTGGGATGAAGTGACCTCGGAGGGCACCTTGTCGGCGGCGGGAGGTTCTCGTGCATGGGGATGCAAGCTATGCTCTTACACGCGGAAAGGGGGGCATGACAAAGTGAGGGCACACTTTCTTCGAGTGCCGGGACATGAGGTGAAATTTTGTGCCAACGTAACCATCGAGAAGAGGAAGGAGCTCGAGGAAAAGGATCGGCAATTCAACCATAAAGCCAAGCCGGCACGCAAAGGTATTGATCCAAAGACCCTCATTTTCCCTTCTTCCTCTCTACCCGGTGTAGGTGTTGGTGCATCTTCAAAAGGTCCAATTCGTCGCCAAAAGACCCTTACCACCTCTTGGGACCCAAAGAAGAAAGAAGAGGTGGATGCGGCCGTGGCCCGATTCTTCTATCACGACCATATCCCATTTGTCGCAGCGAGGTATGTACATTGTTTTATGATTCATCAATCTTCTCTCTCATTTCTTCCGTTATCGTCGTTTCCACTTTTTTGATACTAACCTCTTCTATGTTTGATCGAAATAGGTCAGAGTATTGGAAAGTCATGGTGCAACAGATAGGAGAGTATGGCACCGGCTATGTGCCGCCATCTTCAGAGGCTCTCCGAACCACCTTGCTCGATCGAGAGAAGGCTATCGTGGAGCAAGCAACCCTCAACATTCAGCGTCTTTGGGCAAAACATGGCGTTTCCCTCATTGCTGACGGGTGGAGCGATACAAGGAAGAGATCTATCCATGGTCTCGTCGCATACTCCAGTGGAGAGATGTACTTTGTGCACTCTCATGATGCCACTGAGAGTGGCAAGTCCGCCGATGTCCTCTCTGCAGAGTGGACAGCGGCCATAGAAACCATCGGTGAGCAACACGTGGTGGCCTTTGTCACAGATGGGGAGGCATCAAACAGGGCAGCAGCAGCTATCATAGAGGGCCACTATCCGCATGTGACAGTGTGCTTTTGCATGGCACACTGCTTGAACAACCTTGTGAAAGACATCGGCAAGCTAGACTGGATTGCTCCAGTCATTGCTGATGCAGTGAAGATGGTTACTTTCAGCAACAATCACAACTTGGTTCGGAGTGAGTACCTCAAGAGGTCGGGCGGCAAAGTGCTTCTAAAGTATTCAGATACCCGCTTCGCATTCAACTTTCTTCTTGTACGCAGGCTGTCTGAATGTCAAAATGCGGTCCGACAGGTCTTCATCAGTGATGAGTTCACCACCTCCCCCTATGCAAAGACAGTTGCAGGGATTTTGTGCAAGGATAAGGCAGAGGATCTTGAGTTCTGGAAGGAGCTCAAGAGTCTAGATGCACAGGTAAAACCGGTGGTTCATTTGCTTCGAGTTCTGGATGGCATGGATCCTTGCATTGGCAAGATTTATGAGGCAATGGACCGCATGATTGAGCAGCTTGCACAGCTTGAGCCGAACGCAGAGCGATATGAGGAGATCCATGCGCTTTGCAGCTCGAGGTGGAATTCATATGCCTCTCCTTTACACGGGGCAGCGTACATGGTGGATCCAGAGTTCCAAGGTGCAGGGCAAGAGACAGATAGGGAAGTCATGAACCAATTTACAGAGATCTTAAACAAGATGGTTCTAGACAGAGATGGGCGACGCATTGTCAGAGATCAGCTGAGACAGTACAGAGAGATGCGAGGGTCATTTGGCAGTCCAGATGCTCAGATTGATCGCAGGAAAATAGGTTCAGTGCTTTGGTGGGAGGACTATGGCTATGATGGCCCTGAGCTTCAGAGATTGGCGATCCGTATTCTCAGCCAGTCAGTTAGTACCTCATGCTTGGAGCAATTGTGGAGTACCTTTAGCCACATTGCTTCCAAGAAGAGGAATCGGCTTGGAGTGGAGAAGGCTAATGATCTTGTCTTCGTCAGCGCAAATTTGAAAATGCTTTGCAAGACTACAGACAAACAGACAGATCCTTTTACGCAGTGGGAGATGGAGCAAGAGGCTTCTCAGGCAGGTGGAGATGCACATCCACCAACACCAGGTACTTCATCTGTGGCTGAGATCGAGCCGGACCTAGACCTCGATGATGAGGAATGGGAGGATGTGCATGATTTACAGCCGGCTACTACGGAGCTACTACGGATTGGGAGGCCTCTCAGGCTAGTGGCTCTTGAGTCTTGAGTCTTTGCCATTTATCCACCTTTTTGTATGGCTGCTTGAGCCTTGCCCTCTTTGCCATTTGTAGCTACTAGCATCTTTATGGTATTTGTCACCTTCAGTCTTTTGGTATTGTGGTCACTGAAGTCTGGTTTGAACTTTGCCTCCCTTTGGTTTTTTTGTAGCACCTTGGCCGCTGGCGGCCCTTGAGGCTTGTTACTATGTTAGCCATAATTAATTCCAAAGTGTTATCTCTGACTACTACTCTTGCAATTATTTGAGAGCATTGTGTATGTACTATGGGCATTGTGTTTGCTCATTGTTGTTCATCTGGCTATGTTGTTCATCTGGCTATGTACTCTGGGCGCCTCACATCCCAATCAAGTCATAATAAGGTTAAATGGTCTTCGAATCGTGTTTTTTGTGGGTATTAGAGTCAAAGGACTCTAATACTACTTGTATTCAAACACATAACGCTAAAAAAAATAATATTTGGGTGTTTTTTTAGCCTGCCGTTCCGCGCCGTTCCCGTTCCGGGCCCATTCCCGTTCCCCCGTTCCGCAGGGAGGCCAGTCGCCATTCCCGTTCCGCGTTCCGGGTAACTCTGGTCTCAGGCTCTATGGCACACAAGGGGCATGTCCTGGCCTCTGCTGGTACTCCGCTGTATCTCCCAGTCTCAATCCGCAGCTGGTGAGAAGATGTGCGTAACTGGCCAATAACACATAGTATCCCATGAGACAAGTGGGTATCCACGTATCTGGGTCTCGTCACAAAACCATCTTCCGTAAGCTAGAGAAGGTGGTCTCTGTAGAAAGCCATCTTCGTGCCCAATTCCTGTGCTGGTTGTATCCATGTCCTCCTAGTGTCTAGCTGGGTCAGGTCTTGGCGGATGAGCTTGGTGATCTCTGACTGTGTAAGAGTGAGAGCTGGTGCATCCAATGAGTACTGGAATGGTGGCAGCCTGTCTATGCTGAACCCATGCGCCTGAAACCATGATGCCATCTCCCATACCAGCATGTTGTATCTCCTTGTATGGCTAACTGTTGAGAGGACTCGAGTGCTATGCGAGCATATCTGTCTCTAGGAAGTTCCCATGTGCGGTTTATGAAGGAGACTGATCTGGTGAGCGTCTCCACCACTAGTGGGGGGGCTGCTAGCTCTGCTCGGATAATGGCCCGTGGTACTGATGCCTTGGCCCTAATGAGCCGCGAGATCATAGAGACGAGAGGTTTCTCCATGTTCCCCCATCCATCTGTGCGACCCGGCCTCCCGCGGTGATCCAATGAAGGTCCCCATATCTCAGCTCCATAGAGCAATGCTGAAGCCACCAAAGTGTCAAAGAGCCAGAGCTTTGTCCGTGGCTCCTGAAACTGAACCTACGAACACATCTTCTCTAATCTACCCAGTGCTGCGTGGGCTCTAGTCAGTCTGGTCTCTGCTGCTCTTCTGAGTGAGAATGCAGGTCCGCTAAAAACCACTCCAAGGTAAGTGTAAGCATCTGTGTACTCCACAGTCTCTTGGCCGTATGTGAATGTAGGTGCTGACCTCATGATCCACAACACCATAACCTTGGTTTTACCAAGGTTGACAGACAAACCACACAGAGAGAGAGAGAGAGAGACAGAGAGAGAGAGAGAGAGAGAGAGAGAGAGAGAGAGAGAGAGATGAAATGTTATATTAACGTCTTCAATAGGCCAAAGTGACCTATGAGACCAGAATGTTACAATGTGGTGGATCTGATACAATGTCAGAGTAACAAAATGACAAAATGACATTGGGAGACAGAGAGCATTGTGCAAGTAACAAAAGGAACGCCCTTAACATTGTTTTACCTTACATATTCCTTACTATACAGCTACATATCTTATTATACAACTTGCTAACTTACATTTCATGCTTCTCAACTCAATGGGTTGATGTTGTCCATATTGTCACTTGGCACTGCTACTAGTACATTGTCAATATGTGATTCTGCCAGATTGCAAAACTTGGCCATTGCTCATCAGTAGCGTGCACCCGTCTTTCTATAGTGTAGAGCAGATAATGTTTTCTCATCCTGAAATAAAAAAGATCAATATCAGCCCAACCCAACATAAGGCTTAAACAATACTAAACAGTAACCCTAATTTTAGCAGGTAAAAATTCACAACCGAGGCATCCTAGAGCTTAATTACTAAAATTCACAAAAATTTTGACAGCTTTGGGCACCTACCTGCAGCTCCCCATTGTCCACAAGAGCATATAAGACCCAATGATCACCTGTTTCCATTCGGCTCTTTACAGTACATTCCAACCAAGCTATCTGTGAAGGCAACAGGGCTTTGTTGCTAAAACAGCTCCTTGAAACACCAGGGAGTCCACTACATACAAGACCTATACACGACAACTGCTGATGAACGCACGTGGTATGTTATACATCTAGGGGGTGGACTCCCTGGACACCCTAATAGAATGGTACAAACAACAAATTTGCAATGAAAGGATCTTAACTGCATCCAAGAGAATTTGACCACCATTGCTTGCTTCCTTCACATTTAAGCCCTCAAAGCGAGCTTCTCCGGGCTTAAACGGCTTCAAAAGCTGTTTCATTATTGGACCAGTCTTCCCCTGACCAAGCACATTCAAAACAAACTTTCCTCCTGGTAGAAGCAGGCTCTCCACAGCCCGGTCTTTTGCTACCTACACCAGAAATTTTATTGTTGAAGTACGTGTAGAGCTTCTTCATCAGTGCACAGAACCATATTCGCACTCAGTGCACAGAACGTGTTCGCACTTACTGCTATTGTCAGCCCTGGTGGTACAAAGCTGGCTTGACTGACCCAAGAAGCCAACATTGCACTTTCAGCATCCCCTTCCTTTGCGGAAACCACGCAGAGTGACCCGATCACACGGCCTACAGCCTACAAGGAAAAACAAGTGGAGCATGCTGAGTACAAACAACAATGAAGCATTTGCAAGGGTTTAGGCCCACACAATGTCCAAATTCCAAAAAGAGAAGTGAAGAAGCTACTTCATGCTAGCTTAAAGCTACTAGAGAAGAAGAGGCATGAGAGAGAAATTGATTGAGAAGCCTAGAAGGTGCCAAAGGGAGAGGGCTCAATTGAGGCTTTAGAGGCTTGCGGGAGATGTAAGAGGAGGCAGCCTTTTAAGTGACGCCAAGTTCCAAGGGAACATCGAGAAGAAATGGTCAAAAGCTGTTAAAAAAATGTCGTGGTCAAATATTGCCTGACAGGCACGCCGGACATGGCATGGACTACAGTATGGTACAAAAATAGCCTTACACAGTACAAGTACAACCCTGTAACACACATTGCCATGTTGGAGCTTCAAGCTTTCCAACATGGCATGCACTATAGTATGGTACAAAAATACATATATGCAGTACAAGTGCAACCATCTAACAAGCATTGCCACGTGAGCTTCAAGCTTTCGAAGGTCAGCAGCACAGCTTCTATAAATTGAGCTATCAGCTTCACACAAAAATGTAAGTGATGAGACCATGCTATTTGGCACAGCTCTCTCTCCACAGTATCTGGGTCTCCCATGTGACTGCCTCTGGTAAGCATGCTGCAACCCTAATATCCCACCAGTCAAGTTTCATGCCAAAAAGGCACACTGGAGTAGTTTTCCCAGGCATTGTAAAGATGGTACTCAGAGAGGATACCAGAGGGATGGTGAGGCAAAATCCCATGATAAGCAAGAGAAGGCTGCTCTAGCACACTAAACAGAAAAACAATTTTTCTTTTGGGGGGATCTTGCATTTGCTCGTGAAAGAAAAAGAATTCCTATTGATCTTAGACCAGGAAATTCAGTACAGCCACAATCGGGCCAAAAATGCCAGGCATCCTGTAGTTCCTTTTGATCTCGCAAATAACAAAATGCTAGGCATCCTAAATCATCATTTTCATATTTCCACCAAGATAGCTCACACAGCCAATCAAAAAACAGGAAAATGACATAAAATGAGCCATTTTACCTGCTCAACATCTGAGGCTGTCGAAAATTGGGGAGATGCCTTGCCTCGCTCTTTAACCTTTGCACGCTGGACAAATTGAGCTAGATCTGTACCGCTCTCTTCACATACTTGTAGCATAGACTCTGTAGGCTGCTCTTTCACGCACGGGGTCACATTTACCAATTAACCGAACTTTTTATTGAAGGTAGAATTATCTTGATTCAATCGATCCTAAGGTACCACCTCGCAAATAATTACACGAGAAGAATAAACCAAGATTTACCTTGAATTTGCATCGAATTGTTGGAAAAGCGAAGGAGAATCCAGCATCCTTCAGGCGCTTCTCAATTTCATCTACTGCCTCTCCACTCCATCCGAATGACCCAAAGACTCCACAGGGTTTGCTTCTTGCATTAGTATCCCTCAATATAACACCCAACGCATTCTGCAGTATTATTTTGGAGCTCTTCAGGAGACTAGTCTTGTAGAAAGTATGAAGCAAGAAACTACAAAACTGAGAATGGAGGGGACCAGGTCTGCCCAAACTAATCTTCTAGTACCTGAACAGGTGTGGGCATGTGACCCCCAAGCGTTGGGCTTCCTACCACAAATCCGCAACATCGATTTACCAAATCAGCCACATCTGCACTTGAACTCAGCTCCGCATTCAGACTTTCAACACCAACACCTGCCTTGGATATGCCACGGCTAATTGCAGCCCAGGGAAAAATAAACACCTTAAGAGAGAGAAAACAACAATATACAGGTTTCGTAGTTATCTAAAACCTTTTACCTGATGGCCTGAGCCAATGCTGCTGTATTCCCATATGCCGAAGCATATATAACTGCAATTGTTGCCTCCTTGGCCCGCTTCAGCTTTTCTTCTGTCCACTGTAGTAGTTGCATAAACCCATGTGTCCTGCCAAATGTTATTAAAGAATCCCGAAAGAATGTAAAGATAAACTGACTAATCAACCAAATTTAACCAGCACAATCTAGTAGAAAATGACAGCATAATATCTGCATATTTCTATATGATGTGTCTAAACATGGACTTCTGCAATCATCTTTTGGTACGTGCTGAGATGGGTTTTACAACTGTTCACACACCAAAAGCTCCTCTCAGAGCATTTGACAAGAGTCAATATTGCAAATGAAAACGCTATCATGGACATTGTGAAGGTTTTGACTGCTGGAATCTCTGATGTTTGAAAGAGCCTTATTTTTCTTGAAGTAAACGCAAAGCAACAAAAACTCTCTCTTTCCACCAGCAGAGTGTTTGGCATTTACTGCACATCAAATCAAGATTAACTCTTACAACCTTGGAAGTTGGATGGTCACACACTTCTAATGTATTCTTAAAATGAGCACCTTATAATTCCATCTACCTCAAACCATTGTATCTCGTGTTAATTTAAGGTCTTTATTTTCAACCTGCATTTACAGAACTATAGAAAGGCTCTTGGCCTACCAATGCTGAATATTATATGGTTTTCTAGCATGAAGCCAATGGAGCAACAAATTGAAACACCATTTTGAGGTTGAATGAGAATAAACTGCAGCCCAATCCACAATTTTGTCTGTGAAGACCCTGAGTATTGCACTAGCCAAAATAATCCCATACTTGGAGATCATCAACACATCTGATGAAATTCAAGCAAGGATACGTCCTCAATTATAAAACCAATTGAAGACTGGCAAACATCTGCTGAATTAATCCATGTTGTCCAAACAAGGTAAAACCTACACATAATTCATCATTAAAATGATGTATAAAATATGTAAGCTCCTCTCCTAAGGCAGCCTGCTATAATATGACTGGTTCAGAAATAGAAGTTTTGATGGGGGCCTCATTGGCCCTCCTTTTTAACGACTTTGCCTTTTAGGACCATACCAACAGACCGCCCTTCCATCATAATAACATGGGATACTTCCCATACAACTGGGACAGGGAATGAGGGACGGGGCTTAGAGAGGAATCTTGGTTCTACAAGGAGCGTTCGACACAATGGGACAGAGCAGGGACGAGGGGAACAGGAGGACAGTGGGGAAGGGAAACCAAAAATGGGTATCCCATATTACTATGCCTTCCATGGCAGCAGCTTTGAAGCACGTCAGTATCAGTAGCAGCATAAGACCTTCTACTTCCCCTCTTGAAATTTCAAACCCACATTTGGGGATAAAATTGTGATTCCTACATTAAGTCACGAAGTCCATGGAATTAAAAGTTTCAAGCACCAATCAGAAAATTTCACACTCCCATGAAAACAATTTCAGAGAAACTGTAGAACCTGGTCATGAAGCGTCACATTTAAAAAATTCTCATACTCCTCTGTACATTATCAACCTAGGTTACCTAAGTTTTACACTCAGTACCACCAAAGCAGTAGGCTCCTCATATTTGACATAATACAATTGATGTGTTACAACCTGAAGTTACATTCTCACTGAGTCACCCTACAGAAAGATTGAACCAAGGTAAATGAGAGACCGATTATTATCTATATCCAACAAACTGCAGGAATATCTCATAGAATTTTCCTTCCTTAAACTTGTACTGCAAGACCCAAACATATGTATCATTTAACTTGTAGCAAGGACCTTACCACGCGATACTCGCGAACAAGCTCTGTAATAGTTGAGCGCACAACCGGGCCATGAATGGGACACAACGCAGATGTGACCAAAAGCCCCTCTGACCTTTGATCTTTTGCAAGACCAGCAGCCTTGTTTATGGGCAGATTTAAGGCAGAAAAAACTGTAGATAATATAAATCTTACATCTGCCTGACAAAAGCAACTATCACACAGTCAGCTTCCAGTATGAATCTAATAATAATTATTAATAATTTGGCTGATGTACACACAAAAGTTACCAAAAACGTCACCTTTATGATGTCAATTCCAGTCTTCCCTGCATAGCTGGGTTTAGCAAATTGTGATACGATTGGTAGTTTTTCAAGTGCAGCTCCAGCCTACATAAAAGAAAGCAAATGACCCGTTATATCACCCTCTTGTATTGGATACCCATTGTATCAGTGATCACACATAGCCCGCACAGTTCCAGCTAATAGAATTTCTAGATTCATTATAGCATCTCTTTTCTGTACCCAGACATGGTATCAGATTCATCAGTTTGTAATGAATTGGTCTCATAGGTCATTTTGGCATTATGAAAACGTTACTATATCATTTCATTTCATCTCTCTCTCTCTCTCTCTCTCTCTCTCTCTCTCTCATAGCATCCCCGACAGGGAAGAAAGCCACATTTATGGCCACCAACAAGCGGTTAGCAATCATGGAGAAGGAGATGAAGGAGTACAGGGTGGAGATGGAAGAGTGGAAGAAAGAGAAGGCGATCTTCCTTCAATGGAAAATCAGCGAGGACAAGCTTCGAACTGACGAGAAAATGGAGCTTCGGACCGAACTTGAAGAACTCAAGAAGCAGATTTCAACCCTTTAGAAAGACTAGCCGAAGCAAGAGCCAATGGTGGACTTGAAGAGGGAGAAATCCAACCCTCAGTGATGGAAGAGCTTGAAGTAATCAAAGAACAAATGCAAGCCATCAAGGAAGAGGAGAAACAGCAAGAAGCTATAACATCTTCATGGGTAGAGGTGATCACCAAAACCCAAAAGAAAGTGGATGAGGTGGAGAAGTGGATTGCAGTCGCCAAGAAGGGCAAAGGAAAAGACGTATCAACCCCCACTCCCACTATCATCAACATGACACTACAAGAGGAACAACGAAGGCGTACAAGGGCTTTACATGTGAGAGTCACCGGCCTTAAAGATAGGGATAAAGTCGACGAAGAAGTGAAGGAGCTCATGGTACTAATGGGGATAGATAAAGCGACACATGCAAGAGCATGGAGAGTTGGCAAGAAAAGTGGAGGCATGGGGGATACATCGAAAGAGAGGGCTCTCATTTTGGGCTTCCCCTCTATTGAGGAGAAGGAGTTCTTGTAAAAGAGGCCCACCCTCAAGAAGACTGGGGTCTATCTTGGCAACGACCTCACCCTTTCACAGCTTGCCCATATGCAGGAAGTCATGCCAGAGATTAGGGAGGCAAGAGACAAGGGGAAGATAGCCTTTTACAGAGATGGTCGGGTGGTGATTGTAGAGCGGCACTCTACATGACGGTGTGAGACCTATGGGACCACACTGAAGATGGCTACTTGGAATTGTAATGGGTCTATGAGGTTGGATGTTGGTGCCTTTGAAGATAGTTTCAGAGACGGGGACATTGTATTCCTCTCAGAGACTCACCAGGTCCCTGGACAGCTCATGCCACATGTGGCGGGGTACAGATGGGAGACAGCCCACAGGACAGTCAAGAGATCTGAGCATGGGAGTAGAGGTTCAAGAGGAGTAGCAGTGCTATTTAGAGGGGAGTTACAACCACTACTACATATCGTACGGAAAGATGATCATGCTAGATACATGTGGGTGAGGTTGAGAGCTGACACATGTCGATTTCTGTACATTGCCATATGTTACTTCCCCCCGAGTACGTCAGTATATGCTGCATCCAGAGGGCAGTCACCCTTCTCTATACTAGACGATGATATATTGGAGTTTTCTAGGGATAGTGATATCATCCTTCTAGGAGACTTCAATGCCCGAATGGGCAACTCTCAGACAGTCTTCTATGACACTTCAGATGAGATGCTTAGAGAGTTGGATGTGAGTGAGTTGGGCTTGACAGATGCTCACATGACAGAGAGCAAACAGAGTATGGGAGATACCTCACGGAGATGAAGACTACACATGGGTTAGCCATACTTAATGGCTTACAGCGATTTCTCGGAGCAGCAGGTTTCACATGCTTTCCACACAGACACGGAGCCAGTACAGTAGACTATGTTATGACACAGCCGAGCTTTATTCCTTGTATTCAGGATTTCACAGTGGGAGCAAGACTAGTGGGCGTAGCAGTGGATCATGCTCTCCTGACATTGTTAGTCTCATTCCAGTATAGTACAACACAGACAACAGGAAGCAAGTCACATACCCGTTATACATTTACACCAGAGACTGACTCGGTTTATATAGTGGATATCTGGGATCGTCTATGCACAGCTGGCCCATGCCTCTCAGTGGAGGAGTGCACCACTTCACTGACTGAGACACTGCATGGTGCAGCATCAGAGGCATACCCTCACACTCAGCCGGATCGAAGGCGACATTCAAGGAGCCTGCCTCAGAATAGTTGGTATGATGAGGAGTGCAGAGAGATAAGAGCCCAGCTTTAGAGGGATCTTCTTGCCTTGTGCGAAGGAAGAAACGAGCTTACTTGGCCCAGATGGAGCGAGACTTGTATCAGTTGTTCTTGAGTTGAGACTCGGGAGAGGCATGGAGACTCTTTCATGAGCACTCCCCTCCCCCAGTGATTACTTCTCCTGGTGTGTGGGGCCAGTATGCGACATCGTTATATATGGTTCCTGGACAGGATCCCCTTTCAGATCCTAAAGAACCATGTCCACCTACGAGCACCTTCTTTACCACTAAAATGGTAAAGAGAGCCATTGACAGGTTGAGGACCGGGAGGGCATATGATCATGATGGTCTAGTAGCGGAGCACTTTATACGTGCTAGGGATATGCTGGCTGAGGTTCTTGCAGTATTGCTCAATCGGGTCATGTGTGAGGGATTACCTGAGACTTGGAGGTTGTCTACTATTGTGCCTATCTTCAAGGCAGGTGATCCTACAGAGCCAGGAAATTACCGCACTATTATGGTTGGACACACATTGGCACGGTTGTATGCAGCAGTTGAGTAATTAGGCAGAGGGTGAGGGTGTACGGTCAAAGGGTCAGGCTGGTTTCAGGAGGGGTTTCTCCACTCTTGATCATATTCTTACACTCAGATCCATCGTTGAGGTGGGCAGGTCACATGGGAGGCGGATTTATTGTAGCTTTGTGGATTTCCGCAAAGCATTTGACATGGTGCCGAGAGCTCGATTGATGCGCAGACTACAGGAGATGGGGGTGCCCATAGTGTCGATTTTGGGGATTATGGCTTTAAACAGATCAGTGATGGGACATGTATGCACCCCGGAGGGGATATCTGACTTAGTTCACTCCACTATTGGGGTGAAACAGGGTTGCCCATTGTCTCCTACTCTATTTGGTATGTATGTTGATGAGGTGTCTGAATACATTGACAAAGAGAGCGATAGAGGTGCTCAACTGGCAAAGACGTGGATCCCATTGTTGTTATATGCTGATGATATTGTGTTAGAGGTTTCTCCACTCTTGACCAGTTTCTGACACTCAGAGCTATTGTTGAGCAGGGTAGACACCATGGCAAGAGAATCTATTGTAGCTTTATGGATTTCCGCAAAGCTTTTGACACAGTGCCGAGAGCCAGACTTATACGCAGACTACAGGACATAGGTGTGCCCACAGAGCTGATATGGGGTATTCTGGCTTTATACAGGACAGTGATGGGGCGGATACGCACTACTGAGGGCATCCCTGACATGGTCTACTCCGCTTTTGGAGTGAACCAGGGATGCCCCCATCTCCGAGTCTCTTTGGGATGTATGTGGATGAGCTTTCAGAGTTTTCACACTATGTAGAGCATCAGGGAGACAAAGGGGCTCAGCTAGCAGGGACATGGATTCCATTGTTACTATATGCTGATGATATTGTGTTGATTTCTCACTTTCCAAAGGTGGATAAATTGAAAATTCAATGGAACGGGCTTTCATGCCGGGCAAATCAAAGTGAAACGCTATCTGATGCGAAAGAACCTGTGGAGTATCGTGAAACCCTTATCAACTGTAACAAGCTGCTGACGTGTCAAAGCCTAAAGAGTGGAGCCAACTTACAAATGTCGGCCGAGGGGCCTAAACCCTAAGAAGAACAAGTAACAGAAGAAGAAGTCCTACCAACTTATGGGGACTCCGTCCGATGGGGCCCCAAGTGATATAAAGAATTAAAATAAAGTAGGACCCGCACACACACGCAAACTGATGACGTGGCAGATTTTTGAAAATTGCACTGGCATGATGACGTGGCATGCTGTACGGAATTCCGTGTTTTGCGCTGGCTAATGACGTGGAAGCTGTACAGAATACCCGATTTTACGCTGGGAGCTTTTGAGCATTGATTTTGGACCAGATGCTTTTGAGTTTAAAGGCTTTTTACTGAAAACTGCTTTTGGGGCCGAGGGCCTTTAAATATGAGGTTAGGGCTCATTCTCAGGCATGCTTCCTGGAGAAGGTGCAGAGTGTGGAGTATCGGCTTGTACTGTGTTGATGCAGTATAAAGAAATATCGAAAGGGGCGCCAAGGTTTGGGGCCAATACTCTCTGGGGTGGAATTCCGCCACTCCGTGTCACGTGTCGTCTCTCTCTTTCAGTTCAGTTGTTATTGAAGTGTTAAAAGTTTGTTCAGTCTGTTATTTTCTATTGGCACGTGGTGCCCGTCTTGTGACAGTGGTATCAGAGCATCACCGCTATGCTTTTCTGAAAGCATACCGGTCCTTAATTCATCGCGCATCGGGCACGCTCCGATCTTCACCGCTCATGTCTTACAAGGCAAAAGCCATTAAGATCACTTGCAAGAGAAGGATCCAAGATTTGTTAGAGCTGCTGGTTTTCTCACAGACAGTACCATGCAAATGTCTATAGCTACCAAGCCGCACACTTCCAAGGACTTGGCAAGCTTTCAAGAAAAAATTTTGCCCAAAGTTATATGGTTTCTGACATCTTCCTTCGGAGTGCAACTTCTGGCAGAGTGGGGTATCCTGAAACTTGCCCTGGAAACCCTAGCAGATTATAACTTGAAATTTATGGACATCTCTCAGTAGATGTCTCTTCACTACCATCGCCGCCAAAGAAACACTGTTTGTCCAAGAGCTGATGGACCATGCTGTGCTCGGCTACGACCCTATGGAATGAACCTAACCCTAAATTTTTGGTGCAGATTTATGGTTGGAAAGTCAGTTGACTTTTCGAGCTCGACTGGTGTCGAGATTGCTTTTTAAGTTTGAATTTTGTCTAAGAACTTGTTTGGTGATCCTGTTTGAAATTTGTTTGAAATGGAGAGTATCTGTTTTGAACCTGTTTTGGTGCCGATTGAAATGTTTGACTCTGGTTTTAATACTAGTTTCATTGATTGGTGATTTTACTCCCGGGTGGAGAAGTGAGAAATACTGTTTTGGTATTGTTTGAACCTCGGAACGATGCAGGCCGATGCCTGGGGAGCATTTCGTTGTATGTTTGAAAACCTCCGAACGACGCAGGCCAATGCCTAGGGAGCGTTTGGTTGTATGCTTGTAAAATAATTGTTGTTGTGACTCCCGGCCCGGACTTGGATGGTTATGCGGGAGGAGTATTAAGAGATCTGAGCAGTGGTTACTCTCAGCACCTCCAAACGACGCAGGCTGTGGTCTAGGGGACGTTTGGTTGTAAAAGGCCTCTATATCTCCCGGCCCGGACCTTTTTAGGTTATGTGGGAGGAGTGATGAGGGATTCGTTGAATATCTCCCGGCCTGGACCTTGTTAGGTTATGCGGGAGGAGTGTTCATCAGTGACTTTATGTTTCTATGTCTTGTAGCATGCATATGTGAGCATTTGTGTTGCATTGAGATGTGCCAACCACTGAATATTCCTTATTGGATGAGATTGCGTGGGTATGTAATTTAGTGTATCAAGAAACCCGTGGAAGATCAGTACGGTTTGGGTGTGATGGCTAATTTTAGTACGCCGGAATATCGAGAGTTTCGATCGGGACGAAGGGAGAAGCTAACTCCTTAATAAAAAGAGCAAACAAACTGTCCCTCAGAATGACCCTCGGAAATTTTTGAGCTAACTTGAGTTGTTTTGCAGATATGCTGTAATCGCGGACGATTACTCTCTTTCAAGAAGGGGAGATATAACAAACTGCTGACTGTCAAAGCCTAAAGAACGGAGCCAACTTACAAATGCCGGCCGAGGGGCCTAAACCCTAAGAAGAACAAGTAACAAAAGAAGAAGTCCTACCAACTTATGGGGACCCCGTCCAATGGGGCCCCAAGTGACATAAAGGATTAAAATAAAGCAGGACCCGCACACACGCAAACTGATGACGTGGCACATTTTTTAAAATTGCACTGGCCTGATGACATGGCATGCTGTACGGAATTCCGCGTTTTGTGCTGGCTAATGACGCGGAAGCTGTACAGAATACCCGATTTTACACTAGCAGCTTTTGAGCATTGCTTTTAGACCAGATGCTTTTGAGTTTGAAGGCTTTTTACTGAAAATTGCTATTGGGGCCTAGGGCCTTTAAATATGAGGTTAGGGCTCATTCTCAGGCATGCTTCCTGGGGAAGGTGCAGAGTCTCAAGTACCGGCTTGTACTGTGTTAAACAATATAAAGAAATACCGAAAGGAGGCCAAGGTTTGGGGCCAATACTCTCTGGGGTGAAATTCCGCCACTCCGTGTTGCGTGTCGTCTCTCTCTTTTAGTTCAATTGTTATTGAAGTATTAAAAGTCTGTTCTTTTCCATTGGCACGTGGTGCCCGTCTTGTGACATCAACCAACGAAGCTGGCACATCCGCTGCAGTTACGAGAGCACTATCTGCCAAGCAACAACGCAAGGACGAGCAAGCATTAGGTATTATTCTAACATCTCTCAAAGATGACTTTATTCACTACTTGGATGACGTGCAATCTTCTAGTGCAGCCTGGATACAACTAGAGAAGGTTTTTGGTGCTAAAGCTAAGTATTCAACGATGAGTCTAAAGATGGAGTTGTACTCTCTTGCTATGCGTACTGATGAAAACATTACATCTTTAGCTAACCAACTGAAAAGTATTAAAACTCAACTTGTTTATATGGAAGCCCCAGTGCCAGAGGAAGATCTCATAGCTATTTTGTTGAAAAGTTTGCCTCATGAATTTCATCAGATTGTCACTGTTTTAAAAGAGAAAGATCCGTTGCCTCCTTGGATGGTATCATCAATTCATTGTAGGAAGAAGAAAAAAGGATATCCCGTACCAATTCTCTCATTATTCCTAGTGCATATGCACTATCCCCCATCGGTTATTTTGGTACTCCTAGTGCCTATGCAGTCACTAATTGTGCTTCTACCTCAGCTTCATCTCGACTATCCATTGGAACCAAGTCTTGTGCCATTTGTGGGCGCACTAATCACTAGACAAAGGATTGTTTCAAGAAGAATCCTTGTGTTCACTATGGTAAGACAAATCGTCCTTCAAATAAGTGCTTTCAAAAGGGTAAAAATAAGCTTCAAATATTTTTTGTTGACAGCGATGTTCTTAATGATCAACTCTTTTTACGTTTTTCTAGTCAAAATAATTTGTACGAGTTATGGACACTGCCACACATGAGTGGTAAGACCTCCCAAAATACCAATTTTATTCAAGTACTATTTTTGTCGCACTTCTTGTGAGGTTATTGGGTACACCTTAAACCCAAGGTTTGGTAGTGAACCAAAAACTCCATTTATTGGTAGCTACTTTTTAACCTACACCCTATCTATGCTTAAGGGGGGTTCATTACCATAGCACCAAGTTATGGAAACACCAAAATCCTTGGTTGTGAGAGAACCTTAAACTCACTGTTGTGAAGTACATCAAAAACTCGAGATATCATGAGAGTGATGTATGTAGTTCGGGCATGAGGGGGGGGGTTGTTGGGTTTCCAAGCCCTCATTCAATTTGGTGTCAACCCATGGGAACCCTCCCTTTTGGAGCATGTAGATGATCTCCAATTATTTTTTAGAAGTTTTGCATGGCTCGCATGGCTAAAAACAAAGACTTATATATTGTAAGGTTCCTTTTTACAAATATACACAATATACAGAATAGCATGTCGTGCTCTCTCTCTCTCTCTCTCACACATTTCATTTCATTTCTCTCTCTTTTTCCTCCTCCTTTTCGGCAGCAACCGAGCTCGTCAATTTTCTAGTAGCTGGGGAGACTTTATTTACCTTTAGTGTACCCCCCAAGGGGGAAGGGGGGGACCCTAATCTTTTTAGGGTTTGATACAGAACCCCCCCTTGCTCAAGAATATGACCCCAAAACCAACAACATTTGCAGCAATGGTCTCGAACCCAACCCCTGTCCCACCCCTAATTAAGCCCCAAAACCCATGGGAGATTTTCATCATGGGAGAATTGAAGAAATTGCAGCAGGAGGTCTCAACCCTTAGGACGGAATTGACACACAAGGAAACAAAGATTGCTAGTCTAGAAACAAGGATTGCGGGCCTTGAAGCTCAATTGAAGGACATCAAGAACAAGCAGGAGATTCAAGAAGTGGCCCAAGAAGCCTCAGAAATTACAGGAAACACAACAAGAAAGCACAAAAACTCTAGTAAAATCTGGGAATTTTGTATCAGTTCTGAAAGAAAATGGAAGGGCCAAAAGCCTGGAAAATTATGTTCGAATTGGGGGTTTGCCAGAAGGTTGGTTAAGGAAAGACTTGAAAAAGTGGTACCTTTTATCGGTCTTGGTGATCCCATTGACATCCAAATTAAGGGGAAACAGGCCCGAGTTCAATATTATGACATGGATGATAAGATCAAGGCAATGAAGCAGACTAAATCACTACAAGGCACATGTGTATGGATTTCTGATGAGTTGACACCACTACAATTAAAGAACAGAGCTGTGGAACTGGCAAAGGTGAGAGAAGCAAGGAAGCAAGGCAAGTGGGCGGTCTATAGAGGAGGAAAAGCTATCATTAGAGATTTCAAGGGTCCACCCTCTCTTTCAAAGACATGAACTTGATACTTATGCACATCTAGTCATGTTTATGCACATGGTGATTCTACCATTGTAACATGTAACTCTCATGAGTCATGAGAGCTTTGAAGTTAGTTTTTTTGATCTGTCCTATAGGTCAGTTTTGGCCTCGACGGGACGTTAATCTCTCTCTCTCTCTCTCTCTCTCTCTCTCTCTCTCTCTCTCGGGTGAGTTGGGACTGGACAAATGCTCAGATGATAGAGAGCAGACGGAGTATGGAAGATACCTCATGGAAATGACGACTACACATGGATTAGCCATACTTAATGGCTTACAACGATTTCCCGAAGCAGTCGGTTTTACATGCTTTCCACACAGACATGGGGCCAGTACAGTGGATTATGTTATGACACAACCAAGCTTTCCCCTGCATTCAGGATTTCACAGTGGGAGCCAGGCCAGTGGGCATAGCAGTAGATCATGCTCTATTGACACTGTCTCTTAAATTTCAGTATAGTACAACCCAGACACCAGGAGGCATGCCACACACCCGCTATACATTTACACCAGAGACTGATTTCGTTTATACAGAGGAGATCTGGGACCGTCTATTGGAAGGTACAGCTGGCACAAATGGTACAGGCCTCTCAGTGGAGAAGTGCACCAATATACTGACTGAGACACTACATGGGGCTGCATTAGTGGCATACCCACACACTCAGCCGGGTAAGAGACGACATTCTGGGAGCATGCCCCAGAATAGTTGGTATGATGAGGAATGCAGAGAGATGAGAGCCCACCTTCAGAGGGATCTTCTGTTAGAAGTCATCATTTACAGACAGTCTCGGATTGCTTTCCGACGCCTTGTGCGACGGAAGAAGCGAGCTTACCTATCTCAGATGGAGCGAGACTTATATGATGTTCTTGAGTAGGGACTCAGGAGAGGCATGGCGACTCTTCCATGGGCACTCTCCTCCCCCAGTGATTACTTCACCTGATGTGTGGGGCCCATATGCGACATCATTATATACGGTTCCGGGACAGGAACCCCTTCCTGACCCTACCAAGCCTTGCCCAGCTATGAGCACTTTCTTTACACTTGAGATGGTACGAAGGGCCATCGACAGGATGAGGACCGGGAAGGCATATGATCATGACGGTCTAGCAGCGGAGCACTTTATACATGCCAAGGATATGCTGATCGAGGTTCTCGCCGTGTTGTTCAATCGTGCCATGTGTGAGGGATTACCTGAGACCTGGAGGTTGTCTAATTTTGTGCCCATCTTCAAGGCTGGTGACCCTACAGAGCCTGGGAATTACCGCACTTTTATGGTCGGACACACATTGGCACGATTGTATGCATCTATTCTGGAGCAACACTTGAGTAGCTGGGCAGAGGGCGAGGGTGTACGAGCAAAGGGTGAGGCCGGCTTCAGGAGGGGTTTCTCCACTCTTGATCATATTCTGACACTCGGGGCCATCATTGAGGAGGGCACAGCACATGGGAGACGGATCTATTGTAGCTTTGTGGATTTTCGCAAAGCATTTGACACGGTACCAAGGGCTCGATTGATGCGCAGACTGCAAGAGATGGGGGTGCCCATACAGGTAATTTGGGGGATAATGGCTTTGTACAGATCGGTGGTGGGACATGTACGCACTCCAAAAGGGGTATCTGATTTAGTTCACTCTACTATTGGAGTGAATCAAGGATGCCCATTGTCTCCTACTCTATTTGGTATGTATGTTGATGAGGTGTCTGATTACATTGACAGAAAGGGTGACATTGGTGCCCAGCTGGCAAGGACGGGGATCCCATTGTTGCTTTATGCTGATGATATTGTACTGATATCTGACTCACCAGAAGGTATGCAATGACATTTGGATGCACTACGGAGTTTTGCAGAGGATAGTGGACTGGGTGTGAACCTAGGTAGAACAAAGGTTATGGTGTTTAACACCACACCGCAATGGGTCAGGAGATCAGTACCTACTTTCAAATATGGTAAGGAGATTGTGGAGTATACAGATGCATACACTTACCTGGGGGTAGTCTTCATTGGGCCGAGATTTTCTTTCAGAAGAGCAGCAGAGACTAGACTAACTAGAGCCGGTGCGGCTCTGGGAGGAATGGAGAGGATGTGTTCACAGGTTCAGTTCCAGGAACCTAGGACAAAGTTATGGCTCTTTGATACTTTGGTTGCCTCTACTATGTTATATGGGGTGTAGGTTTGGGGACCTTCTATAGGCCATGATGGGTGGAGGCGTATGGAGAATCCCCTGGTATCTATGATCTCTCGATTGATTAGAGCCAAGGTTTCTGTACCGCATGATATCATTCGAGCGGAATTAGCTGCCCCCCCTATGGAGATTGAGGCCCTCACCAGATCAGTCTCCTTTGTACACAGTCTGTGGGATACTACCAGAGACAGATATGCCAGGGTGGCTCTAGAGTCCTCCAGACAATTAGCTCTTAACGGGGATACATCATGTTGGTATGCTCAGATGACATCATGGTTTCAGACACATGGTTTCACCATGGACAGGTTGCCTCCTTTTCAATACTCTCTTCAGGCACCCTTGAGGTCTCTGACACGGGTAGAGATTAATACACTCATCCGTCAGGATTTGATACAGCTGGACGCGAGGAGGACATGGATAGAGCCGTTACAAGAGTTGGGCACAAAGATGGCTTTTTATAGAGAGCATCTTCTCCACCTCACGGGGGATGGGTTTGTGATTCGACCTAGCTATATGGACACGCATCTTTCACATGGTTTGCGTTGTGCCATTGGCCATATATGCACGTCCTCACATCAGCTCGAGATTGAGACTGGCAGATTCAGAGGGACACCAACAGATAACATAATGCTGCTTATGCCATCTAGAGCCAGAGACAGAAGTACATTACATATGTAATTGCACACTGTACTATGAGATACGAGGTCGTTTTCACTGTCTATTCAGAGAAGGTTTTGGGCCTCTATCTAGGGTCATGAGTTATGAGGATCAAAGATGTCTTGGGCTTTATCTACTTGAGTTACACAAGCATAGAGAAACCTTACTGAGGAGAGTTGAAGAGAGACATCCCCAGAGACAAATCACAGATTTCTTTACACTAGATACTGTACACCCAGAAGAACAGACAGAGGAGCAACCAACGACGGTGGAGAGGTCTACGAGCTAGGGAGATCTAGACGACCCCGAGGGAGGAGAGGAGCTACACAATTTCGAAGGAGGCTATGGCAAAGGATTCAAGCCATACTCTTTCGTCGTCCAGAGTGCAGATGAAGATGGATCTCTACTCCCCTCCCATATTGTCTTCACATTGTACTGCTTAGTTTAGGATCCCGCAGTATTTATATTTTGTTATCCTAGTTTAATTTATTTTGTTAATCTGACTTTGTATCAGATACACCGCATTGTAACTTTCTGGTCTCATACGTCACTTTGACCTTTTGAAGACGTTAATATAACATTTCATTTCATTTCATTTCTCTCTCTCTCTCTCTCTCTCTCTCTCTCTCTCTCTCTCTCTCTCTCTCTCTCTCTCTCTCTCTCTCTCTCTCTCTCTCTCTATGAGATACGCAGACGCTTCCACTGCTTGTTCAGAGAAGGGTTCAGACCTTTTTCTAGAGTCATGAGATACAAGGATTAGAAGTGTCTCGGATTGTCCCTGCTAGAGCTGCGCAGACTTAGGTAGAGCTTGTTGAGGACATCAGGGGAAAGACGGTCTCAGAGACGAATCACAGAGTTCTATACACCAGACAGAGGAGAGAAAACGGAGCAGTCATTACAGCCTACTCATACTAGAGGGACACTGCTTGACAGAGCCACTGAACTTGGCAGATCCAGACGTCCACGACCTCGGGGGGTCTCCCACTACCAACGAAGGTTGCAACAGAAGATACAGATCACTCTAGCTCGACATGCAAGACGCCCAACCAGAGTTTTGACCATGGAGGAAGTCGATGAGATCCGACAGCGACCGATGAGAGATTTAATCTGAACCCACAAACCCCCCTTCCCCCCCCCTTATTTCCTTTCTCCTTAGTGCCTTAGTGTTTTAGTGTTAGTTCTTTGTAACTTGGTAATTTGCGTACTCAGACATGGCATCAGATTCATCAATTGTAACTTTTTGGTCTCATAGGTCATTTTGGCCTTTTGAAGACATTAATATAACATTTCATTTCATTTTCATTTCTCTCTCTCTCTTTCGCCTCGTTTTCTGCACTTGCACGCTCTCCAGCAACCATGGCTTGTAGCAGCCATCACCCTCCTTAGCTCCACCTCCCCTATAACACATACCCGCTATACATTTGCACCAAAGACCGACTCTATTTTTAGAGAGGAGATCTATGGTCGTCTATGTACACCAGCCAGGCCAGGACTCTCAGTGGAGGAGATCACCACTTTACTGACTGAGACATTGCATGATCCAACAGCACAAGGATACCCACACACTCAGCCTGATCACAAACGTCGTTCTAGGAACATGCCTCAAAACAGTTGGTATGACGAGGAGTATAGAGAGACGAGAGCACAGCTTCAGAGGGATTTTCTCCTAGAGGTCATCAATCATAGATAGTCTCGGATATTGAGTAGAGACCCAGGAGACACATGGTGTTTCTTTCATGAGCACTCCCATCCCCCAGTGATTACTTCCCCTGATGTGTGGGGTGAGTATGCAACATCCTTATACACGGTCCCTATATAGACACCCCTTCGAGATCCTCCTAAGCCATGCCCATCTGCAAGTACCTCCTTTACGACTGAGCCGGCAAAGATAGCCATCGCTAGGATGAGGACCAGAAAGGCATATGATCATGATGGTCTAGTAGCAGTGCACTTTATACTTTATATATGCTAGAGATGTGCTAGAGATAGGAGTGTAGAGAGACGAGAGCACAACTTCAGAGGGATCTTCTCCTAGGGGTCAACAATCACAGATAGTCTTGGATAGCCTTCCGGCGCCTTGTGCAACGAAAGAAGCGAGCGTTCCTAGCTCAAATGGAGCGAGACTTATACTAGTTGTTCCTAAGTAGAGACTCAGGAGAGGAATGGCATCTCTTTCATGAGCACTCCCCCCGCCCCCATTGATTACTTCCCCTGATGTGTGGGGTCATTACGCAACATCCTTATAGACGATCCCTAGACAGACGCCCCTTTCAGATCCTCTTGACCCATGCCCATCTGCGAGTACCTTCTTTACCATTGAGAAGGTGAAGACGTCCATTGATAAGATGAGGACCAGAAGGGCATATAATCACGATGGTCAAGTAGCATAACATTTTACACATGCTAGAGATATGCTAACAAAGGTTCTTGCAGTTTTGTTCATGTGCAAGGGTTTACCTGAGACTTGGAGACTGTCTACTACTGTGTCTATCTATAAGGCAAGTGATCCTACGGAGCCTAGAAACTAATGTACTATTATGATTGGACACACGTTGGCACGGTTGTATGCATCCATCCGTGAGCAGCAATTGAGCGGATGGGTAGAGAGTGAGGGCCTACGCGCAACAGGACAGGCCGGTTTCAGGAGAGGCTTCTCCACTCTTGTCCATATTCTGAGACTCAGAACCATCATTGAGGAGGGTAGGGCACATGGGAAAAGGATTTATTGTAGCTTTGTGGATTTCCGCAAAGCATTTGACATGGTGCCCAGAGCCAGATTGATGCACAAAATATAGGAGATGGGAGTGCTCAATGAGTTGATTTGGGGGATCATGGCTCTATATAGATCAGTGGTGGGACATGTACGTACTCCAAAGGGGATATTTGATTTAGTGCACTCCACTATTCGAGTGGAACAAGGTTGTCCATTGTCCCCCACTCTATTTGGTATGTATATAGATGAGGTTTCTGATTACATTGAAAGAGAGAATGACGGAGGTGCCCAGCTGGAAGGGACACGGATTCCATTGTTGTTATATACTGATGATATTATGTTGATCTCTGACTCACAGGAGGGAATGCAAAGTCATTTCGATGCATTACATAGCTTTACGGAGGATAGTGAATTGTCTGTCCAAGGTTATGGTGTTTAACACCTCACCGCAGTGGATTAGCAGATCAGCACCTACATTCACTTATGGTCAGGAGACTGTGGAGTACATAGATGCATACACTTATCTTGGGGTAGTCTTCAGTGGGCAAGGTTTTCTTTGAAGAGAGTAGCAGACACTAGACTGACCACAGCGTATGCATCCTTGGGAGAATAAGAGAGGATGTGTTCGCAGATTCAGTTCCGGGAACCCCGAACAAAGCTTTGACTCTTTGGTACCTCGGTAGCTTCAGCTATGCTCTATGGGCTTCAGGTTTGGGGACCCGCGATGGGTCAGGATGGGTGGAGAGGTAAGGAGAGGCCCTTCGTATCTATGATCTTTCGTCTCTCGGCTGATTAGAGCCAAGGCCTCCATGTCACAGGAGATCATTAGAGCGTATTCTACAGTCCTCCCAATGGAGATAAAGGTGCTTACCAAATCAATCTCCTTTATGCACAGCTTATGGGATATTACCAAAGACGAATATGCTAGATTGGACCTTGCGTCCCCCAAACAATTAGCTTTACAGGGGGAGACATCATGCTGGTATGCACAGATGTCATCATGGTTCCTTCAGCATGGACAGCTTGCCTCCCTTCCAGTACTCCCTTGATGCACCATCGCTGTCTCTTACACGGGTGGAGATTACTAGACTCGTTCGCCAGGATCTGACCCAGTTGGACACCAGGAGGACATGGATAGAGCCAACACAAGAGTTGGGCACGAAGATGGGTTTGTATAAAGAGCATCTTCTCCAACTCACAAGGGATGGGTTTTTGATTCGACCCGGCTATATGGATACACATCTATCTCATGGGTTATGGTATGCCATTGCTCAGATACGGACATTTTCAAACCAGCTTGAGATTAAGAGTGGTAGATTCTGAAGGATACCAACAGCCAGAAGGATGTGCCGCCTATGCCATACAAAGCCAGAGAAGATGCAATATATATGTCAGCGCACAGTGTATTACCGTTTACGAGATATGGGGTCGCTTCCACTGTCTATTCAGAGAAGACTTTGGACCCTTTTCCGAAGTCATGAGCTATCAGGACTAGAGACGTCGGGTTGTATCTACTTGAGTTACACAGACACAGAGACAGTTTACTGAGGAGATCTGAAGAGAGACAATCCCAAAGACAAATTATTGATTTCTTCACACCAACCAGACACCGGATCAGATAGAGGAACAACCACCACTCCAAAGCTCAACTCATACTCATACCCGCGGTACTCTCATTGACTGAGCATTGGAGCGAGGAGATCCAGACGCCCGCGACTAAGGAGAGGAGCTTCCCAGCATCGACGGAGACTGCAGCAGAGGATTCAAGCCATACTCTCTCGACATCTAGAGTACAAATGAGGATAGATTCATACCCCATTATATCACGGTATTATCACCCTCTTGCATTGGGCACCCATTATATCCTCGGAGTAGGGGGTTTCTTGATTGCCAGTGTAATTGGTGGCTCGATGGCCTTCTGCCACTGAGTATGCACTTCAGCCATCGAATGCTGGGTCAGAAATTTTGCGAATTGGGGATCTTTAGCAAACTGAAGCATCTGCTTTGTGCACTCGTCAACCTGTTGTCGACTTTGCATCTCCAAGAGTTCATACTGTGTGGGCCCAGGCGGCTGGTACTCATCTTCTGCTAAGTTGCTTGAATTTTCTATATTGCCTCCTCCCGCCTCCGCGATTGCAGAAGAGGTCGATTGATCCTTTTCGGAATCCATAGATGCCGCGAGAAGAAGGATCGGATCTCTCGGTAGAGGAGAAATCGGCCGTGCTCTGATACCACTGTAACAAACTTGGACAACCCCAGTCTTGATTTTGTCGCGACAACACAACAGAGATTCACTTCAAAACAATTCACAATTTAAGAGTCAACACCGTCCAGCGTAGTTCCGTGCCAAGATAAATTGGCCCCAAAGCCTGGCGCCCCTTTCGGTATTTCTTTTATATTAATCTTTGAGCAAAGTACAACTCTCGTGGGTGCTCGCTCTCAAAGCCTACGTCCAGATGCTCTAAGAAGTGAGCCCCTTGAATCACTTATAAATATTACAAGGGGTGCTAAAAGCAGAGCCCCAAAAGCATGAAAACTCAAAAGCAACTAAATCCCAAAATCTGCCAGTAAAAGCAGTCAGCGAAGCCTGCGGAAGTCCGTACAACCACGTCAGCATTGTCAGCACGATCTGCATAAATCCGCACGCTTTGCCACGTCAACAATCAGCGCAATCTGCGAGGTCCATACAACTGCCACGTCAACAAGCTTCTACGCAAGTTTTTATCTCCTTGTGTCCCTTGGGCCCCTCCTCACTTCGCCATAAGTTGGGACAACTTTATTAGGAGTTTACCATGCCATGTAAGCAGTTTGTGACAAAGTAAAGGGTGGGTGGGCAATCGTTGCGACAACTGGTGTAGGTGTGGTGGCCGCCATGGAGCAAGAACCGACCACGGGGTAGAAGTCCGAGAGGTCCCCTCCACACAGACATGGGTGAATATGCCACATCTCTCTATACAGCATCAGGGCAACCACCTTTGTCGGACCCACTAGAGACATGCCCGGAGACATGTTCTTTCTTTACTGCCAAGAGGGTAAGGCAAGCCATTGACAGGATGAAGACAAGGAGAGCACATGATCATGATGGTCTGGTAGAAGAGCACTTCATCCATGTCAGAGATATACTTGCAGAGCTCCTTGCTATGATGTATGATCGAGCCATGAGGATTCCCTGAGACTTAAATTATGTCTACGATTGTGCCTATTTTCAAGTCTGGAGATCCCATGATTCCCAGAAATTATCGCGCCATCATGGTTGGTCACACATTAGCTAAGCTGTATGCATCCGTTCTTGAGCAGGAAAGGAGTAGATGGGCAGAGCGAGAGGGCATACGAGCACCAGGGCAAGCAGGATTCAAGAGAGGTTTCTCCACTCTTGACCACATTCTGAGAGATATTGTTGAGGAGGGTAGAATCCATGGCAAGAGAATCTATTGTAGCTTTGTGAATTTCCGCAAAGCTTTTGACACAATGCCGAGAGCCAGACTTATACGCACACTTCAGCACAAGGGTGTGCCTACAGAGCTGATATGGGGTATTCTAGCTTTATACAGGACAGTAATGGGGGGAGTACGCACTACTAAGGGAATGTCTGACATGGT
Source organism: Adiantum capillus-veneris (assembly GCF_014529385.1). Classification (NCBI taxonomy): domain Eukaryota; kingdom Viridiplantae; phylum Streptophyta; class Polypodiopsida; order Polypodiales; family Pteridaceae; genus Adiantum; species Adiantum capillus-veneris. The sequence continues at coordinate 105,992,072 of NC_140958.1, forward strand.
CCACTCCACTATTGGAGTAAAGCAGGGATGCCCCATATCTCCGACTCTTTTTGGGATGTATGTGGATGAGTTTTCGAACTATGTATAGCGTCAAGGAGACAGAGGGGCTCAACTAGCAGGGACATAGATTCCGTTGTTACTATATGCTGATGATATTGTGTTGATTTCTGACTCTCCAGAGGGGATGCAGAGCCATTTGGATGCTTTGCATACATTTGCTCATGACAGTGGATTGTCTGTCAACCTGGGGAAAACCAAGGTTATGGTGTTCAACACCACACCACAGTGCGTTAGGAGGTTAGCACCCACATTTACGTATGGCCAAGAGACTCTGGAGTACATAGATGCATATACTTATCTTGGGGTAGTCTTCGGTGGACCTGTGTTTTCACTGAGGACAGCATCAGAGACTAGACTGACGAGAGCATATGTAGCCTTGGGAGGACTGGAGAGGATGTGTTCGCAGGTTCCGTTTCAAGAACCGCGAACAAAGCTCTCGCTTTTTGACACTCAGGTGACTTCAGCTATGCTCTATGGAGTTCAGGTATGGGGACCCTCAATAGACCACCATGGGAGATCTGGCAACACAGATGGATGAAGATGTATGGAGAGGCCTCTCGTCTCTATGATCGCTCGGATGATTCGGGCTAAGGCCTCACTGCCGCATGAGATTATCCGAGCCGAGCTAGCAACCCCCCCCCCCCCCCCCCACCCTCGTGGTGGAGGCATTCACTAGATCAGTATCCTTTACACACGGTTTATGGGATCTCTCCAGGGACAGATACACCTGGCTTGCCCTGGAGTCATCTCGACAACTAGCGCTACAAGGCGATACAGCATGTTGGTATGGATAGATGACAGCATGGTTTCAGTCACATGGTTTCAACATCGATAGATTGCCTCCGTTTCAATACTCCCTGGATGCACCCTCCCTGTCTCTCACACGGACAGAGATCACCAGACTCATACGCTCGGATTTGATTCAGCTACATACCGGGAGCACATGGATACAACCGACACAGGAGTTGGGTACGAAGATGGCCCTCTACAGAGAGCATCTTCTCCAACTCACGGAGGACGGTTTTGTGACTAGGCCTGCATATATGGATACGCACTTATCTCATGGGATACGATCCGCTACTGGGCAAATACGCACATCCTCACATCAGCTCCAGATCGAGACTAGCCGATTTCGAGGGGTGCTAGCAGGGCCAGGATATATCACATATGTAGCTTAGAGCCAGAGACAGAGCTGCACTACACGTCATTGCCCGGCGTACTATGAGATACACGGCCGCTTCCACTGCCTGTTGAGAGAAGGCTTCGGACCATTTTCTAGAGTCATGAGATACAAGGATCAGAGATGTCTCGGATTGTTCCTGCTAGAGCTGCGCAGACTTAGGGAGAGATTGCTGAGGACAGCAGAGGAAAGATAGTGTCGGAGACGAATCACACTTTTCTTTACACGAGCCAGGGGAGAGCCAAAGGAGCAATCATCATCGCAGATCTCAGGGCCCACCCATGCTAGAGGTACGTTGCTTGACCGAGCCACTGAGCTAGGCAGATCCAGACGCCCACGACCTCGGGGGGTCTCCCACCATCGACGAAGGCTGCAACAGAAGATACAGATCACTCTAGCTCGACATGCAAGACGCCCAAGCAGAGTATTGACCATGGAGGAGGTTGATGAGATTTGACAGCGATCAATGAGGGATTTCATTTCAACCCACCAAAACCACCCCCCCCCCCCCCCCCCCCCCCCCCCCCATATTTCGACTCAATTACGAATCAGCTTCAGATTCAGATTCATTTCCTATTTCCTTTTTCCTTAGTGTTTTAATGTTGGTTCTTTGTAATTTTCGTACGCGGACATGATATCAGATTCACGAATTGTAACTTTTTGGTCTCATAGGTCATCTTGGCCTTTCGAAGACGTTATTATAACATTTCTCTCTCTTTTTCAAGTGTGAAAGAGAAGTCATAACTAAAGCAAACTGCCAAAACAAAGTAAATCATCACTCAAGTAAGCAACTTTGATGTGAGACACAACAGTGAGGTGTGTTGTTGGGACCAGCTCTTCACAGGACAGTTGAATAAGATTTGTTCGGCAATTTACTTGTTCTCTTAGGCAAAACCACCAACTAAATGGCAACTGTTCAATTGTGAAGGTTATTGCACGGGACTAAAGCTATAGGCTGCGTGTACAACCGAGGTCTGCAGGCAATGCATGGGCAGGTACAATAATAGACCAGCAAATAGCAGCGCCAAACACGAGCAGTCACACGCAACAAATAATTAAGGCAAGGCAGCTAAGCAGCGAGCAAGCCACACTTCAAAGCAGCAACGTGTAGGGCTGGCTTCAGCAACAGGAGTGCACACACGGCTGAATAGGGGGGTGTATCTGTTGTAGTTGCCCGCCTACAAATTAGAGTTTTTGCGAGAGTTAGCAACGCGCAGGTTTTGAGGGCAGGAAATGGAGCGCGCACAGGGATGCATGGAGTTAGGGTTTGCACTGCTTATTAGGGTTCGCCTGCAAAATTGAGTAGGTATTAGGGTTCATGCTGCGTTTGTGTTGCTGTACGGCTGGGGTGCTTAGTCTCTCTCTCTCTCTCTCTCTCTCTCGGATGAGCGTGCAGGTTGAGCAAGTCGGGATTAGGGTTTCGCAGGTCACTGAGGTGGCCACGCAGGTTCAGCAAGTCGCGATTAGGGTTTCGCAGGCCCAACAGGACGCAAGCAGGTTTCAGCAAGTCGGGATTAGGGTTTCGCAGGTCACTGAGGTGGCCACTGTTGTCTCTCTCTCTCTCTCTCTCTCTCTCTCTCTCTCTCTCTCTCTCTCTCTCTCGGATGAGCGTGCAGGTTGAGCAAGTCGGGATTAGGGTTTCGCAGGTCACTGAGGTGGCCACGCAGGTTCAGCAAGTCGCGATTAGGGTTTCGCAGGCCCAACAGGACGCAAGCAGGTTTCAGCAGGTCGAGAGCAAGCAGCAAACAGGTCGCGCAGGCAGTGAGCAGGCCCAGCAGGACTCTCTCTCAATAGGCCCAGCAGGGCTCTTCTGAGCGCGCAGGTCGTGCAGGGGCTCTGTTGAGCACGCAGGGGAAAAGGTCGTGCAGGGCTCTGTTGAGCGCACAAGGGGAGAAGCTCATGCAGGCAGGTTGTGCAGGGCTGTAAAACGCAGGGAAAGCAGGTCATGCAAGGCTGCATCTCTACAACAACACGCGCGTCAGTAGGAGGGCAGAGCTGCAGGTTGCGAGCTCGCGCAGGGTAGAGCAGTAGTGCAGCTCACGAGGTTGCACAAGGGCAGAGCAGGTCGCCGGAAACAGGTTGCACACAAGAGCTAGGGTTTGCTGCCCATTGCTCTCTCCTATACAACGTAGCGAGATAGGGCTCTTGATGGTGATGGTAGTTATGAGTCTAAGATCTGCCCTCGGCCTTTCTGCCCACCCCTCGCTCTCTCTCTCTCTCTCTCAGCCTGCTGGCGTGAACTTCTCCTGCCCTGTACTCGCGCTGCGCGCAGGTGGTAAACGGTTGCTGCACTGAAGCCCCTACTGCTCGTGCGCGCTTCAAATAGGGTGCGTCGACCAGCAGTAAACCAGCGACTGTGTAGCACGCCCTCACGATAGAAGCAAAGGAAAGCGACACTCGCGTAGATTTAGGCCTTGCAGGAATAGAAAACAAGGGCCACTAGGATGGAGGTCATGAGCGCTTCACCAGTTTCTAAGTCCCATACTAAGGCAACCTTCATGCTTACCAACAAGCGGATAACACAAGTGGAAAGGGAGAAGGAATGGAAAGCAGAGATAGAAGGATGGTGGAAGGAGAAGGCAAACCTTCTTCAAATGTTCCTCAACGAAGGCACGCAATGGAAGAAGGAGAAAGAGGACCTGCACGTAGAGATACAAGCACTTAAGGCGGGTTCACAAGCACTCAAAGAAGAGGTCTCAGCCCTCAAGCGAGAGCTTGCTGATAGAGCAAGCAACGGACTAGAGGAAGGTGAATTCTAGCCCTCCGTGATGGAGGAAATCAAGGTCATCAAGTAACAGGTACGGATGATCAAAGAGGAAGAGAAACAGAATGGGGCAAAAACGTCTTCGCGGGTGGATGTAATCACGAAGACACAGAGGAGGGCGGATGAGGCCGGGAAATGGATAGAAGTCGCTAAGAAAGGGAAAGGGAAAGAAACCACATCTATCCCCACTCCTACAATCATCAACATGACTTTAGAAGAAGGCAGCGAAGGAAGACTAGAGCTCTGCACATACGAATAACCAGTCTAAAAGACCGAGATGATGTAGAAGAGGAAGTCAAAGAACTTCTCCGCATGATGGACAGTGAGGCTACTCATACAAAGGCATGGAGGGTAGGGAAGAAGACACGAGGAAATGGGGAGACTTCAAAGGAAAGAGCTCTAATCATGCTCTTCCCATCCATGGAGGCAAAGAAGGACTTCTTGAAGAAGCGTCATACACTAAAGAAAACGGGCATATTTCTTGGAGATGACCACACACTCACATAGCTTGCTCATATGAAAGAAGTTATGCCCGAGATAATGACAGCTCGAGAGAAGGGAAAGTGGCCTTCTACAGGGATGGACGAGTGGTTATTTTGGAGAAGCGTCCCGTATGACGGTGCGAGACCTGTGGGACCGCACTCAGAGTGGCTACATGGAATTGTAATGGATCTTTGTGCCTTGATGTAGGGGCCTTTGAGGATAGTTTCACAGAGAGAGACATCATTTTCTACTCTGAGACGCATCAGGCCCCAGGGCAGTCCATGCCCCATGTGAGCGGATACAGATGGGAGACAACTTGCAGACAGAAGACTCGATCAGAGCACAGAGGACGAGGTTCAGGAGGAGTTGCAGTCTTATTCAAGGAGGAGCTATAGTCTCTGATACATAGCTTGGACGGATGAGCATGCCAGGTACATGTGGGTGAGACTGAAGGCAGAGAGAGGCAGATATCTCTATATTGCTATTTGCTACTTCCCTCCTAGTACGTTAGTATATGCATCACCTAGAGGACAGACCCCCTTCTCTATTTTGGACGATGATATATGGGAGTTTTATAGAGATGGCGACATTATTGCCTTGGGGGATTTCAATGCTAGGACTGCCCATCACCAGCTTATTTTATGATACCACAGAGGAGTTGATGCGAGAGCTTGACATTACAGAAATGGGCCTGTCTAGATTATCACACGATGAGGAGCACACTGAGTATGGCAGATACTTGATCGATATGGGGATTACACATCGATTGGCCATTTTCAATGGCCTACAAAGAGATTCCCTGCAGCTGGTGGTTTTACATGCTTTCCACATCGGCATGGCGCTAGTACAGTGGATTATGTTATGGCTCCGCCAGGACTCAATCCTTCCTTTCAGGATTTCATGGTGGGAACTAGGCTAGTTGGGGTAGCAGTCGATCATGCTATCTTGTCTTTCACTGTATCGTTCCAGTTCAACACAACTCCATTGGGAGAGGCCTCCACACGTACTCGGTATACCTTCATGAGAGAGACGGATCCCGTGTACACTGATGAGATATATAGGAAGCTATGCACTCAGGAGCGAGGACGACCACTAGATGAGTTCACCCATATTCTGACAGAGACGCTCCACGATGCAGCATCAGAGGCATATCCCCACAACCAGCCTACACGCAAACGACGATCTGGGAGCATGCCTCAGAACAGTTGGTATGATGAGGAATGTAGAGAGACGAGGATCAGATTACAGAGAGAGGTGCTCATGGGTACTACTACACATAGACATTCACGGATTATATTTCGCCGCCTAGTGCGATGAAAGAAAAGGGGTTACCTATCTCAACTAGAGCGTGCTCTGTATCAGTTGTTTATGAGTCAAGACTCTAGTGAGGCATGGAGACTTTTCAATGAGCACTCTCCACCGCCAGCCATCACAACCACAGAGACATGGGGGGAATATGCTACATCTCTCTATACAGCATCAGGGCAGCCACCTTTGCCTGACCCTCCAGAGGAACGCCCAGAAACATGTACTTTCTTTACTTCTGAGAGGGTAAGGAAAGCCATTAGTAAGATGAAGACACGAAGAGCACAGGATCATGATGGTCTGGTAGCAAAGCACTTTATCCATGCCCGAGATATGCTTGCAAAGCCTCCTGCTATGATGTTTAATAGAGCCATGTAAGAGGGTTTCCTTGAGACTTGGAGTACGTCCATTATTGTGCCTATCTTCAAGTCGGGAGATCATATGCTTTCCGGGAATTGTTGAACAATCATGGTTGGTCACACTCTGGCTAGGCTATATGCATCAATTCTTGAGCATGAGTAGAGTGGATGGGCAGAGAGAGAGGGCATACGGGCAGAAGGACAGGCAGGGTTCACAAGAGGTTTCTCCACTCTTGACCAGATTTTGACACCAGAGCCATTATTGAGGAGGGTAGACACCATGGCAGGAGGATATATTGTAGCTTTGTGGATTTCCGCAAAGCCTTTGATACAGTGCCACGAGCCAAACTCATATGCAGATTGCAAGACATGGGGGAGCCCACAGAGCTGATCGAGGGGATCTTAGCTTTATACAGGACAGTGGTAGGACAGGTACGCACTACTCGGGGCATGTCCGACATGGTTCACTCCACCATTGGGGTGAAGCAGGGTTGTCCCCTATCTCCGACTCTCTTTGGGATATATGTAGATGAGTTTTCAGATTATGTACAGGCAGAGGGTGATAGAGGTGCTCAGCTTGTAGGGACATGGATTCCGTTGCAATTATATGTTGATGATATTGTGCTGATCTTAGATCCTCTAGAGGGGATGCATCGTCCTTTGGATGCATTGCATGTATTTGCACGGGACAGTGGATTGTATATGAATCTTGGTAAGACCAAAATAATGGTGTTTAACACCACGGCGCAGTGGGTAAGGAGGTCCGCCCCCACTTTTACATATGGTCGAGAGACGGTGGAGTATGCAGATACATACACTTACCTTGGGGCGGTTTTCAATGGTCAGGTATTTTCCCTGAGACGTGCAGTAGATACGCGATTGAAAAGAGCCTATGCAACATTTGGGAGACTTGAGAGGATATGTTCGCAGGTTCAGTTCCAGGAACCTCGGACAAAGTTTTGGCTCTTTGACACCTTAGTCACTTCGGCCATGCTGTACGGAGTGGAGATATGGGACCCCTCAGTTGTTCATCAAAGCAGAGCTGGCAGTACTGATGGATGGAGATGTATGGAGAATCCCTTGGTGTCTATGATTTCTTGGATGATTAGGGCCAAGGCCTCAGTACCACATGACATTATTAGGGCGGAGCTCGCTGCTCCTCCATTGGTAGTGGAGGCACTCACTCGATCAATTTCATTTATGCATAGCACTTGGGCTCTCCCTACAGACAAATATGCTCGATCGGCACTAGAGTCTTTGCGACAGCACTAGAGACTTTGCGACAGCACTAGAGTCTTCACGACAGCTGGATTGCAGGGAGATAGATCATGTTGGTATGCAGATGGCATCTTGGTTTCAGTTACATGGCTTTAGTATGGATGGGCTACCCCCATTTCAATACTCTCTGGATGCACCCTCCATCTCCCTCACTAGGGTGGAGATTACCAGGCTCATCAGACGACTTGATTCAATTGGATACGAAGAGGACATGGATACAACCTACACATGAGCTAGGTACGAAGATGACTTTCTATAGAGAGCATCTTCTCCAACTCACGGAGGATGGTTTTGTAATTAGACCAGGATACATGGACAGTCATCTATCCCACGGGATACGATGTGCTAGTGGACAGATACGCACATCCTCACATCAGCTAGAGATCGAGACAGGTAGATTTAGAGGAGTACCCGCTGAGTCCAGGATTTGTCAGGTGTGCCAGATAGAGACAGAGACAGAGCTACATTACATATGTCACTAGACAGTATACTATGAGATACGAGGCCGCTTTCACTTTCTATTTAGAGAGGGTTTTGGGCCACTTTCTAGAGTCATGAGATACCAGGATCAGAGATGCCTCGGATTATACTTACTGGAGATTCGCAAACACAAAGAGGACCTCTTGAAGAGGTGCACAATGAGAGAGATCCAGCAACAGCGGAAGATTACAGATTTCTTTCGGTCACAGAGAGAGGAGTCCGAGCAGCCCCAACAGCAAAAGAACACCAGAGGCATACTGCTTGATCGGGCGATAGAGTTGGGGCGGTCCCGTCGCCCACGGATGAGGGAGCCCTCTCGACATCGACGCACACTGCGAGACAGAGGATCCATACCATACTGGCGCGACATAGGAGCCGTCCTGACAGAGTGCCTATCTTGGAGGACATTGAATCTATATAGCCTTTTGGATACTGATGTATATGTAAATGATGTCTCGATTGTCAGAGAGCTCCATTGTATCAGCTCACCCTTTGTATTCCCCTTGTATCAGCTTTCACCCCACCCCTACCCACTATTTTTTTTAGTTCTTTGTACTTTTTGTACCTAAACCTGGTATTAGATTTAGCACATGTAACCGTTTGGTCTCATAGGTCATTTTAGCCTTTTGAAGACGTTAATATTACATTTCATTTTCCTCTCTCTCTCTCTCTCTCTCTCTCTCTCTCTCTCTCTCTCTCTCTCTCTCTCTCTCTCTCCCACGACTGCAGAGGACCACACAACATCGACGAAGGCTACGTCAGAAGATTCGGAGCACTCTGGCCAGGCATGCACGACGCCCGGTCAAGCTACTAACCATGGAGGAGATTGATGAGATCCGCCAACGACCGATGCTAGATCTCCTGTGATTCAGCTATCCCAGCAAGCCGCCCCTTTTTTGCTTAGTTCACATCGACCAATCTAGGATCCCATAGTATATATCTTTGTTTTGTACTGTTGTTATTTTGTTACTCTGACTTTGTATCAGATCCACCACCTTGTAACTTTCTAGGCTCATAGGTCACTATGGCCTTTTGAAGACGTTAATATAACATTTCATTTCATTTCTCTTTTCATTTCATCTCTCTCTCTCTCTCTCTCTCTCTCTCTCTCTCGGAGATGACGACTACACATGGGCTAGCCATACTTAATGGCTTACAGCCGTTTCCTGGAGCAGCAAGCTTCACATGCTTTCCACACAGACATGGGGCCAGTACAATGGACTATGTTATGACACAGCCGAGCTTTATTCCTTGTATTCAGGATTTCACAGTGGGAGCCAGACCAGTGGGCGTAGCAGTGGATCATGCTCTCTTGACACTATCCGTATCTTTTCAGTTTAGTACAGCCCAGAAATCAAGAGGCAGGTCACACACCCGTTATACATTTACACCAGAGACTGACTCGGTTTATACAGAGGCGATCTGGGATCGTCTATGCACAGTTGCTCCAGGCCTCTCAGTAGAGGAGTGCACTACTTTACTGACTGAGACACTACATGATGCAGCATCAGAGGCATACCCACACACTCAACCGGATCGGAGGCGACATTCTGGGAGCATGCCCCAGAATAGTTGGTATGATGAGGAGTGCAGAGAGATGAGAGCCCAGCTTCAGAGGGATCTTCATTTAGGAGTCATCACCTACAGACAGTCGCGGATTGCTTTCCGGCGCCTTGTGCAAAAGAAGAAACGAGCTTACCTGGCCCAGATGGAGCGAGACTTGTATCAGTTGTTCTTGAGTAGAGACTCAGGCGAGGCATGGCGACTCTTCCATGAGCACTCCCCTCCCCCAGTGATTACTTCTCCTGATGTGTGGGGCCAGTATGCGACATCGTTATATACGGTTCCTGGGCAGGATCCCCTTCCAGATCCTACAGAGCCATGTCCACCTACGAGCACCTTCTTTACCACTGAGATGGTAAAGAGAGCCATTGACAGGATGAGGACCAGGAGGGCTTACGATCATGACGGTCTAGTAGCGGAGCACTATATACATGCTAGGGATATGCTGATGGAGGTTCTTGCAGTGTTGTTCAATCGTGCCATGTGTGAGGGATTACCTGAGACTTGGAGGTTGTCTACTATTGTGCCTATATTCAAGGCACGTGATCCTACAGAGCCTGGAAATTACCGCACTATTATGGTTGGACACACACTGGCACGATTGTATGCATCCATTATTGAGCAGCAGTTGAGTAACTGGGCAGAGGGTGAGGGTGTACGCGCAAAGGGACAGGCAGGTTTCAGGAGGGGTTTCTCCACTCTTGACCATATTCTGACACTCAGAGCTATCATTGAGGAGGGCAGGTCACATGGGAGACGGATTTATTGTAGCTTTGTGGATTTCCGCAAAGCATTTGACATGGTACCGAGAGCTCGACTGATGCGCAGACTGCAGGAGATGGGGGTGCCCACAGTGTTGATTTGGGGGATTATGGCTTTATACAGATCAGTGATGGGACATGTACGCACCCCAGAGGGGATATCTGACTTAGTTCACTCCACTATCGGGGTGAAACAGGGTTGCCCATTGTCTCCTACTCTATTTGGTATGTATGTTGATGAGGTGTCTGATTACATTGACAGAGAGGGTGATAGAGGTGCCCAGCTGGCAGGGACGTGGATCCCATTGTTGTTATATGCTGATGATATTGTCTTGATCTCTGACTCACCAGAGGGTATGCAGCGACAGTTGGATGCATTACACAGTTTTGCAGAGGATAGTGGATTGTCTGTAAACCTTGGTAAAACCAAGGTCATGGTGTTTAACACCACACCGCAGTGGATCAGGAGATCGGCACCGACCTTCACGTATGGTCAAGAGATTGTGGAGTATACAGATGCATACACTTACCTTGGGATAGTCTTCACTGGGCCGAGGTTTTCTTTGGGGAGAGCAGCAGAGACTAGACTGACCAGAGCTTATGTGGCCTTGGGAGGCTTGGAGAGGATGTGTTCGCAGGTTCAGTTCCAGGAACCTCGGACAAAGTTATGGCTCTTTGATACTTTAGTAGCCTCAGCTATGATGTATGGGGTACAGGTATGGGGACCTTCTGTAGGCCAGGATGGTTGGAGACGTATGGAGAGGCCCTTGGTATCTATGATCTCCCGATTGATTAAAGCCAAGGCCTCCGTACCTCACGCGATCATTCGAGCAGAGCTAGCTGCCCCCCCCATGGAGATTGAGGCGCTTGCCAGATCAGTGTCCTTTGTGCACAGCCTATGGGATACTACTAGAGACAGATATGCTAGACTGGCCCTTGAGTCTTCCAGACAGTTAGCTCTACAGGGGGACACTTCATGCTGGTATGCACAGATGACTTCATGGTTTCAGACGCATGGCTTCACCATGGACAGGTTGCCCCCTTTCCAGTATTCTCTTCAGGCACCCTCGTTGTCTCTTACACGGGTGGAGATCACTAGACTCATTCGTCAGGACCTGATCCAGCTCGACACCAGGAGGACATGGATAGAGCCGCCTCAGGAGTTGAGCACGAAGATGGCTTTCTATAGAGAGCATCTTCTCCACCTCACAGGAGATGGGTTTGTGATTCGACCCAGCTACATGGACACACATATGTCTCATGGTTTGCGTTGTGCCATTGGTCAGATACGCACATCCTCACATCAGCTCGAGATTGAGACTGGTAGATTCAGACGGATACCAGCAGACAGCAGGATATGCCGATTATGCCAGAGAGAGCCAGAGACAGAGTTGCACTACATATGTCATTGCACAGTGTTCTATGAGATACGGGGGCGTTTCCACTGCTTATTCAGAGAGGGTTTTGGTCCTCTATCTAGGGTCATGAGTTATGAGGATCAGAGATGTCTTGGACTATATCTACTTGAGTTACACAGGTATAGAGACACTTTACTGGGGAGAGCTAGAGAGAGGCAGTCCCAGAGACACATTACAGATTTCTTTTCACTAGATATGGGACAGCCAGAGGAGCAGCCACCACTGCAGAGCTCGTCCCACACTCATTCGACCACTACTGGCACTCTCATCGACCGAGCATTGGAGCTACAGAGATACAAACGACCGCGACTGAGGAGAGGAGCTACACAGCATCGACGGAGACTACAACAGAAGATTCGAGCCATACTCTCTAGACATCCAGAGTGCAGATGAGGATGGATCCTCACCATTTCTTCCATCTTTGTTTCACACATTGTTACATCCAGTTTACCGGGTACCTATTGTATCAGCTGCTACACCCACGTAGTTTTAGATTGTAGTAGTAGTAGTAGTATTTTGTTCCACTTCTAGTTCTTTTGTAGTAGTAGTAGTAGTATTTTGTTCCACTTCTAGTAGTAGTAGTATTTTGTTCCACTTCTAGTTCTTTTCACTATTTTGTAACTGATTGGTCTCATAGGTCATTTTGGCCTTTTGAAGACGTTAATATAACATTTCATTTCTCTCTCTCTCTTCTCTCTCTCTCTCTCTCTCTCTCTCTCTCTCTCTCTCTCTCTCTCTCTCAGGAGAGCAGCAGAGACCAGATTGACTAGAGCCCATGCAGCATTGGGTAGATTGGAGAGGATGTGTTCGCAGGTTCGGTTTCAGGAGCCTCGGACGAAGCTCCGGCTCTTTTGACACCTTGGTGGCTTCTACATTGCTCTATGGAGCTGAGATATGGGGACCTTCATTGGATCATCACGGGAGGTCGGATCGCGCTGATGGATGGGGGAACATGGAGAAACCTCTCGTCTCTATGATCTCGTGCCTTATTAGAGCCGAGGCATCGGTACCACGTGCCATTATCCGAGCAGAGCTAGCGGCTCCCCCACTAGTGGTTGAGGCGCGCACCAGATCAGTCTCCTTCATACACGGCATGTGGGAACTTCCTAGAGACAGATATGCTCACATTGCACTTGAGTCCTCTCAACAGTTAGCCATGCTGGGATACGGCATGCTGGTATGGGGAGATGACATCATGGTTTCAGGCGCATGGGTTCAGCATACAGGTTGCCACCCTTCCTGTACTAGATGCACCATCTCTCACTCTTACACAGTCCGAGATCACCAGGCTCATCCGCCAAGACCTGACCCAGCTAGACACCAGGAGGACATGGATACAGCCAGCACATGAGCTGGGCACGAAGATGGCTTTCTACACACCAGCTTATGGAGGATGGTTTTGTGACGAGACCCAGAAAAATGGACACCCACTTGTCTCATGGGATACGATGTGCTATTGGCAAGTTACGCACATCTTGTCACCAGCTACGGATTGAGACTGGGAGATACAACGGAGTACCAGCAGAGGCCAGGACATGCCCCTTGTGTTACATGGAGCCTGCGACGGAGTTGCACTACACATGCCGCTGCCCCGTCTACTACGAGATACGAGGCCGCTTCCATTGCTTGTTCAGAGAGGGTTTTGGACCACTCTCCAAAGTCATGGGATACGAGGATCAGAGATGCCTGGGTTTGTTCTTGCTCGAGTTGCACAGACACAGAGATAGCCTGATGAGTGGAGAGGCTAGCCAGTCTTAGAGACGAATCACAAGTTTCTTTAGAGCAGACACTGGACAGCCGCAGGAGCTACTCCCACAGCAGAGCTCACTTTCGTCTCACACCAGAGGCACACTAATTGACCGAGCGATTGAGCTGGGGAATTCCAGGCGCCCACGATTGCGGAGGACTACACAGCATTGACGGAGGCTTCATCAGAAGATTCGGAGCACTCTGGCCAGGTATGCACGACGCCCGATCAAACTATTGACCATGGAGGAGATTGATGAGATCCGCCAACGCCCGATGCTAGATCTCCTATGATTTAGCTATCCCAGCCAGCCGCCCATTTTGCTTAGTTCACATCGACCAGTCTAGGATCCCATAGTATTTTTTGTTTTGTTATGTTGTTATTTTGTTACTCTGACTTTGAATCAAATCCACCACATTGTAACTTTCTGGTCTCATAGGTCACTTTGGCCTTTTGAAGACGTTAATATAACATTTCATTTCATTTCTCTTGCCAGGGACCGATGCTGGATCTTTTCTGATCTGTGATTTAGCTATCCCACCTAGCTGCTTAGATCACACCTAGCTGTTTCGGATTCCATAGCATTTTATTCTGTCATTTTATTTTGTCATTTTTGTTACTCTGACTTTGTATCAGATCCACCACATTGTAACTTTCTGGCCTCATAGGTCATTCTGGCCTTCTGAAGACATTAATATAACATTTCATTTCATTTCTCTCTCTCTCTCTCTCTCTCTCTCTCTCTCTCTCTCTCTCTCTCTCTCTCTCTCTCGTCACCAGCCTCTGCCCTTTGCGCAATCCCCTTGCAGTAACCCAAGAAACTCTCTTTTCGTAATACCCCCCCAGGGGGGGGGGGAGGAGGCTTTACTCTAGGGCTGAATACAGCACTCCCCACTGCTCAGGAACATGGCCCCAAAACAAAAGACTTTTGCAGCCACTTTGGCCTCAAACCCACCCCTCATCAAACCCCAGAACCCATGGGAGGTCTTCATCATGGGAGAACCGAAGAAATTGCAATAGGAGGTCTCAGCCCTCAAAACAGAATTAACATACAAAGAAACAAAGATGCCAGTCAAGAAACAAGGATTGCTGGCCTAGAAGCTCAATTACAAGACATCAAGAACAAGCAGAAGATTCAAGAAGCGGCCCAAGAAGCAACCCAGAAATTATAGGAAACACAACAAGACAGCACGACACCTCAGGTAAAATCTGAGAATTTTGTCACTGAAGCATTATCAGTTTTGAAAGAGAATGAAAGGGTCAAAAACCTGGAAAATTATGTTCTAATTGGGGGTTTGCCAGAAGGTCGGTTAGTAGGTACCAACTCAGATGAACAGCTAGAGGATACATCTTGGATGTAGATATTATCAAGGATTGAATCACCTAAGTGGTACCCTTTGTAGACCTTGGCGAGCCAACTAACATTCAAATTAAATGAAAACAGGCCAGAGTTAGCTACTACGACATGGATGATGAGATCAAGGTAATGAAGCAGACCAAATCACTGCAAGGTACATCTGTGGGGATCTCTGATGAGCTGACACCACTACAATTAAAGAATAGAGCCGGGGAACTGTCCAAGGTCAGAGAAGCAAGGAAACAAGGGAAGTGGGCGGTCTATAGAGGAGGAAAGGCTATTATCAGAGATTTCAAAGGTCCACCTTCCCTCTCAAGGACATGAACTTGATGCTTGTACACCTCTGTCACATTATGCACATGGTGATTCTACCATTGTAACATGTAACTCTCATGAGTCATGAGAACTTTGAAGTTAGCTTTTTTCACATACAGTTTTCTCTAAATGATACCCGAAGTGGATTGTAACCAAGGATGTTTTTTGGTATGTCTATAGGCCAACTTTGGCCCCGACAGGATGTTAATCAAACAATCTCTCTCTCTCTCTCTCTCTCTCTCTCTCTCTCTCTCTCTCTCTCTCTCTCCGCGACAGCAACCGATGAGAGATTTCATCAGAACCCACAAAACTCTCCCCTATGTCCTTTCTCCTTAGTGTTTTATTGTTCGTTCTTTGTAACTTTGTAATTTCCGTACTCACACATGGTATCAGATTCACCAATTGTAAATTTTTGGTCTCATAGGTCATTTTGGCCTTTTGAAGACGTTAATATAACATTTCACTTCATCTCTCTCTCTCTCTCTCTCTCTCTCTCTCTCTCCTACCCACACGCCACCCCCCCCCCCCTCTCTCTCTCTCTCTCTCTCGTCCGTACTCTATCGCTGCCCTGCCCTTGCCATACCTCTTCGCGTTCCCCCACCCGCCCAGCTACCACGCCACGTGAGCTTAGTGGCTCTTTGTCAGACGGCGATCAAGCATGAGGAAGCAGAACGTTAGAGCCAACCCCCTAGAGGATGCCATTCAAAAGTGCAAAGAGGAAATGACTGAGATCATTACCAAGATGAACCGCAATCTTGGGCACAATAAACATGCTCGAAGGAAAAGGGAAGGAGATAGCGCCCACATCCACACCCACTATCATTAATCAGACACTAGAGGAGGAG
Source organism: Adiantum capillus-veneris (assembly GCF_014529385.1). Taxonomy (NCBI): domain Eukaryota; kingdom Viridiplantae; phylum Streptophyta; class Polypodiopsida; order Polypodiales; family Pteridaceae; genus Adiantum; species Adiantum capillus-veneris. Next base: position 106,007,987 of record NC_140958.1, read on the forward strand.
CAAAGAAAACGGGTGCGGCATTACACGTGCGAATTTGCGGTCTTAAAGACAAAAGCAATGTGGACGAAGAGGTAAAAGAACTCATGGCCTTAATGGGGGTTCATGAGCCGACGCACACGAGCATGGAGAGTGGGCAACATAAAGAAAAATGGAAGCACCAGGGAAACCTCAAAAGAAAGAGCACTCATCCTCCGTTTTACCTCCATGGAAACGAAGAAGTCCTTCTTGAAGAAAAGACCAACTCTTATAGAGACGGGCATCTTTCTCGGGGATGATCTCACCCTCTCGCAGATCGCTCATATGCAGGAAGTGATGCCGGAGATTAGAGCGGCAAGGGAAAAGGCAAGATTGCCTTTTACCGAGATGGAAGAGTAGTAATACTAGAACGACGTTCCACATGACGGTGCGAGACTTATGGGACCACACTCAAAGTGGCTGCCTGGAACTGTAAGGGATCTATGCGTCTTGATGTGGGTGCTTTTGAGGATAGCTTTACTGGAAGAAACATCATCTTTTACTCTGAGACACACCAGGCCTCCGGGCAATCCATGCCTCACATCAGTGGATACAGGTAAGAGACAGCCTACAGACAGGAGAAACGCTCAGAGCACAGAGGACGGGGCTCGGGGGGAGTGGCAGTGTTATTTAGAGAACATCTGCAGCCATTGATACATATAGCCCGTAGGGATGAGCAGGCTAGGTACATGTGGGTGAGACTGAAAGCAGAGACAGACAGATATCTTTACATTGCTATTTGCTACTTTCCCCCGAGTACATCAGACTATGCATCACCCAGAGGACAGTCCCCTTTTTCTATTTTGGATGATGACATATGGGAGTTCTCTAGAGATGGTGACATTATCATTCGAGGGGACTTCAATGCTAGGACTGCCATCACCAGACAGTGTTTTATGATACTTCAGAGGAGATGCTGAGGAGCTAGATGTTGTAGAGACGGGCCTGTCTAGACTATCACACGATGTGGAATATACTGAGTATGGGCGACACCTGATAGACATAAGCACCGCACATGGATTGGCCATCTTGAATGGCCTACAGAGATTTCCTACTGCGGGAGGTTTTACATGCTTCCCACACAGACATGGAGCCAGCACAGTGGACTATGTCATGGCACAGCTGAATCTCATCTCTAGTATCCAAGATCTCACAGTTGGGCCCAGACCGGTCGGAGTGGCAGTGGATCATGCTCTGGTGTCGATGACCATCTCCTTCCAGTTCAGTGTAGCACACAGGGCATGAGTAGCAGCCCCTACTCGCTACACCTTCACACGGGAGACGGATTCTGTATACATAAACGGGATCTACAGACGCCTATGCACTGAGGACCCGAGTCGACCTCTGGAAGAGCTAACTACTATACTGACACAGACATTACACGATGCAGCAGCAGAGGCATACCCACACACCCAGCCTGAGCAGAGACGCCGATCAGGGAGCATGCCTCAGAACAGCTGGTACAATGAGGAGTGCCACCAGACTAGAACCAGACTTCAGAGGGAGGTGCTTTTGGGGGATGTCACTCCCAGAATGTCACAGATTGACTTCCGACGCTTGGTGCGGCGGAAGAAGAGGGCTTTTTTGGCACGACTCGAGCAGGATCTATACCAGCTATTCTTGAGTCAGGACTCGCGTGAGGCGTTGCGGCTCTTTCATGAGCAATCCCCCCCCCCCCCCCTGCTATTTCCTCCACAAAGACATGGGGTTAGTACACATCACCTTTGTACACAGTACCTGGACTATCGCCCCTTCCCAACCCCCCCTATCCATGCCCACACACATGTGCTTTTTTCACCACTGAGATGGTGAAGAAAGCCATTGACAAGATGAGGACTGGAAGAACATATGATAATTAAAGGTTAGGCGCTGATCATTTCATGCATGCCAAAGACCTGCTAGCAGAGCTTCTAGCAATTATGTTTAACAGGGTCTACCGGACACTTGGAGCCTATCTACAATTGTACCTATCTTCAAGTCAGAAGACCCCATGGAGCCTAGGAATTATCGCACTATCATGATTAGACACACTGGCACGGTTATATGCATCCATTCTTGAGCAACAGCTGAGTAGATGGACAGAGAGGGAAGGAATGCGTGCAGCTGGGCAGGCAAGGTTCAGGAGAGGCTTCTCTACTCTTGACCATATCCTGACACTCACGGCCATCATCGAGGAGGGCAGATCTCATGGGAGACGGATCTATTGTAGCATTGTGGATTTCCGCAAAGCTTTTGACACAGTACCCAGAGCTAGATAGATGCGCAAATTACAGGAAATAGGAGTACCCACAGAGCTCATTTGGGGGATCATGGCATTGTACAGATCAGTAGTAGGGCATGTACGCACCCCGGAGGAACTTTCTACACCGGTTCACTCCACTATTGGGGTGAAACAGGGCTGCCCGCTCTCTCCTACTCTTTTAGGTATGTATGTGGATGAGGTTTCTCACTACATTGAGTGATGGTGATAGAGGTGCACACTTAGCAGGGACATGGATTCCACTTTTGTTATATGCCGATGATATGGTGTTGATCTCCGAATCCCCAGAGGGAATGCAACGTCAATTGGATGCTTTGCATAGGTTTGCCCATGAAAGTGGTTTGTCTGTCAACCTTGGTAAAACCAAGGTTATGGTGTTTAATACCACCCCACAATGGATCAGGAGGTCGGCACCTACATTCACATACGGCCAGGAGACTGTGGAGTACACAAATGCTTACACTTACCTTGGAGTGGTTTTTAGCGGACCTGCATTCTCACTTAGCCGAGCAGCAGAGACCAGACTGACTAGAGCCCACGCAGCATTGGGTAGACTGACAAGATGTGTTCGTAGGTTCAGTTTCAGGAACCCCGGACGAAGCTCTGGCTCTTTGACACTTTGGTGGCTTCAGCATTGCTCTATGGAGCTGAGATATGGGTACATTCATTAGATCACCACGGGAGACTGGGTCGCACATATGGATGGGGGAACATGGAGAAACCTCTCGTCTCTATGATCTCGCGGCTCATTGGAGCCAAGGCTTCAGTACCACAGGCCATTATCCGAGCAGAGCTAGCGGCCCCCCCACTAGTAGTTGAGGCGCTCACCAGATCAGTCTCCATAAACGGCACATGGGAACTTCCTAGAGACAAATATGCTCGCATTGCACTTGAGTCCTCTCGACAGTTAGCCATGCAAGGAGATACAACATGCTGGTATGGGGAGATGGCATCATGGTTTTAGGCGCATGGGTTCAGCATAGACAGGCTGCCACCATTCCAATACTCATTGGATGCACCATCTCTCACTCTTACACAGTCAGAGATCACCAAGCTCATCCGCCAAGACCTGACCCGGCTAGATACCAGGAGGACATAGATACAGCCAACACAAGAATTGGGCAAGCAGATGGCTTTCTACAGAGACCACCTTCTCCAGCTTACGGAGGATGGTTTTGTGACGAGACCCAGATACATGGACACCCACTTGTCTCATGGGATACCATGTGCTATTGGCCAGTTACGCACATCTTCTCACCAGCTGCGGATTGAGACTGGGAGATACAGCGGAGTACCAACAGAGGCCAGGACATGCCCCTTGTGTGACATGGAGTTCCAGACAGAGTCACATCAGTGGATACAGGTGGGAGACAGCTTACAGACAGGAGACACGCTCAGAACACAGAGGGCGGGGCTCGGGGGCAGTGGCAGTGTTATTTAGAGAGGATCTGCAGCCACTGATACATATAGCCCGCAGGGATGAGGAGGCTAGGTACATGTGGGTGAGATTGAAAGCAGAGACAGGCAGATATCTCTACCTAGCTATTTGCTACTTTCCCCCGAGTACATCAGTTTATGCATCACCCAGAGGACAGTCCCCCCTCTTCTCTATTCTGAATGATGACATATGGGAGTTCTCTAGGGATGGTGACATTATCATCCTACGGGACTTCAATGCTAGGACTGCTCATCACCAGGCAGTGTTTTATGATACTTCACAGGAGATGCTAAGAGAGCTAGATGTTGTGGAGACGGGCCTGTCCAGACTATCACACGATGTGGAATATACTGAGTATGGGTGACACCTGATAGACATGGGCACTGCACATGGATTGGCCATCTTGAACGGCCTCAGAGATTTCCTGCTGCGGGAGGTTTTACATGCTTCCCACACAGGCATGGAGCCAGCACAGTGGACTATGTCATGGCACAGCCGAATCTCATCTCTAGTATCCAGGATCTCACAGTTGGGCCCAGACCAGTCGGGGTAGCAGTAGAGCATGAGTCGGGGTTGCAGTAGATCATGCTCTGGTGTCGATGACCATCTCTTTCCAGTTCAGTGTAGCACACAAGCCACGGGTAGCAGCCCCTACTCGCTACACATTAACACGGGAGACGGATTCTGTATACATGGACAGGATCTACAGACGCCTATGCACTGAGGACCCGGGGCGACCTCTGGAGGAGCTAACTACTATACTGACACAAACATTACATGAGGCAGCAACAGAAGCATACCCACACACCCAGCCTTAGCAGAGCCGCCGATCAGGGAGCATGCCTTAGAACAGTTGGTACAATGAGGAGTGCCGCCAGACTAGAGCCAGACTTCAGAGGGAGGTGCTTTTGGGGGACGTCACTCACAGACAGCCACAGATTGACTTCCGACGCCTGGTACGGCGGAAGAAGAGGGCTTTTTTGGCTCGACTCGAACAGGATCTATATCAGCTATTCTTGAGTCAGGACTCGCGTGAGGCGTGGCGGCTCTTTCATGAGCAGTCCCCCCCCCCCCCCCCCCCCCCCCCCTCTGCTATTTCCTCCATAGAGACCTGGGGTCAGTGCGCATCATCTTTGTACACAGTACCTGGACAGCCGCCCCTCCCCAACCCCCCGACCCATGCCCACACACATGTGCTTTTTTCACCACTGAGATGGTGAAGAAAGCTATTCACAGGATGAGGACTGGGAGAGCATATGATCATGATGGCTTAGTCGCTGAGCATTTCATGCATGCCAAAGACCTACTAGCAGAGCTTCTAGTAGTTATGTTTAACCATGCCATGTGTGAGGGCCTACCGAACACTTGGAGCCTATCTACGATCGTACCTATCTTCAAGGCACGAGACCCCATAGAGCCTGGGAATTATCGCACTATTATGATTGGGCACACACTGGCACGGTTGTATGCATCCATTCTTGAGCAACAGCTGAGTAGATGGGCAGAGAGGGAAGGAATGCGTGCAACTGGGCAGCCGAGGTCAGGAGAGGCTTCTCTACACTTGACCATATATTGACACTCAGGGCCATCATCGAGGAAGGCAGATCTCATGGGAGACGGATCTATTGTAGCTTTGTGGACTTCCACAAAGCTTTTGACACAGTACCCAGAGCTAGATTGATGCGCAGATTACAGGAAATGGGAGTACCCACAGAGCTCATTTGGGGGATCATGGCATTGTACAGATCAGTAGTAGGGCATGTACGCACCCCGGAGGGACTCTCTACACCGGTTCACTCCACTATTGGGGTGAAGCAGGGCTGCCCGGTCTCTCCTACTGTTTTCGGTATGTATGTGGATGAGGTTTCTGACTACATTAACAGTGATTGGGATAAATGTGCACAGCTGGCAGGGACATGGAATCCACTTTTGTTATATGCTGATGATATTGTGTTGATCTCCGAATCCCCAGAGGGAATGCAACGTCAATTGGATGCTTTGCATACGTTTGCCCACGAAAGTAGTTTGTCTGTCAACCTTGGTAAAACCAAGGTTATGGTGTTTAATACCACCCCACAGTGGATTAGGAGATCAGCACCTACATTCACATACGGCCAGGAGACTGTGGAGTACACAAACGCTTACACTTACCTTGGAGTGGTTTTTAGCGGACCTACATTCTCACTCAAAAGAGCAGCAGAGACCAGACTGACTAGAGCCCACGCAGAATTGGGTAGATTGGAGAGGATGTGTTTGCAGGTTCAGTTTCAGGAGCCCCGGACATAGCTCTGGCTCTTTGACACCTTGGTGGCTTCAGCATTGCTCTATGGGGCTGAGATATGAGGACCTTCATTGGATCACCACTGGAGGCCGGGTCGCACAGACGGACGGGGGAACATGGAGAAACCTCTTGTCTCTATGATCTCGCGGCTCATTATCACTACCACGGGCCATTATCCTAGTAGAGCTAGCGGCCCCCCCACTAGTGGTGGAGGCGCTCACCAGATCGGTCTCCTTCATAAACCGCACATGGGAACTTCCCAGAGACAGATATGCTCGCATAGCACTTGAGTCCTCTCGACAGTTAGCCATACAAGGAAATACAACATGCTGGTATGGGGAGATGACATCATCGTTTCAGGCGCATGGGTTCAGCATAGACAGGCTGCCACCATTCCAGTACTCATTGGATGCACCATCTTTCATTCCTACACAGTCGGAGATCACCAAGCTCATCCGCCAAGACCTGACCTAGCTAGATACCAGGAGGACATAGATACAGCCAGCACAGGAATTGGGCCAAGAAGATGGCTTTCTACAGAGACCACCTTCTCCAGCTTACGGAGGATGGTTTTGTGACGAGACCCAGATACATGGACACCCACTTGTCTCATGGGATACGATGTGCTATTGGCCAGTTAAGCACATCTTCTCACCAGCTGCGGATTGAGACTGGGAGATACAGCGGAGTACCAACAGAGGCCAGGACATGCCCCTTGTGTGACATTGAGCTCCAGACAGAGTTGCATTATACATGCCGCTGCCCCATCTACTACGAGATACGAGGCCGCTTCCATTGCTTGTTCAGAGAGGGTTTTGGACCACTCACAAGAGTCATGGGATATGAGGATCAAATATGCCTGGGTTTGTTCTTGCTCGAGCTACACAGACAGAGACAGCCTGATGAGTGGCAAGGCTAGCCAGTCTCAAAGACGGATCACAGACTTCTTCAGAACAGACACGGGACAGCCGCAAGAGCCACTCCCACAGCAGAACTCCCCCTCGTCTCACATGAGAGGCACAGTGATTGACCGAGCGACTGAACTGGGGAAATCCAGGCGCCCACGACTGCGGAGGACTACACAGCATCGACAGAGGCTACGTCAGAAGATTCGGAACACTCTGGCCAGGCATGCACGACACCCGGTCAAACTACTAACCATGGAGGAGATTGATGAGATCCGCCAACGACCGATGCTAGATCTCCTGTGATTCAGCTATCCCAGCTAGCTGCTTATTTCACACCTAGCAGTTTAGGATTCCATAGTATTTTATTTTGTCATTTTGTCATCTTGTTACTCGGATTTGTATCAGATCCACCACATTGTAACTCTCTGGTCTCATAGGTCACTTTGGCCTTTTTGAAGACGTTAATATAACATTTCATTTCACTTCATCTCTTTCTCCCTCTCTCTCTCTCTCTCTCTCTCTCTCTCTCTCTCTCTCATATTAGTGGATATAGATGGGAGACAGCCTGTAGACAGGAGACACGATCAGAGCACAGAGGGCGGGGCTCAGGAGGAGTGGCAGTGTTATTCAGGGAGGAGTTGCAGCCATTGATACATATAGCCCGCAAGGATGAGCAAGCTAGGTACATGTGGGTGAGATTGAGAGCGGAGACAGGCAGATATCTTTACATTGCTATTTGCTACTTTCCCCCAAGTACGTCAGTGTATGCACCACCCAGAGGACAGTCCCCCTTCTTTATTCTGGATGATGACATATGGGAGTTCTCTACAGATGGTGACATCATCATTCTAGGGGATTTCAATGCTAGGATTGCCCATCATCACACATTATTTTATGATACTTCAGAGGAGATACTGAGAGAGTTGGATGTTGCAGAGACGGGCCTATCGAGACTATCACAGGATGGAGAACACACTGAGTATGGACGACACCTGATAGACATGGGGACTGCACATGGATTGGTCATCTTGAATGGCCTACAGAGATTTCCCGCTGCTGGGGGTTTTACGTGCTTTCCACAGAGACTTGGAGCCAGCATAGTGGATTATGTCATGGCACAGCCGAGCCTCATCTCTAGTATCCAGCACCTTACGGTTGGACCCAGACCTGTTGGTGTGGCAGTGGATCATGCTCTTGTGTCGTTGACCATTTCTTTTCAGTTTAGTGTAGCACACAAGCGACGGGCAGCAGCCCCTACTCGCTACACCTTTACACGGGAGACGGACTCTGTATACATAGATGGGATCTACAGAGCCTGAGCACAGAGGATCCAGGGCGACCTCTGGAGGAGCTTACTACTATACTGACACAGACACTACATGATGCAACAGCAGAGGCATACCCACATACCCAACCTGAGTAGAGAAGCCGTTCGGGAAGCATGCCCCAGAACAGTTGGTATGATGAGGAATGCCGGGACACTAGAGCTAGACTTCAGAAGGAGGTGCTTTTGGGGGACATCACTCACAAGCAGTCACAGAGTGACTTCCGACGCCTAGTGCGGCAGAAGAAGAGGGCTTTTTTGGCTCGCCTAGAGCAGGATCTATACCAGCTATTCTCGAGTCAGGACTCACGTGAGGCATGGAGGCTCTTTCATGAGCACTCCCCCCCCCCCCCCCTGCCATCACTTCTACAGAGGCGTGGGGCGAGTATGCATCATCTTTGTACACAGTTCCTGAGCAGCCCCCCCTTCCCGACCCCCCCGATCCATGCCCACACACATGTGCTTTTTTCATCGCTGAGATGGTGAGGAAGGCCATTGACAGGATGAGGACTGGGAGAGCATATGATCATGATAGCCTAGTGGCTGAGCATTTCACGCATGCCAAAGATTTACTAGCAGAGCTTCTAGCGGTTATGTTTAACCGTGCCATGTGTGAGGGCTTGCCTGATACTTGGAGCCTATCTGTTGGGGTGTAGGCCAGGTGGCCGTGGGAAACCACTCCTGTACACTTGATTCTCACCTAATCAATATAGGGAGAAAAAGAGGTAGAGTTGACTCTTCTCTGTCTTCTCCACTAACCCACACAGTGGCTGCCTGTGCATCTCCCCCTTCCCCATTTCTCTTCTTCCCCTCTCTTGCACACACTCCATACGCGCTACACGCGCTCATCAATTGGTATCAGAGCTCAGGGCATCCGACCCCGAGCCTCGGCTCATCGCGCATGCAGCAACCCCTATTGGGATTTGGGGAGCTTCGCAAGACTCTGCACGAAAATTAAATCCCCCAGCCATGGAATTGGCATTGCAATCAGGCAGTAGTAGCGAGCAGACCAAAGAGTGGACAGAGCCGAGAGCAGAGGAGCTTGCAAGGGATTGAAGAATCGAGCCATCTCAGAAGATCAGAGACTTTGGGGTGAAGCTCAAGATTTCCAATTTACACACCTTTGGCAAGATCTTGGTAGAGGAGGCTCCAGTAGAGTGTGATGTTGTGATTGCGACACCTGATTCGGTTGTAGTCGCAGCATTGGGGTATGCAGCCAAGGCAGGGGTTCCTTTCCAGCAAGGGATTGAATTTGAGCAACAGGAGCAAGTACATTTGGCAACGCTCTAGCATTACGAGCATCTTTTGAAGGCATTCAAAAGCAAGTTGAAGGCAGCTGAGAAAAGGAGGGAATTGGTTGTGTGGTTGTGTTGAACACACACACACACACACACACACTCATTGTGTGTAGGAGACTGGTGCAAATCCAAGCATGGGATTTTGGGCAGCCTGTATTGGGCAATAAGAGCCGTGAGCACGTAGGTCGACAGAGCTTGGGGGGATTGAAGTAGGAAACTCGGGCAATCGAGCACAATTGGGGGGATTTGGATTGCAGTAGCCACACACACACACAGTGACTCAAGAAAACAAGGCTTGAGAGAGCTGCAACCGGGTAAAACAGAGCAGGAGAAGGCTTGCAAGTGATCTCGGGCCATGAGTAGGTGAAGTTGGGCAAACAAGCCAGGAACAGCAGCATTGTGCAAGCAGTCGAGGCCAAGCAATGCAGTAATTCGGGCAACAATGCCGTGAGCAGAGGAGCCTATGTGTGTGTATTCAGGCAGCGCTGACCAGGGCCGAGCAAGACGTCCACACACACACAGTGCCGCAAGGCAGCGAGCTTGTGATGGTGGTGGTACAAACACACACACACACACACACACACACCCATAACCCCCTGCAGCTTGTCAGATTTTACTGAGAAATCGATTTTTTTTTAAAAAGCCATAAAACTTCTTTGTGTGCAAGGGCTGTCTCTCATGCGAGACCTCAACCAACCGCCCCTAATCACCTCGGAGTTAAGTCCACGAGCCCCCCCCCCCGCCCGGACTCTTTGATCCTGCTTGAAACACAGCTGACAGCGACAAGAAGCACTCTTTTCAGCCACCTTGGAGACAATAGCTTGAGAGAGAGTGAGAGAGACAGATAGAGAGCTTGACACCGTGCTTGCGAGCGAGCACAAGCGACTGAGTCCGACAAATTTGAGGCAATCTTAGTAGATCGAGCAAAATCTGCAATCGATACCGATCCGACTCGGTATTGACCGCTCGAGCATTGGCGTTTTCAGCTATTCGGCTAGCCAGTTCCGCCCGGCGGCGAAAGGCGACATCGACATCGACACCGCTCATGCGCACCGGCTCGACACTCCTCATTGCGGCGGATTTCCGACATCCGACCCACACCGGGCGCTTCCCCACATGAGCGCGTTCCCGCGATAGACGACCGTGCTTGCGACATGCACGGGTGAGGTACCTCTATTATGGAGAAGTGACACCCGGCATCGGCACCGAGCGCACCGATTGCCCTGTACTACACAGTTTACGGATACGACACCTTTGGCGGCTATTCGACTAGCATATTTGTGCCCGGCGGCAGAAATCAGCACATAGCGACACCGGCACGCAGGTTACAGGCTACAGGGGGTTTTTCAGCCCATTCAGTCACAGATTCTCCAGGTTACCAGACACAGCGCTTTGACGATTTGGCAGTCATTTTGACAGCAGATTCTCTGCGGACACATGCATTGATAGATGCATTTTGTTGTGAGCACACCTAGTGCTACTAAGCTCTTTTGAGAGTAGATATCCCCGCAGGGATCACTTTCACTGCATGCAGCAGTTCTTGGCGCCTGTTTGAGCGCGATTTTACTCATGTACGTTGAGTTGCGGACACTGCCCACTGTACTACGTGTGGAGCCATTTTTGGCTATTTTGGCAGTTTTTCCCGGCCGTTTCTGAGACTCGGACCGGAAGAGCCCTTTCTGAGACTGTGGCTAGTCCATTTGTGTCTGCATTAGCCTTTTGGAGTGTCGATAGCGTGAGGTTTTCTTTGAGCTGGGGTGTGCTCGAATGTTGAGACACTTTCTGTGATACAGGTAGCTGGAGTTCCCCTTTTCGGTACCCTCGCCATAGGATATGTATCTGGACGGTTATTTATGCTTTTGACACTGAGTTGGCACTCACATAGTAGTTGTTTTGTGCAGCATATGCCCAGTCAGTGCAGTTGGCACATTTATATGCATTTTGAGTTGAGTTTTGACTCCTCATACAAAGGAAACTCTGCCGGATTTACTTCCCGCGAGTCGTGACTTCCATTGTTGGCACTTTTGAGTCTATTTCGGTTGAGATCTTACTCCCGCTACAAAGGTTCCTCTGTCCAAATTTCTACAGCTTCTCGCCATAGTTTGGCACCTCTCAAACCCTCTTATCAGCAATGGCTTCTTCTTCAGAAAAGGAGGAGTATTTCATTCGGAAGTTCGATGGCAGCAACTTCACCATGTGGAAAGAGCGCATGAAAGATGTTTTGATAAACAAAGGCCTCTCAGAACCGTTGAAAGAGCGCGCAGAGGATGATGATTATACACAAGCTCAATGGGAGCTTTTGGATGCAAAAGCCATGGCTACAATACGTCTACATCTAGCCGAATCAGTCTTCTTCACTATCATAGGGAAAAAAACAACCAAGGAACTTTGGGATAGCTTATGTTCAGCATGGGAGAGCAAAAGTGCATCCAACAAAGTTTTTCTCATGAAAAAGCTTATGAAGCTCAGCATGAAAGAAGGTAGCACAGTTTCCAGTCATTTAAATGAGTTCAACTCCTTGTTCAGTCAGCTGACATCTCAAGGCTTTAAGGAGTTTGACGATGAACTCAAGTCTATCTTCTTATTATGCTCTCTACCCAGTTCATGGGATATCTTTTGCACATCCATTAGCAATTCAGCTCCGAATGGCAAGTTAGAATTCAATGCTGTCACAGATGCGTTGCTCACTGAAGAGATTCGTCGTAAATCTCTCGATAATGCTAGTCATGGAGATGCATATATGGCTGGCAGTTCAACAAAGCCAAGAGGCCGTGACAGGAACAAATACAAAAGCAAAAGTAGAGAGCGGAATCCTCGTAGTCCTAGCAGACACAGGAACCATAGTAGAGACCGCAATGCCAAAAATGTCGAGTGTTACTATTGCCACAAGAAGGGTCATTACAAAAAGGATTGTCGCAGTTTCCTTAGAGATCAGAAAAACATGCAAAAGGATAATTCTGGCAAAGGCAAAAGTACAATAAAAATTGAGGAGCTCAACATTGTTGAGTCTCCCATGCCTACCACTGCAGTAGAGGATGCTCCTCCTCCAGTGATGCTCATTATACCCACAGAGATTCATGCCGAGGTGACAACAGATGCCTCAGATGTTCTCATTTTCACTTCAGATCTCACTCCAGATGCTTTGGTTGCATAGGATGAGGGTTATGCACAGAATTGGATCCTTGATTCTGGTGCAAGTTTTCATGTCACACCTCATAGAGAGTGGTTTTCCTCTTATGCATCCATACATGGAATTGTCAAGCTTGGTAATTCCTATGAGCTTGACATTATTGGCATTGGTGATGTGAAACTTCAGATGCATAATGGCACTACTTTTGTGCTACAGAATGTCAGACATGTGCCCAAGCTTACCAAAAGCTTGCTTTCTATAGGGCAATTGGATGACATTGGCTACACTACAGTTTTTGGTAATCGTTCTTGGATGATCTACAAGAACAACCTTATCATGATGAAAGGCAATAAAAACGGATCCCTGTACTCTTTGTTTGTTTCGAGTGTCGACGAACACTCTACCTATGTTGCCGAGCTGCCGTCTCCTGAGTTGTGGCATAGCCGGCTAGGGCATATTAGCCAAAAGGGAATGAAAACACTTCAGCGTTTTGGCTACTTACCTATGTTAGATTACACGGACTTTCCATTGTGTGAGCATTGTCTGTATGACAAACAGACTAGATTGACATCTTCGCCATTGAATAAGAAACTAGGCGAACCTCTAGACTTGGTGCACAGTGATTTGTGTGGTCCAATGCCACATAAAACTTTAGGGGGGGCAAACTACTTTCTCACGTTCATAGATGATTCTACCAGAAAGGTGTGGGTGTATCTCCTTAAGCGTAAAGAAGAAGTTTTTTCGACATTCCAAAAATTCCTCGCCATGGTTGAGAACCAATCAGGAACAAAGCTCAAAGCTTTTCGCACGGACAATGGTGGAGAATACGTCTCCACAGAGTTCAAGGATTTTTGCAATAGAAGAGGCATTCGGCGGCAGTTTACTACTCCATACACACCTGCACAAAATGGGATAGCTGTAAGAATGAATCGTACCATTCAAGAGCGAGTTGTCTCTATGATGTCTATGGCGAAGCTTACTCCTGAATTTTGGGGGGAAGCTGTTCTGACAGCAGTGCACATCATCAATAGGTCACCTAGTTGTCCTTTGAATTTCAAAATTCCAGAGGAATTATGGACTGGCAAAAGGCCAAGCTATGAGCATTTACGTGTATTTGGATGTAAAGCATATGCACATGTGCCCAAAGAACTTCGTCGGAAGTTAGATCCCAGATCACACAAATGCATCTTTATTGGCTATGGTGCAAACGGAGAGATGGGATATCGCCTCAGGCACCCAGAATCAAACAAAGTCATTCGTAGCTCACATGTGATTTTCAATGAATCAAAAATGCACAAGAAGCCCATCAAAGATGTTGAGTACAGACGTGTTCGTTTTGAGGATGTAGCCTCCGAACCAACTCAGTTCAGTAGTGTTGCACCCACTCCTCAAGTGCAAGATACTACTATTGCTCCGGAGAGAGCGAAGTCCAATAGTCAGGCACTGAGACGCTTTAAGAGAGTATTACGTGCGCCCGAGCGGTTTGAGCCGGGTATACACCACATTTTGGTCACTGACAGTGGAGAGCCAACCTACTACAAAGAAGCTATACAAATGGAGGATAGCGTTAAGTGGGAGCAGGCTATGCAATCAGAATACAATTCGATTGTGGCTAATGAGACATGGGATTTGGTTGAATTACCAAAAAGCAAAAATGCTTTACCTTGCAAGTGGGTATACAAAAAGAAGTATACAACGGAAGATCCCGAGCCTAGATACAAGGCTCGTCTAGTTGCCAAGGGTTTCAAGCAGCAAAAAGGTGTGGATTTTGATGAGATTTTCCCTCCAGTAGTCAAGATGACTACACTTCGCACCGTGCTTGGCTTGGTTGCTATCCAAGACATGGAACTTGTCCAAATGGATGTGAACACAGCATTTCTTCACGGGGATCTAGATGAAGATGTCTACATGAAACAACCAGAGGGCTTCGTATGTGAAACCCAAAAACCCGCAAGAATAGAATTGGTTTGTAGACTGAAAAAGGCACTCTATGCTATATGGCCTCAAGCAAGATTCAAGGAAATGGTATCAAAAATTCGACAAATTCATGCAGTCTCAGGGTTACATTAGAAGTCAAGAGGATCACTGCTTATACACAAAAAGGTTGAACGATGGTTCTTTAATCATCTTGATCTTGTATGTAGATGATATGTTTATCGCAGGCAAATCAATTGATGAAATCAATCAGTTGAAAAAGATGATAAGCACTCAGTTTTCCATGAAGGATTTGGGAGATGCCAATCACTTTCTTGGTATGCACATCGAGAGAGACAGGCAACGTGGAATTCTTGAATTATCTCAAGAAAAGTACATTCACAAAGTCTTGCAACGTTTTAGTATGCAAGGGGGGAAGTCATTGAGTACCCCAATGCAAGCATACTCCAAACTTAGCAAGGAAGACTCTCCCAAGACAGTGGCTGAGAAAGAGGAAATGGTGAAAGTACCATATTCTTCAGCAGTTGGCAGTTTGATGTATGCTATGGTAGCCACAAGACCAGACATTGCACATGCAGTGGGAGTGGTTAGTAGGTACATGGCAAACCCTGGCAAGAAGCATTGGGAAGCAGTGAAGAAAATCCTCAGATATTTGAAAGGTACAGCTAGCAAGTGTTTACGCTTCGGAAACAGTGATGCATCTATTGTAGGTTACACGGATGCGGATTATGCGGGTTGCGTGGATCGTAGAAGACCCACATCTGGCTATGTGTTCATGTTTGTTGGAGCAGCTATCTCTTGGAGATCGTGTCTCCAAGATTGCACGTCTTCATCTACCACTGAGGCAGAGCTAGCTGCCCCCCCACTGGTGGTTGAGGCGCTCACCAGATTTGTCTCCTTCATGCACCGCATATGGGAACTTCCCAAAGACAAATATGCACGCCTTGCACTTGAGTCCTCTCGACAGTTAGCCATGCAAGGAGACACAGCATGCTAGTACGGGGAGATGACATCATGGTTCCAGATGCATGGGTTCAGCATAGACAGATTGCCCCCCTTCGAGTACTCACTGGATGCGCCCTCTCTGACTCTTACACAGTCCGAGGTAACCAGGCTCATTCGCCAAGATTTGACTCATCTAGACACCAAAAGGACATGGATACAACCAGCACAAGAGCTAGGCACGAAGATGGCTTTCTACAGAGAGCATCTCCTCCAGCTTACGGAGGATGGTTTTGTGACGAGGCCCAACTACATGGACACCCACTTGTCTCATGGAATACGATGTGCTATTGGCCAGATTAGCACATCTTCACACCAGCTGCGGATAGAGACCGGGAGATACAACGGAATACCAGCAGAGGCCAGGACATGCCCCCTGTGTGACATCGAGCCTGAGACAGGGTTGCACTACACATGCCACTGCCCCGTCTACTACGAGATACGAGGCCGCTTCCATTGCTTGTTTAGAGAGGGCTTTGGACCTTTCGCTAGAGTCATGCGGTACGAGGATCAGAGATGCCTGGGTTTGTTTTTGCTCGAGCTGCGCAGACACAGAGAGAGCCTGATGAGAGGAGAGGCTAGCCAGTCTCAGAGACAGATCACAGACTTCTTTAGAGCTGCCACTAGACACCCAGAGGAGTTACTACCACAGCAGAGCCCGTCGCTTTACACCAGAGGCATACTAATCGACCGAGTGACTGAGCTAGGGAGATCCAGACGCCCACGACTGCGGAGGACTACACAGCATCGACGGAGGCTGCATCAGAGGATTCGGATCACTTTGGCTCGACATGCACGATGCCCGATCAGACTACTGACATGGAGGAGATTGATGAGATCGGCCAGCGACCGATGTTGGATCTCCTGTGATTTACCCATCCCAGCTAGTTGTTTAGCTGCTTAGTCCACACCTAGCAGTTTAGGATTCCATAGTATTTTATTTTGTCATTTTGTCATTCTGTCATCTTGTTACTCTGACTTTGTATCAGATCCACCACATTGTAACTTTCTGGTCTCATAGGTCACTTTGGCCTTTTGAAGACGTTAATATAACATTTCATTTCTCTCTCTCTCTCTCTCTCTCTCTCTCTCTCTCTCTCTCTCAAAAGATTCGGAGCATGCTGGCCAGGCATGCACGACGCCCGGTCAGACTACTAACCTTGGAGGAAATTGATAAAATTCGCCAATGACCGATGCTAGATCTTTTGTGATTCAACTATCTCAACAAGCCGCCCATTTTTGCTTAGTTTTTTGCTTAGCTCACATCGACCAATCTAGGATCCCATAGTATATATCTTTGTTTTGTACTATTGTTAGGTTATTTTGTTACTCTGACTTTGTATCAAATCCACCACCTTGTAACTTTCTGGTCTCATAGGTCACTATGGGCTTTTGAAGACGTTAATATAACATTTCATTTCTCTCTCTCTCTCTCTCTCTCTCTCTCTCTCTCTCTCTCTCTCTCTCTCTCTCTCTCCCCTGCACCCCCGCCCCTGCTCGCTATCCACCTGCAGCCCCCGCGCCTGCTCGCTGCCCTGCACCCTCGCGCCTGCTCGCGCTGCCTCCGCAACCCCCGCGCCGGCTCGCTCACCTGTAGCCCCCGCGCCTGCTCGCGCGCACTGCACCCCCACGCCTACTCGCGCTTCGCCCACAGCCCCCGCGCCGGCTCGCTGCCCTGTACCCCTCGCCTCCACGCCCCCCGACGCGCTGCCCTATGCTCCTCTACTCATAGGATGTCTCCCCCTTTTTTTCTACGCAAAGGATGTCCCCCCCCCCCCCCCCCCACCTTCTTCTACGCGTAAGATATCCCTCCCCTTCTTCTACGCATCGGAAGAATTTTTATTTTATTTTTTTATTTATTTTTTAACCCATCCACTGCATTGTAACTTTCCGGTCTCATAGGTCACTATGGCCTTTTGAAGACGTTATTATAACATTTCATCTCATTTCATTTTTCTCTCTCGTTGTCCCCCCCACCCCCCCACCCCCCCCCCCCCCCCCCAACAGCGTTGCTCCTGCTGCTGCTCCACTGCAGCATCACCCGCCTTTAGCTGCTGCCTCAGAGGTCGACCCGCACACCGTTACGCACACACCTAATCGAGCATTCCGAAGAGCCAGGCAGGAAATTGAAAACAAACAGAGAGCGCGATATTCGGAATTTTACAGGAAACTCAAAAACTGCAGACCTCGTTTCTGGCGGTGACCAAGCATGAGAAAGCATAATGATAAACCGGATCCTTTAGAGGATGAAGTTCAAAAATGCAAAGAAGAAATGACAGAAACTATTAACAAGATCAACCGCAACCTGCTAGGCACAATAAAAATGCTCGAAGATCGTGTTTTTGCCCAAGAAAGCAAGATCACTGCAATGGGAGATCGTGTGACGGCCCAAGACGAAGAGATTGCATCACTCAAGAAGGCGCTCGCAGAGGCACAATCACGAAACACACTTGAAGAGGGAGAACTGCAACCCTCAGTAATAGAAGAACTAAACTCAATCAAAGAGCAAGTGCGAGCCATCAAAGAGGGGGAAGAGCAGCACAAAGAGATGACGACTTCCTGGGTGGACGTTATTACAAAGACTTAGCAGAAGGCAGATGAAGCCCATAAATGGATTGAGGTGGCCAGGAAAGGGAAAAGCAAGGAAACAACGTCGACACCCGCCATTATCAACTTGACCCTAGCAGAGAAGCAAAGACGACGTGTGCACTCTCTACATGTGAGAATTTGCGGTCTTAAAGACAAAGATAATGTAGACGAAGAGGTAAAAGAACTCATGGCTTTGATGGGGGTTCATGAACCGATGCACTCAAGAGCTTGGAGAGTGGGCAACAAGAAAAATGAGAGCAATGGGGAAACCTCGAAAGAAAGGGCACTCATCCTCCATTTTCCCTCCATGGAAACAAAGAAAGACTTTCTGAAGAAAAGACCAACTCTCAAAAAAACGGGTATCTTTCTCGGGGATGACCTTACCCTCTCACAGATCGCTCATATGCAGGAGGTAATGCCAGAGATTAGAGCAGCAAGGGAAAAGGGCAAGATTGCCTTTTACCGAGATGGAAGAGTGGTGATATTGGAGCGACGCTCCACATGACGGTGTGAGGCCTATGGGACTGCAATCAAAGTTGCTACCTAGAATTGTAATGGGTCTATGCATCTTGATGTAGGTGCTTTTGAGGAGAGTTTTTCCAGGAGAGACATCATCTTCTACTCTGAGACGCATCAAGCCCTTGGGCAGTCTATGCCTCACATTAGTGGATACAGATGGGAGACAGCCTGTAGACAGGAGACACGATCAGAGCGCAGAGGGCGGGGCTAGGGAGGAGTGGCAGTGTTATTCAGGGAGGAGCTGCAGCCATCGATACATATAGCTCGCAGGGATGAGCAAGCTAGGTACATGTGGGTGAGATTGAGAGGAGAGACAGGCAGATATCTTTAAATTGCTATTTGCTACTTTCCCCCGAGTACGTCAATATATGCACCACCTGAAGGACAATCCCCCTTTTCTATCTTGGATGATGACATATGGGAGTTCTCTAGAGATGGTGACATTATCATTCTAGGGGACTTCAATGCTAGGACTGCCCATCATCAAACAGTGTTTTATGATACCTCAGAGGAGATGCTGAGAGAGTTGGATGTGGTGGAGACAGGCCTATCTAGACGATCGCAGGATGGGGAATATACTGAATATGGACGGCACTTGATAGACATGGGGACTGCACATGGATTGGCCATCTTGAATGGCCAACAGAGATTTCCTGCTGCGGGAGGTTTCACATGCTTTCCACACAGACACGGAGCCAGCACAGTGGACTATGTCATGGCACAGCCAAGCCTCATCTCTAGTATCTAGGATCTCACTGTTGGGCCCAGACCTGTTGGGGTGGTAGTGGATCATGCTCTTGTATCGTTGACCATCTCTTTCCAGTTCAGTGTAGCACACAGGCCACGGGCAGCTGCCCCTACTCGCTACACCTTCACGCGGGAGACAGACTCTGTATACATAGATGGGATATACATACGCTTGTGCACTGAGGAGCCACGACGACCTCAGGAGGAGCTTACTACTATACTGACACAGACTTTACATGATGCAGCAGCAGAGGCATACCCACACACTCAGCCTGAGCAGAGACGCCGTTCTGGGAGCATGCCCCAGAACAGCTGGTATGATGCGAAATGCCGCGAGACTAGAGCTAGACTTCAGAGGGAGGTGCTTTTGGGAGACATCACTCACAGGCAGTCACAGACTGACTTCCGACGTCTAGTGCAGCAGTCACAGACTAACTTCCGACTGGCAGGCAGGTTTCAGGAGAGGCTTTTCTACTCTTGACCATATCTTGACACTCAGAGCCATCCTTGTGGAGGGCAGATCACATGGCGGACGGATCTATTGTAGCTTTGTGGACTTCCGCAAAGCATTTGACACAGTACATAGAGCTAGATTGATGCGCAGATTACACGAAATGGGAATACGCACAGAGCTCATTTGGGGGATCATGGCATTGTACAAGTCAGTAGTGGGGCATGTACGCACCCCAAAGGGCTTGTCCGCACCGGTTCACTCCACTATTGGTGTGAAGCAAGGCTGCCCGCTCTCTCCTACTCTATTTGGTATGTATGTGGATGAGGTTGCTGACTACATTGAGAGAGATGGTGATAGAGGTGCACAGCTGGCAGGGACATGGATTCCACTATTGCTCTATGCTGATGATATTGTGTTGATCTCCGACTCTCCAGAGGGGATGCAACGTCACTTGGATGCTCTTCATAGATTTGCCCACGAAAGTGGTTTGTCTATCAACCTTGGTAAAACAAAGGTCATGGTATTTAATACCACCGCACAGTCCCCCACCCTGCGCCATCGTTGCCCCTCACCCCCCCTCTCTCTCTCGCCCTCGCGCTGCCTCCAGCCCCCCCCGCGCTGCCCCCCCTCGCCCTCGCGTTGCCTCCCCTGCCCCCCCCTCTCGCCCTCGCACTGTCTCCCTCGCCCAGCCCAGCCCGCCACCGCTGCCCCCAGCTGCCCGCCGCTCTCGCCCCTAGCTGCCCTTTAACCCGCCCCCTGCCCCCCCATTCCCTGGCTGTTTTCTCCCCCCCGCACCCCGCAGCCTTTGTTCCTTCGCTCGCCACTGTATCCTTCCCTCCATCCCCCCCCCCCCCCCCCCCCTGTCCGCATTGCCCCCGAAGGTTTTCTGCACCTGGCTCTGAATCACTTTTTCTTCGGACTAGTGTTCGGCACACTCGGTTGCAATTCTTCTTCACCATCCGCTTCTTCGACTCAGCAGTAGACACAGATGGAGGCTCCAGTTCCGCCACAGAGGGACTCGCCTGAAGCCCCCTCGCCCGACCCCGCTGAGCCCACCATTCGACTTGCTCTTTCACCGATAGAGCAAGCGAGCCTTGCCGCAGAGGTAGAGCGCTTGCAGGCGACTTCTGTCATCTGCAAGGTTCTCGGCACCCGTCCTAGCAGAGGAGAGCTACGAGACCTTCTCCAGGCCCGCCTTCTCGCAGAGGTGGGCAAGATTTTGGATGTCCAGATCCTCGGACGGGGGTACTACCAGATCGAGTTCGAGACTTCCGAGATGGCCTCCAAGGTCATAGCTATGAGTCCACTGGCCATCCGAGCATCACGCGCCCACTTTCGACTGTGGCGACATGGTTTTGACCCGACTTCGGATGTGCTAGTAGAGGAGGCAGACATCCCCATCTCAGTCTGCTTTCCGGGTTCACGAAGGGAGTACCTTCCACTTCTCTCCAGGATTGGCTCCGCCATCGGGACTGTCCTAGAGACACCTCGTACGGCAGCATCAATAGCTGCCAAGGCGGCTGGCATCCCTTCAGTTCGAGTTTTGGTCAGAGATACCCACACGCTCCCGAAGGTCATCCTTCTGCCTCGATTGAGTGGGGGTTGGTTAGAGTGTGGAGTACTCGGGTCTCCCGAACCAGTGCTTCATTTGCAGACAGATGGGCCATTTAGCGAATGCCTGTCCACGGAGGAGGCCACGACCTGCACCTCAGCCTCAGTCTCAGCCCCAGCCTGCCAAGGCTGGGCCGCAGCCACAGCCAGCGGCACAGCGCACAGATTCCGAGCCACCCTCCGAGCCTGGGGCTCCAGCGGAGAAGGGATGGCGGCAGGCCCGTGGCCGTCGACGCCAGGGGCCACAGCGGCAGCCTGGCACTCAGAGTGGCCCTCAGGTGCCTACTCAGCAGCAGTGGGTTCCCACGGGGAACCGCTTTGGTCCTCTTGAGCAGGAGGAGCCCCCTACGCCGGTGAAGCCTCCACTTCCGCTTCACCCTCGCCAGCCACCCCACCTTCAGATTTCCCCTCTTCCTCCTCATCCCCTCTCCCGCCCTCTGCTCCCGCCCACTCCCCACCTCGCCCCCCTGTCTTTGTCGTCCCACCCCGCTTCTCTTCTGCTCCGCCCCCCCAAGCTCCTTCCCCCCCTCCTCCTGCTTCAGTACCACAGTCGACTCAGGAGACTGGTCCCTCGCCGGCGGCTAAGAGATCTCTTGGCAGTGCCTTTGCCACGAGTCGCCTAGCGAGAGAGGGTCAGCCCTTCTTCCGGTCCCCCTCTGCAGATTCAGACATCTTCCCTTGCAGCTATCCCTCGTGGTCTAACGAGCATTGAACTCCGACGCCGCTGGGATTTCTTCGATTACGGATTCACTCGCTTTCTCGGCGATTCCGCAGCAGACCACGAGGCAGCCTGCTTCAGGGTCCACGCTCTGTTCCTCGCCGCTAGGGGGACAGAGGCCTTGGACTCAACAGTTGGTTTCTCCTTTCCCCTCTGTGGTCGGACCGAGACAGAGTGGTCCCTAGACTCAGTGGTGGGATGGTTGCATACACAGGTTCTCGAGTTCTCTCACCACATGGGAGAACTTGGAGTTACCGATTTGCTGCAAACTTTGTGGCCACTGGCCAAGTTTGCGGTGACACCCCCAGACTCAGCAGGATGTAGGCACATTGTGGTGTACTTTTTTGCTGATACGCAGTGTTTGCCTTGCTATGTATACATTCATAAGGACTCCAAGACAGAGGAGGTTGCTTTGCGCACGGCTCGCTCTGCTTGGGCTTGGGCCAGGCACTCACTACAGGCTCGCTTATCTAGAGGACGCTCGGATGCGGATTACTCCCCATCCAAGCCTGCCTCGAAGATAGCCCGTCTTGCTGCTGCGGCAGCATCTGTTCTCTCTCGCTCCCCATGAGGATCGTCTCGTGGAACGTGTAGGGATTAGGTGGGCCCCAGTTTCAACGACAGCGGGGCCGATTGCGTCAGGAGCTTCAGCGTTGCCTTGTGGGAGGAGAGATTGATCTCCTTATGCTTCTGGAGCACCATTTGTCTGAGAGCCGCATTCGGCGATGTGGTCAGATTTTGCGGGGACGTTATGATACCTTTTGGTCAGCTGCTTTTGGACCTGGAGGCATCCAGGGTGGGGTATGTATGACTATTGCGGACTCATTGCAGCAGGCCATTCTGGGCAGAGGGATTATTGTGCTAGGCAGGGCTCAGTGGATTACTTTGCAGGTTCAGGGTGGCCTTGTGGGCTTCCTGAACATCTATGCGCCCAATGTGGCGAGTGCTCGTGTAGAGTTTTGGTCACAGATTGTTGAGTCTTTGCCACAGGTTGACCATTGGTGTGTAGGAGGGGACTTCAACATGTTGGAGGACCCCTCTGACAGGATCGGAGGCAGCCATGCTACTGTACATGGAGTCGAGTTAGCAGCTTGGGAGAGGTTGTGTATGACTTTGAGGGTCTCGGATACATGGCAGCATTCTGGCTTTGTGAGGCCTCCAGAGAGTCTTGCCTTCTCTAGATCGGACCGCAGAGTGGGAGGAGTGAATCTATCGCGGATAGATCGCTTCTACACTAGTGACTACTTCAGTGACTTGGGGGGATCAGTAGGCATCCTGGCAGAGACATCCTTCTCGGACCATGCACCAGTGATCCTCACAGTGGCAGACAGGCAGAGGAGTGGGAGCACGATGCTTCGCATCCCAGAGTGGGTCTTGTTGGACTCGGCACTCAGAGAGAGGGTAGAGGCTCTCTGGAAAGAGGGCATGGACAGCCAGGCTCTACCTGCAGACAGAGTGGCCTTAGGCCTAGCTCAGCTTAGCCACTTTTTTCTCCAGGAGTGTTTGGCTCGACGGGCTGCAGCGAGAGAGGAGGAGGAGCGTCTCAGATGAGGCATTGCTTCACTACAGAGGATGCAGGAGCAGCATCCAGACAGTCCATGGTTGGAGGAGCAGTTACAGCAGGCTCGACAGGAGCTTGCTTGCACAGAGGAGAGGCGCCATGAGTTTGCCTTTCACCGACACGCATCTCAGTGGACTCAGGTGGGTGATAGAGTGACAGGTGCTTTTTTTGAGACAGTGGGACCTCGGCACTCGCATGCCAAGGTCAATCAGCTGAGGAGACCCGATGGGTCAGTTGTTTGTGAGCCTGAGGATATGTGTGCAGTTGCTACTGACTTTTACCGTGAGCTACTGTCGGTTGAGCCCCAGTCAGAGAGACAGGATGCATGCAGGCAGCAGGTTTGGGCGCAGATGCCTTGTCTTGTGACTGAGGAGATGCGCCAGAGGCTAGAGATACCTCTTCAGCTTGAGGAGCTGCACACGGCTCTTAGGGCCCTCCCTCGTGGTAGCTGTCCAGGTGAGGATGGGCTGACTCCCAGCTTCTTCTTGGAGTACTGGGACCTGCTTGGCCCAGATCTTTGTAGTGCCTTTCAGTACATTCTGCACACAGGAGTGATGCCGGATAGCATGAGTGAGGGCCTGATTTACCTCATTCCAAAGGAGGGTGGCTCCTTGGATGAGATTCGACAGTGGCGCCCCATCACCATCCTCAACTCAGCCTACAAAATTCTTGCCAAGGCTCTGAGTTTGAGGATTCAGCCACTTTTGGAGAGCCTTATACATGGGACTCAGACAAGTTTTGTCAAGGAACGCAGTATCCTTGACAACATCTTCACTTTCTGGGAGGCTTCTGCCCTGGCACGTCTCCGTGGGGAGGACCTTGTGATTCTTCTTCTCGATTTTGAGAAGGCATACGACAGAGTTGACTGGGACTTTCTAGAGGGCACGCTTCGCAGGATGGGCTTCTCAGATGCTTGGATCAGAGGGGTGTCAGCTTTATACAGACAGGCTCACAGTCAGGTGCTTTTGGCAGGACGTAGAGGTGAGCGCTTCATGCTCACACGATCGGTCAGACAGGGTTGTCCTCTTGCCCCCTTTCTCTTTCTGTTCTATGCGGAGACGATGAGCAGATTTTTGGTGTCACAGCAGGTTGGTTTGAGGGGCTTAGCACTCCCTATACGGGGAGATGAGCTTCTGGACGCTGAGTTTGCAGACCACTCAGCCTTGTACTTAGAGGGCCAGGAGGCCAATTTACACAGATGTGGGCAGGCTTTGGAGACCTTCTACTGTGCATTGGGCGCACTGATCAACTGGAGAAAGACATTGGCTTTCTCGGTTGGTAGTGCTCATGTGCCAAATTGGATGCCAGGAGAGGGTTTCAGGTGGATTCCTCCAAGGACTACAGTTCGGTACTTGGGTTGTCAGGTTGGTTTGGACTTGTCCCCCGAGCAGCAGATTGCTCCTCTTCTCCTGTCCATCAGGAGAAAGCAGTTACATTGGAGCTCAGCACGACTTTCGCTGGCTGGTAGAGTAGTAGTTGCCAACCAGGTGTTGTTGGCGACTATGTGGTACATCACTTCTTGCTGGATCTTCTCGAGTTCTTGCATCAGCCAAGTAGATAGGCTAATCAGGAACTTCCTTTGGTCACGTCGCGACACTCAGATTGCCCGAGCCAAGGTGGCTTGGTCGGTCATCACACTTCCTTGTTCGCAGGGAGGGCTTGGGATCATTGATCCAGCACAGCAGAGCAGAGCCCTTCTTGGGAAGTTCGTCGTCAGAGGACTTCTTCCAGGCGAGGAGCCCTGGAAGGAGTTCTTGCTGCAGAGGCTTCGTGCCAGGGTGCCTCAGTCAGGAGGCCCTTGGCAACCTTCGACCAGATGGATCTTTACAGAGTCGCGCCGAGTTGGTTTGAGCAGGAGACTGGAGGACCGATTCGCTGTGAGTTTGCTGCGTTCTTGGGAGCTATTACGGCGTGGCCTAGAGCAGAGACAACCGACGTGCACAGAGGAGCGCCTACGGCAGCCCCTCGTCTGGAACCCCATGGTTAGCACTCAGAGAGGCCACTTGGTTGGGAGTAGGCCTCATGTTTCTTGGGGTCCCATGGCAGCAAGTCCAGCGCGCTCTCTAGGTGACTGGCTAGAGTTCACAGGTTTGTCAGAGGAGGTGCAGGCTGTCCAGCTACAGGGCATGAGAGGGGTTCAGAGCATGTGTCAGGACATCTCAGAGTCAGTTCCAACTGAGTGGCTCACGCCTCTCGAGCCAGTAGCACCCCGGTGGATGGGAACCTTCACACGACTGGAGGTTCCATTTCAGTCAGGACTTGCTCAAAGACTGTCCCAGCCCTGTTCTTCGAGCTTCATGGTGGGGGACGATTACAGCGAGTTGCAGTAGAGGCCCCGCAGGTAGCAGAGTGCTGTTTCCAGAGGACCGGAGTTGTGGGTATCTGTGGGAGGACTTGCGTCATAGACCCTGACCCAGCAGCTCTTGAGACAGGACACTGGAGGCTATGGGCTTGGGAGTGCTGTCCACTGGCACGAGTACAGTGGGATCCTGGTGAGTGGCTTTGGAGGGACCCCTTCTCTTCTACAGACCGCCCAGGAGTCCCTTTCTTCAAGTACAGTGTTCGGCTTGGACGTCATATACTTGCAGCACAGAGAGAGGCCCGCCCCGCTGCAGCACGTCATTGGCAGGAGGACGGCCTCACAGTTGAGTTCTTGGCAGCTTTTTGGCAGAGGCTATGGGACGCCAGACAGCAGAGGCGCGTCACTTTGTTCCAGTGGTTGGTTGCACACAGAGCCACAGCAGTAGGGAGCTGGCTTGTGCATAGTGGTCTCTCGGCCGCATGTACAGCCTGTGACCAGTTGGTGGAGAGTCAGCGACACTGTCTTTGGGACTGCCCCTCGGCCCAGCAGGTGTGGCTACGAGTTCTTCGGCTGATGCATGCCCTCTCCACGGCTCGACAGTACACTTGGGGAGCAGCGGCTTGGTCCACCCTCACAGGCTCCGCACGTCAGTTTGAGCTATCTTCCACCAGCAGGATGATAGTGATACAGGGGGGGCGACCTACACTCCAGCCTGCTGCAGACCTTACTCCACAGGAGTGGTGCAGTGAGAGAGAGGAGTGTTGGGAGCTCATCAGCGGCCTAGCTCTCTGGTTCATCTGGCGGGCCCGTTGTTTCCGCATCTCTGAGGCTCGCCCTGTGCCACCAGCAGAGACTGTTCGTGACTTTTGGCTAGAGCTGATCCATACTCTCAGAGGACAGCTTGAGGGACTACAGGGCAGCTCCGACCGCATGCGGGAGCGCCGCGAGGCTTTCCTTCGACTCTGGCGCCCTAGGCCTTTCTACACCATGGTCGAGGGGGTGCTCAGATGGCACTACTGTCCACCTGTGTGGCTCTTCCCTCCTCCCATCTCTTGATTTAGCCCCATTGTATATATGCTGTTTTTTCATTGGGAGAGTCTCCCCATCATGTTTGTTGTAGCCCTCTCTTGCAGAAGTGGATGTAGCCCTATGGGCAGTTTTCATTAACTAATAGAAGGATCTTTTTCTCGGAATAAAAAAAATACCACCCCACAGTGGATCAGGAGGTCAGCGCCCGCATTCACTTACGGCCAGGAGACGGTGGAGTACACAGATGCTTACACTTACCTTGGAGTGGTTTTCAATGGACCAGCATTTTCACTGAGGAGAGCAGCAAAGACTAGATTGACCAGAGCCCATGCAGCATTGGGCAGATTGGAGAGGATGTGTTCACAGGTTCAGTTTCAAGAGCCTCGGACGAAGCTCTGGCTATTTGACACTTTAGTGGCGTATGCATTGCTCTATGGAGCTGAGATATGGGGGCCTTCATTGGATCATCACGGGAGGACAAGTCGCACTGATGGGTGGGGGGACATGGAGAAGCCTTTGGTCTCTATGATCTCACGGCTCATTAGAGCCAAGGCTTCAGTACCACGTGCCATTATCCAAGCAGAGCTTGCTGCCCCCCCACTAGTAGTCGAGGCGCTTACCAAATCTGTCTCCTTCATACACCGCATGTGGGAGCTTCCTAGAGACATATATGCCCGCCTTGCACTTGAGTCCTCTCGACAGTTAGCCATGCAGGGAGATACAGCATGCTGGTATGGTGAAATGACATCATGGTTTCAGGCGCATGGGTTCAGCATAGACAGATTGCCCCCCTTCCAGTACTCATTAGAGGCACCCTCCTTGACCCTTACACAGTCCGAGATCACCAAGCTCATCCGACAAGACCTGGCTCAGCTAGACATCAGGAGGACATGGATACAACCAGTGCAGGAGCTGAGCACGAAGATGGCTTTCCACAGAGAGCATCTTCTCCAGCTTACAGAGGACGGTTTTGTGGCGAGGCCCAGATACATGGACACTCACTTGTCTCATGGGACACGATGTGCTATTGGCCAGATACACACATCTTCACACCAGCTGCGGATCGAGACTGGGAGATACAATGGAGTACCAGCAGAGGCCAGGACATGCCCCCTTTGTGGCATGGAGCCAGAGACAGAGTTGCACTACACATGCCAGTGCCCCGTCTACTACGAGATACGAGGCCGCTTCCACTGCTTGTTCAGAGAAGGCTTCGGACCACTCTCCAGAGTCATGCAGTACGAGGATCAGAGATGCTTGGGTTTGTTTCTACTCGAGCTGCGCCAACACAGAGAGAGCTTGATGAGAGGAGAGGCTAGACAGTCTCAGAGACACATCACAGACTTCTTTAGAGCAGACACTGGACACCCGGAGGAGCCACTACCACAGCAGAGCCCGTCGCCTCACACCAGAGGCACACTGATCGACCGGGCGACCGAGCCGGGGAGATCCAGACGCCCACGACTGCGGAGGACTATACAGTATCGACGAAGGCTGCATCAGAGGCTTCGGATCACTTTGGCCCGACATGCACGACGCCCGGTCAGACTACTGACCATGGAGGAGATTGATGAGATCCGCCAGCGACCGATGCTGGATCTCTTGTGATTTACCGACCCCAGCTAGCTACTCTCCCCCGTTCACACCTAGCAATCCAGGATTCCATAGTATATTTGTTTTGTCATTTTGTTACTTTGACTTTGTATCAGATCCACCACATTGTAACTTTTTGGTCTCATAGGTCACTTTGGCCTTTTGAAGACGTTAATATAACATTTCATTTCATTTCTCTCTCTCTCTCTCTCTCTCTCTCTCTCTCTCTCTCTCTCTCTCTCTCTCTCTCTCTCTCTCTCTCTCTCTCTCTCTCTCTCTCTCTCTCTCTCTCTCTCTCTCTCTCTCTCAACAGAAGATACAGATCACTCTAGCTCGACATGCAAGACGCCCAACCAGAGTTTTGACCATGGAGGAAGTCGATGAGATCCGAGAGTGACCGATGAGAGATTTCATCTGAACCCACAAACCCCCCCTCCCCCCCCTTATTCCCTTTCTCCTTAGTGCCTTAGTGTTTTAGTGTTAGTTCTTTGTAACTTGGTAACTTTGTAACTTGGTAATTTCCGTACTCAAACATGGTATCAGATTCACCAATTGTAACTTTTTGGTCTCATAGGTCATTTTGGCCTTTTGAAGACGTTAATATAACATTTCATTTCATTTCTAGGTCACTTTGGCCTTTTGAAGACGTTAATATAACATTTCATTTCATTTCATCTCTCTCTCTCTCTCTCTCTCTCTCTCTCTCTCTCTCTCTCTCTCTCTCTCTCTCTCTCTCTCTCTCTCTCTCTCTCTCTCTCTCTGTGATGTGCCTTGCTACGTAGTTGGTTGGTTCAAGAGTCCGACTCTCTCTCGCTCTCTCGCGCTGCTGTGCCCAACCCGCGCTGTTGTGCTCGCGCCGCTGCCCTGCCCGCGCTGCCCCTTGCGCTGTTGTGCTGCTGCTGCTGCCGCCTGACTTGCGCCCTGGACCCCTGCCCCGCTGCCCCCCCTGCCCCGCTGCACCCGCCCGTGCCCGCCCTCACGCGCACGTCGCCCTGCCCCCCCCCCCCCCCCCCCCTGCTCGCTGCACCTGTGGCACCCTGTTGTGCACCCCCCCGCAGTCGTTGCCCTAGCCCCCCCCCCCCCCCCCCCCCCCCGCCCGCATCTCCTACGTGTAGTATGACGACTCCACCTCTCCTACGCGTAATAAGTCCCCCCGCCCCCCCCCTCGTTTTTTCTTTCACGCGTAGAACGTCCATCCTCTTCCCCTTTTTTTTTTTTTTTTTTTTTCCCCGCCCGCCCCCCTTACCCCCACCCTATCTAACATACCTTCCCCACCCACCCCCCCCTCTCTCTCTCTCTCTCTCTCTCTCTCTCTCTCTCTCTCTCTCTCTCTCTCTCTCTCTCTCTCTCTCTCTCTCTCTCTCCCCAACCTATAGCTATCGCTTCCCCCTCGGGCCGTACCGCCTCGCGCGCCGTGCCCGCTGCTAGGGTGGGTGCACACACGCATCTAACCCCCTTGTGGACGACGATCAAGCATGAGGAAGACGAACGAAAAAGCCGACCCCCTAGAGGATGCCATTCGAAAATGCAAAGAGGAAATGACGGAGACCATCACCAAGATGAACCGCAATCTCTGGGGCACAATAAACATTTTCGAAGGACGTGTGCTGATCCAAGAGAACAAGATAAGCATGCTGGAAGACCGAGTGACGACCCAAGAGGAAGAGATCACGTCACTCAAGAAAGAACTCGCCGAAACCCGATCAAGAAACACACTGGAAGAGGGCGAACTGCAACCCTCAGTACTTGAAGAAATCAACACGATCAAGGAACAAGTACGGGCAATGAAAGAGGGAGAAGAACAGCACAAAGAAATGACGACTTCTTGGGTGGATGTTCTTACCAAAACCCAACAGAAGGCGGACGAAGCCGAGAAATGGATCAAGGTGGCCAAGAAAGGAAAAGACAAGGAGATAACGCCCGCGTCCACACCCAACACCATCATAAACCAGACACTAGAGGAGGAGCAGAGGAGAAGGGTGCGCGCTTTACATGTGAGAATTTGCGGTCTTAAAGACAAAGGCAATGTGGACGAAGAAGTAAAAGAACTCACAGCCTTGATGGGGATTCATGAGCCGACACACACAAGGGCATGGAGAGTGGGCAACATAAATAAAAATGGAGACAGTGGAGAAACCTCAAAAAAAAGAGCACTCATCCTCCGTTTTCCCTCCATGGAAGCAAAGAAGTCATTCTTGAAGAAAAGACCAACTCTTAAAGAGACTGGCATCTTTCTTGGGGACGATCTCACCCTCTCGCAGATCGCTCATATGCAGGAAGTAATGCCGGAGATTAGAGCGGCAAGGGGGAAAGGCAAGATCGCTTTTTACCGAGACGAAAAAGTGGTAATACTTGAGCGACGCTCCACATGACGGTGCAAGACTTATGGGACCACACTCAAAGTAGCTGCCTGGAACTGCAATGGATCTATGCGTCTTGATGTGGGTGCTTTTGAGGATAGCTTTACTGGAAGAGATATCATCTTCTACTCTGAGACACATCAGGCCCCTGGGCAATCCATGCCTCACATCAGTGGATATAGGTGGGAGACAGCCTACAGAAAGGAGACACGCTCAGAGCACAGAGGGCGGGGCTCGGGAGGAGTGGCAGTGTTATTTAGAGAGGATCTGCAGCCACTGATACATATAGCCCGCAGGGACGAGCAGGCTAGGTACATGTGGGTGAGACTGAAAGCAGAGACAGGCAGATACCTCTATCTAGCTATTTGTTACTTTCCCCCGAGTACATCAGTTTATGCACCACCCAAAGGACAGTCCCCTTTCTCTATTTTGGATGATGACATATGGGAGTTCTCTAGGGATGGTGACATTATCATCCTCGGGGACTTCAATGCTAGGACTGCCCATCACCAGGCAGTGTTTTATGATACTTCAGAGGAGATGCTGAGAGAGATAGATGTGGTAGAGACGGGCCTTTCCAGACTCACACACGATATGGAATAATTGAGTATGGGCAACACCTGATAGACATGGGCACTGCACATGGACTGGCCATCTTGAATGGCCTACAGAGATTTCCTGCTGCGGGAGGTTTTACATGCTTCCCACACAGACATGGGGCCAGCACGGTGGACTATGTCATGGCACAACTGAATCTCATCTCTAGTATCGAGGATCTCACAGTTCGGCCCAGACCGGTCAGGGTGGCGGTGGATCATGCTTTGGTGTCAATGACCATCTCCTTCCATTTCAGTGCAGCACACAGGCCACGAGTAGCAGCCCCTACTCGCTACACATTCACAAGGGAGACGGACTCAGTATACATGGACGGAATCTACAGACGCTTATGCACTGAGGACCCGGGGCGACCTCTGGAGGAGCTAACTACTATACTGACACTGACATTACATGAGGCAGCAGCTGAAGCATACCCACACACCCAGCCTGAGCAGAGTCGCCGATCAGGGAGCCTGCCTCAGAACAGCTGGTACGATGAGGAGTGCTGCAAGACTAGAGCCAGACTTCAGAGGGAAGTGCTGTTGGGGGGCGTCACTCACAGAAAGTCACATATGGACTTCCGACGCCTTGTGCGGCGGAAGAAGAGGGCTTTTTTGGCTAGACTCGAGCAGGATCTATATCAGCTATTCTTGAGTCAAGACTCACCTGGGGGGGGGGGGGGGGGGGGGGGGGGCTTTTTCATGAGCAGTCCCCCCACCCTGCCATTTCCTCCACAGAGACCTGGGGTCAGTACGCATCATCTTTGTACACAGTACCTGGACAGCCGCCCTTCCCCAACCCCCCCGACCCATGCCCACATACATGTGCCTTTTTCACTGCCGAGATGGTGAAGAAAGCCATTGATAGGATGAAGACTGGGAGAGCATATGATCATGAGGGCCTAGTAGCTGAGCATTTCATGCATGCCAAAGACCTACTAGCAGAGCTTCTAGCAGTTATGTTTAACCGTGCCATGTGTGAGGGCCTACCGGACACTTGGAGCCTATCTTCAAATCAAGAGACCCCATGGAGCCTGAAATTATCGCACTATTATGATTGGGCACACACTAGCACGGTTGTATGCATCCATTCTTGAGCAACAGCTGAGTAGATGGGCAGAGAGGGAAGGAATACGTGCAACTGGGCAGGTAGGATTCAGGAGAGGCTTCTCTACTCTCGACCATATCCTAACACTCAGGGCCATCATCGAAGAGGGCAGATCTCATGGAAGACGGATCTATTGTAGCTTTATGGACTTCCGCAAAGCTTTCGACACGGTACCCAGAGCTAGACTGATGCGCAAACTACAGGAAATGGGAGTACCCACAGAACTCATTTGGGGGATCATGGCATTGTACAGATCAGTAGTAGGGCATGTACGCACCCCGGAGGGACTTTCTACACCGGTTCACTCCACTATTGGGGTGAAGCAAGGCTGCCCGCTCTCTCCCACTTTTTTCGGTATGTATGTGGATGAGATTTCTGACTACATTGACAGCAATGGGGATAAAGGTGCTCAGTTGGCAGGGACATGGATTCCACTTTTGTTATATGCTGATGACATAGTGTTGATCTCCGAATCCCCAGAGGGAATGCAACGTCAATTGGATGCTCTGCATACGTTTGCCCACGAAAGTGATTTGTCTCTCAACCTGGGTAAAACCAAGGTTATGGTGTTTAATACCACCCCACAGTGGATCAGGAGGTCAGCACCTACACTCACATACGGCCAGGAGACGGTGGAGTACACAGATGCTTACACTTACCTTGGAGTGGTTTTTAGCGGACCTACATTCTCACTCAGAAGAGCAGCAGAAACCAGACTTACTAGAGCCCACGCAGCATTGGGTAGATTGGAGAGGATGTGTTCGCAGGTTCAGTTTCAGGAGCCCCGAACGAAGCTCTCGCTCTTTGACACCTTGGTGGCTTCAGCATTGCTCTATGGAATCGAGATATGGGGACCTTCACTGGATCGCCACGGGAGGACGGGTCGCTCAGACGGATGGGGGAACATGGAGAAACCTCTCGTCTCTATGATCTCGCGGCTCATTAGAGCCAAGGCATCAGTACCACGGGCCATTATCCGAGCAGAGCTAGCGGCCCCCCCACTTGTGGTGGAGACACTCACCAAATCAGTCTCCTTCATAAACCGCACATGGGAACTTCCTAGAGACAGATATGCTCGCATAGCACTTGAATCCTCTCGACAGTTAGCCATACAAGGAGATACAACATGCTGGTATGGGGAGATGACATCATGGTTTCAGGCACATGGGTTCAGCATAGACCGGCTGCCACCATTCCATTACTCATTGGATGCACCATCTCTCACCCTTACACAATGAGAGATCACCAAGCTCATACGCCAAGACCTGACCCAGCTAGACACCAGAAGGACATGGATACAACCAGCACAGGAATTGGGCACGAAGATGGCTTTCTACAAAGACCACCTTCTCCAGCTTACGGAAGATGGTTTTGTGGCGAGACCCAGATACATGGATACCCACTTGTCTCATGGGATACGATGTGCTATTGGCCAGTTACGCACATCTTCTCACCAGTTGCGGATTGAGACTGGGAGATACAGCAGAGTACCAGCAGAGGACAGGACATGCCCCTTGTGTTACATGGAACCTGAGACAGAGCTACACTATACATGTAGCTGCCCCGTCTACTACGAGATACGAGGCCGCTTCCATTGCTTGTTCAGAGAAGGTTTTGGACCACTCTCAAGAGTCATGGGATACGAAGATCATAGATGTCTGGGTTTTGTTCTTGCTCGAGCTGCGCAGACACAGAACAGAGATAGCCTGATGAATGGCGAGGTTAGCCAGTCTCAACGACGGATCACAGACTTCTTCAGAGCAGACACGGGACAGCCGCAAGAGCCACTCCCACAGCAGAGCTCCCCCTCGTCTCACACCAGAGGCACACTGATTGACCGAGCGATTGAACTGGGGAAATCCGGGCGCCCGCGACTGCGAAGAACTACACAGCATCGACGGAGGCTACGACAGAAAATTCGGAGCATGCTGGCCAGGCATGCACAACGCCCGGTCAGACTACCGACCATGGAGGAAATTGATGAGATTCACCAACGACCGATGCTAGATCTCTTGTGATTCAGCTATCCCAACAAGCCGCCCATTTTTGCTTAGTCCTTTGCTTAGTTCACATCGATCAACTTAGGACCCCATAGTATATATCTTTGTTTTGTATTGTTGTTAGGTTATTTTGTTACTCTGACTTTGTATCAGATCCACCACTTTGTAACTTTCGGGTCTCATAGGTCATTATGGCCTTTTGAAGACGTTAATATAACATTTCATTTCATCTCTCTCTCTCTCTCTCTCTCTCTCTCTCTCTCTCTCTCTCTCTCTCTCTCTCTCTCTCTCCTCAAATACTCCACTACCTACATTCAGTTCAGTTTTGTATCAGTTTTGTTTCATTTGTCTTTCCGATAGACGGACGACATACACACCATGTACATTTGATTTGTCTCATAGGCCGATTTCGGCCTGACATAGACGTTAAAAATCTTTCTTTCTTTCTCTCTCTCTCTCTCTCTCTCTCTCTCTCTCTCTCTCTCTCTCTCTCTCTCTCTCTCTCTCTCAGAGCAGCAGCACGTGGAGCTCAGCAGCATGGAGCCAGCAGCGCGTGGAGCTTAGCAGTGTATGGAGCTCAGCAGCGTGCATACCCACAAAGGCGCTTGAGACAGCAGCGCACAGACTTACACCACACAGCAACGCGCAGACCTGCAAAGAACAAGGCCCGTAGGGCAGACATGCACAGAGGCAGGAAATGGAAGTATACTCACGCGCGCAGGATCCTCTCTCTCTCTCAGCAACAACGCGAAGTTCTCCCTCAGCAGCAGCCCATAGGGATTTTACAGGGAATTCGAAAACTGCAGAGTTCACGGAAACTGCAAAATTGGCAAGTGCAGAAAGCAAATGTATGCCATGTAGGCTTAATGTGGAAGAACATGTATGCATAATATGGTGCGTGTAGGTTGGTCTCTCCTCTCTCCTACCACAGTCGCAAATTTTCTCTCG
This sequence comes from Adiantum capillus-veneris, assembly GCF_014529385.1. Classification (NCBI taxonomy): domain Eukaryota; kingdom Viridiplantae; phylum Streptophyta; class Polypodiopsida; order Polypodiales; family Pteridaceae; genus Adiantum; species Adiantum capillus-veneris. The sequence goes on from NC_140958.1 coordinate 106,043,713, forward strand.
TTTTCTGGCGGCGACCAAGTATGAGGAAACAGAATGATAAGCCCGACCCCCTAGAGGATGCAGTTCAAAAGTGCAAAGAAGAAATGACCGAAATCATCAACAAAATCAACCGCAACTTACTGGGTACAAAAAAAATGCTCGACGATCGCGTGTTGGCCCAAGAAAGCAAGATAACTACACCAGGAGACCATGTGACGGCCCAAGACAAAGAAATTGCATCACTCAAGAGGGAGCTAGCTAAGGCACAATCACGAAACACACTTGAAGAAGGAGAATTGCAACCTTCAATAATAGAAGAGCTCAACACGATCAAAGAACAAGTGCGAGCCATCAAAGAGGGGGAAGAGCAGCACAAAGAAATGACGACCTCTTGGGTGGACGTTATTACAAAGACTCAACGGAAGGCAGATGAGGCCGAGAAATGGATCGAGGTTGCCAAGAAAGGGAAAAGCAAGGAAACAACAACGTCCACACCCACCATAATTAACCTGACACTAGAAGAGGAGCAAAGAAGACGCGTGCGCTCTCTACACGTGAGAATTTGTGGCCTTAAAGTAGATAATGTGGACGAAGAGGTAAAAGAACTCATAACTTTGATGGGGTTCATGAGCCGATGCACTCAAGAGCTTGGAGAGTGGGCAACAAGAAAAATGGGAGCAAGGGAGAAACCTCGAAAGAAAGGACACTCATCCTTCATTTTTCCTCCATGGAAGCGAAGGACTTTTTGAAGAAGAGACCAACTCTTAAGAAAACGGGCATCTTTCTCGGGGATGATCTTACCCTCTCACAGATCGCTCATATGCAGGAGTTAATGCCAGAGATTAGAGCGGCAACGGAAAAAGGTAAGACTGCTTTTTACCGAGATGGAAGAGTGGTGATTTTGGAGCCACGTCATACACACGCACACACACATATATTGGTGACTGAGAAATACTGCAAAAGCTTCCACGCACACCCCTAGAAGCAAGCCAACAGAGGGACACACAGACACACACCCACAAAACAGAAAAGTGAGAACAAAACAGGCAACAAAAAGAGAAAGAAGCAACAAAAGAGAAAACAGAAACCAAATCCGAAACATGAAGAGCACCGACGAGCCAGCAAGATCAACATAGGGAAAAACACATGAACAATTGCCATGAAGTCTGCAGCACCAAGAGGGGAAAGTCTGCAGCACACCAGGAGGGGGAGCTGGTGTGGGAGGCAAGGTCGCGCAGGCAGCCTTCTCCAGGCAGAGAAAGCTATCTCGACGCACGCCGTGTTGAAGAGGGTAGGCGGCAATGTGAGAGTCGGGCAAGGAGGCGGAGAAGCTAAGGAGGTGACCATGAAACGAATCCATGCAGAGGCAGCGACGGCACGACCAGGACCGGTAGGGAAAGCGCTGCAAGTTGAGGATGGCACTGCAAGCTGTCGTGGTCGCCCTCGTAGACGTGGGCGTCTAGCTCTCCCGAGCTCAATGGCTGAAATCGCTCTTTTATATCCTTACTGTCGCTTGTCCTATCCATACTTGTTGAGATGACAAATGATAGAATACAAAACTTCAAAGAAAATTATCATTGCAATTTAGAAAATCCCCCGTTGGTCCTCTCCAATTGGTGTTGTGCAGAACTTTAAAGCACAGTGATGATTAAATCGGTGCTTCAAATTCAATTTCTGTCCAAAAAGTAGAAGCACCTGACGAGGTACAGGTGATAGCATGCAATCATAAAAGTATCGCCAGTCTTCACCATAAGAATCCCAACCACCTAAATCAAACTGATTATTACTGCAGACGTGGGCACTGAAAACAGAGAAATTGTAGACATTAGTAAACAAATGTAGGAATAAGACCCAGTACAGTGCGATTGACAGTGGCTATATTTGAATCTTTGACCTGAACAGCTTATGAGTGAAAAGCAACTGAGTTGCTGGATCATATGTGCACATTCCATCGGGCCATCTTGGTGTAGGGGTCAGAATAAACTCAAGGTTATGACCTACAGCAGCCAGCCCACCAGAAGTTTTCAAAAATCGGGAAAAAAAAGTAATGAACTTCGAAGACAAGAGGAAGACATGAAACACCAACTGTTTGTGACCCAAATGTGGATGTCAACTACCTTCGCCCAGATTGAGGTGGTCACCGCTTCGAATAGTCCTTAATTTACATGTTTTCTCTTTCAGATTTTCCGGTAGAGATGTGGACAAGAGCTGAGCAGCAGGATTAGAGCAATGAACCTGCACATGCAAACCTGGAACCAATGTCATGATCAAAACAGACTCTTCTTGGCCGATGGCTACTATAATTTCTATGAAAACAAATTGCAGGCACAATGAGTTTGCTAGAAATAAAAGACAAACCTTTACTATCCAGCAGTTCCAATAAACCAATCAGACACTTCAGTCTTTTGGGGCTGATGTGTCCAAGCACTACATGGTTCAAAACAGTAGACTCTAAGGAATTCTGCAGTGCATCCAAAAACAGCTCCTTAAAGTTCTCATCAGGCACATCTATCAAAGCTGTCTCAGTAGCCTTTATCATGTATGAATTGTCTGTTGTTCCTCTTCTAAGCCCATACTCAACCTGGCATCGCAACAAAAGGTTGTTTCAGAATCAAAAACTGTATTAAAGAAGGATCACAACAGAAAATCGTAACACGACAAGCAGTCTTACCTCAAATTTCAGCCTGTCAAAGCAACAGCCTCTAAGACTAGATGTATTGGTGGTGATCTTCACAACTTGATAGTCGATGTTCTGCAAGGATGGCTCCAATGCAAAAAACTAGTTTTCAGCCTTATACCTAAGTTCATTCTGACAGAATCGATTGCAGGCATAGTGATATACATAGAGAGTTGACAATTTCAAAAAATCTGGGAAAAAAACGATGTACAAAATGTGGTGATGGCTATATTTTTTCGTTTGATTCATGACAGTGAAACAACATGTAACAAAGCCAGAAGATACAGGCACAGTGCAATATGCAGAAACACTAAATGTGTTTCATGCTTATATTTTAGGAATCAGGACTGCCATACATACCACACCTGAAAATCTATTTGTTTCTATGGTCATATACAAAGTAACTTCTTTCCACACAAAACAATAGAAAAAAGACTGCTAAATCCTATCAAAGCGAAAGGAGTGCGCAAGACTTGAGCTCTATCAGACTTCAACAGCTCTATTCGAAAAGGAATCCAGAATTTATTTTTTGCAACAAGTCAGGGTTAAATTTAAAGAAACACGTGTGAAAGTGTACAATAGTTGCGCTTCCGGTATTTTTGTCGACAATTCTGTTGTTTTGTTGAGCTTTGGAACTTAACAATTCCTGTTGCCTAAGGCTTATTGAAGACAAAAACAGGTCAGATTTGACTCTGATTCTTGCCATCTCATTGGCTTCAGACCCACAAAGCTGCAAACTAAAGCCACTTTATAGCAACTTGCCACTGTCTTGCCATCACTAGTGAGTCAATGGCAGCAGTCTAAGTAACCAGACAAATAATGGAACTAGGCCCATAGCAACTTCACATAACTTGAGAATCTGGAGTAATGTGGGTTAAGCAAGAATATACCATCTCATCGAACATTATTTCCATGATAAATAGAAAAGAATCATGAAGAGGTCCGACTGCGTTAAGATGTAGAACGATCAACCCAAATAGGTGACTAGCTCCTCCATAGAAACAACGATGAACAGGCCAGTTTTAGACAATATTGAAAGGCAATCTGTCTGGCCATAGCTAACTTCTGACTGTGAAACATGTACCTTGTGATGACAAATGCGAGACTCTGAGAAGGTCCAACCCAAACTGTTAAAAAGTAGATTTTCTTAAACGAAAGGGAAAGTTACATGACTGCTTTATGTACTTACTACTGTGAGAGTCTGTGACTAACTACATGGAGTTTGTGATCCCGCCTGTACAATTATAAATATGGGCATGTTGCCTTTCTTGTTCTTCATTTCTGCTCTACTTGTGTTAACATTTTAACAATCTCAAGTTTGACTGCAAGATATCTGTATTTCCTGAAACCAATTTTATCAGAGTTCTCTAAATTCTAGGTTCTAAAACTCCACTTTCAGGCAGTTTAAAACACATCCAGCAAAAGAACCACTAAAAATCAGGACCAGAAAAAGAGAATCCTATATAGGGAAGGTTTCAACTCGCCTTTTTAGGAGAAGCCTCAGGCTTATCTATGGGTGCTACTGCAATGGTACTTGTGTCACTTGTAGCTAAAATTGAGAGCTTGTGTACGGTCTGTGTGGATACTTTGCAGCTTCTCCTTGATCCCTTTATTAGAACTTCCTGAAAAATAGGTCAATAAGCACCTTCCATAAAACAAACAAGAATGGCGTGTAAAGGGTTATTCAATCAAGTTGGAAACCATTGAAAAACATAGTGCTAATGAGACACATAACATCCTTTCCCAACACAATTTTATGCATCACCTGGTTTTCAAGACAGACAAGGTTAGCTGCCAGCATGCTTCCAAAATGGGTGGAGACTTAGGCAGGTGTCAAACGCATATAAGCCAGAGCCCTTGATATCAAAAACAAGAAAAAACATACACCGCATGCATAAACCCAAAGATGCAGTCAGATGATGGACCAAACTAACTGAATACTGTTAAGTAATTTAATATAGAGATTTTGGATTTTTCACATCAAAACTTCAATGCGAGGATCAAAATTTTTAATTCAATGATGAATTAGTTCATCACAAATAAAACTTTGTTGCAAATGTATATCAACAGCCGTCTGAAGTAACACCTCAAAGAAGCCCCTTCGATATTGCATCCACACATTCTTGTTGCATGATAGCATGCACCCACAACTTGATCTATGGAAGCAAGGGAGTATGAGCAGCGAAAAACCAGATGATTCCTTTCACTTAAAAAGATGCATATGTTTTCAAAACAACACTACAGCTCATAGAATCTATTCCCATGCTTTACACTTTAACTTGCATGTCCTTTTGACTTTCTTGAGCAAAGGAAAACACTCTGCCTACTACTCTTTGAAGAAGAGAATTCATTGCAGCAAGGAAAGCTCCATGCCACTTGTCCATGACGCATGAAGGTACTTACAAAGAGTCATGCTACATCGTATATAGGCCATACATAGATGCGACTTCAATGCTATAAAGTCATGTTTTTATTAGCCTTCTGCAGGGCGTTAATGCTTTCATGTAGAGTGCATGGTTTGTCACAAATATGAGTTTAACCATTGAAAAAGATATACCTAGATGAATCCAGGAAGAGTCCAAATTCAGCCATGAAGAAAAATGCAGCTAAAGACTCATGGTAGTCACCCATAAGATAATATAACCATGAGCTTCATCATGCATAGTATTGACTAGATACTACAACATTCCCACTAACGTCCTCAGTGACCAATAGTGGGTGTAGAACTGGTACATTACCTACTTCAATCACTGCCAATCTCGACAGAACATTTTCGGAGAACATTATCTACTTCAGTCACTACCAATCTCGATAGAACATTTTCAGAGAACATTACATATTTACCAGGAACAGAAAATCAGAATAGGGACTGTGAAACTGAAACTGGCATGAAATGCCATTCCCTATTATGGATACTCACGCTTGAAACACGGAACGGAGATTGCGAACAGTAACCTAGAATGGGAACGGGGAACGGAGACCTAAAAATGGCCATTCCCCGTAACTGTGGAACATTACAATGAATTTTATTTTCCCACCTCTGCAGACTTGTACAAATGGCATTTGGTTAATTGTGAATAAGCAAATAGGCTCGATTCATTCAGGTAAAGAAAATCATAGCAGTAGCGCAATGGCTACATTCTTCTTGTCTAATACTTTATGATCGTGGTATACATTCATTAGGTCATAAAGGTCTGATCCACAAGTGAGAAAGTGTATTCGAAATATGTCATCAGAAGCATAACCACAAGACCTTCGCACAACTCTCTCCCTAACCACCTACTGGCAGACAGAGGGGCAGGCCACTCAAGAGAGCCCCAAATATCACCCACACCAGAGGTATGTTGATCGATCGGGCTACAAAGCTAGGGAAATCTAGATCCCCGCGACTAAGAGGTACCTCACAGCATCAACGGAGACTACGACAAAGGATACGGATTACTTTAGCACGACATGCGAGACACCCAGTAAGAGTACTTACCATGGTGGACATTGACGAGATTCTACAGCAATTGATGCGATACATCCTCGGACATTGCCCAAGGTAGGACATCCTCGGACATTGATGCTCATACACTGAGATTGTACTTCACATTGTTTCACCGTCACACACTTTAAAGTGCTACGCAGCTCTGAGCTGCTTAGATGCATGACAGTAGCCATTTAGACTTTATCTTATTTCTGTTCATTTTATTTTGTACCCCGACATTGTCTCAGATTCATCACGATTGTACCGGTTTGGTCCCAAAGGTCATTTAGCCTTTTGAAGACGTTTAATATAACATTTCATTTCATTTCTCTCTTCTTTTTTGGTAGAAAAAGTGGCTGTATATTATGTACGAAAAGGCTTTTGGGGATGCTAAAATGAGTGCTATGTGTACATCAGGGTAGCATGTATGAAGAGTGCAAGATGAACCACTCGGGAGGTACTGTAGCCATGTAATGTGTCCATAGTCCAGACTGAAAAGAACTAAAGACCTCGCCCATGTCCTGAGAAAAGAGTATCTACGCCCTTCCCCTGCCTTGGAGGAGCCCGCTGAGGTATCCCACTGCTGCAAAGAGTATGCAGCAGATCAGTCCAGATAGCTGTCAAAGTGGTCGATGTTGGGGGAGACTATTGAGTCCAGGATGTGAGCACAATGAGACTTGATCCATAGAGCGATGCTACAGATCGTAGTAAACACTGCATCCCTATGAGAGAAGTTTGACTGATAGACAGTACCTAGATCCGCTAGTGCCAGATCTATATCCCAATGATGTAAGCATGAGGGTGGATCTGTCAAAGATCCCTGAAAAAGAGTGTGTGACCCTGGAAATCGCAAAAGCCAAGCAACTGCCCCCCACGTCACAAATCCATCATGAACTCTCGCTCTAATCAGTAAACAACAAACTGCCGTCCACACTGGCTGAGCATATGGGCAAACCTGAAGTCAGTGCCTCAACCACTCTTGCTGTAAAGCACATCTCTGGCAAATCATGACCAGTAATGTCAACCCAAGTGCCAACAGGCAATGCTGAAGTGCAAGCATCCACATGAAATAGCATATCTGGCTGCTGATCCTAATGCTCAAAATGCATGACCAAAACTCTCGCTGAAAGGCTGGAGAGACACGCTGATCAAGACATACCTCTGATTGACGTGGACGGTGGGCTGGGCAGCATGTCCTCAAAATGATCCTCCTCCCAAGTAATACAGTGCCATCTCAAGTCCAGTATTGCTTTAAGTGTGAGGGCATGGTATGGAGGGAAATGCAGAGACTACAGCATGAGAGAGCATCTGACCATACTGATTTCCATAGGGAGAAGAGCATTTCATTTCTGTTTGATTGCCCATATCTTCAACAGGGCTTTGGCATAGGGTCTGCATATTGCAGTGCCTTTACCTCTGGAAGGGGACTGCACCGACCCTGCTAATTACACAACTATCATGATTGACCATATGTTGGCCAAGATCTCTCGAGGACTTTTGGAGTCTGAGTTGTCCATTAATATTCTTTATTAACAGCAATGTCACCATATTCCCACGAGCATGTGAAAACCTGCCAGTTCAATGCTTCAAAATCTACCTTCTAGTCCCTCCATTCAACAGACCATTCGAAAGATGCACCAATGGCAACACTACTTCCAGGTAACTTGCATCAAATTTGCTGCCTGTTTCTACAAAGTGGGGCCAAGTGTAACCACATCATTTGAAACCACACTAGGTGCTTAAAGGTTGAAGTACCCAAGCAGTGAAATTTTTTCAAACCAAATGCTTGCATTGAAAATACCCCACCTTCCCTCTTTTGATTATGCCACATCCCTCCCTGTGCATCTGTGGATGACCTCTTGCAGCAAACTCAACATAATCTAAGATTGGCTCCATCGAGTCCTTCCAAAATTCTCGATTGTATTCACTTGACCGCCAGAATGGCCAAGATTGAAATAATTCGCATTTCAATTAGTACAACTCTTACTGCAACAGTACTTACAAAGACTAGCGCATTTCAGGTCGTGTACACGAAGACCATGAAAGCAGCCAATCATGCCCAAAAAAAGCCCACAAGAAATTGTAAAGCAGCAGAAAGACAAGCAGAACTACCTTCATTTTGCTTCGGTAAATACGTATAAATATTTGTCACAAATCAAAGAAATGAAGGTAGATACCTGGTTGAGGCTGGTAGGCGCTGCTGCAGCGGAGGAGAGGCGAGGCAGCACAAAAGAAAATGCAGGAGAAAAGCTGCCCTTCAAGCTTGCCATTGTTCCTTCCATCTCGCTCGTAACACATCTCCGTAACGTTTATATTGTCGCCACTTGTCAGCGTATCCTCGACTCACGTGACTCTCTTCAGCTCAGAATTTATGAACCTTATGTTGGACTGCCTTATCCGCTCTCTCTCTCTCTCTCTCTCCCGCCCGCTCGCCCGCCCCCACGTCTCTATTTGATACCCTCATTTTTAAGAGGGGATCTATGGTCCCCGATGATTGTTCATTGTGGATCGTTCGATTCATATGGAGAAAAAAAGAAAATATTTGTCACAAATCAAAGAAATGAAGGTAGATACCTGGTTGAGGCTAGTAGGCGCTGCTGCAGCGGAGGAGAGGCGAGGCAGCACAAAAGAAAATACAAGAGAAAAGCTGCCCTTCAAGCTTGCCATTGTTCCTTCCATCTCGCTCGTAACACATCTCCGTAACGTTTATATTGTTGCCACTTGTCAACGTATCCTCGACTCACGTGACTCTCTTCAGCTCAGAATTTATGAACCTTATGTTGGACTGCCTTATCCGCTCTCTCTCTCTCTCTCTCTCTCTCTCTCTCTCTCTCTCTCTCTCTCCCCCCCCCCCCCGCCCCCACGTCTCTATTTGACACCCTCATTTTTAAGAGGGGATCTACAGTCCCAGATGATTTTTCATTGTGGGCCGTTCGATTCATATGGAGAAAAAAAGAAGGGTGTGTGGTGATGGGATTCGACCTCGAAACCTCCCCTTCCCAATACCACTGTTTTACCGCTACACTATTGCGTGCGTTTTGAAAGGCATGGAGAATGATAGCATTATATTGTATAGTCCTAGCTGCCCGTCACGATCTTAGTTCACACTAAGTTTACATCGAGTTTACATCTAGTTTACATGCAAGTTCACAACGAGTTCACATTTGTACGAGTTTACTTCTAGTTTACATCAAGTTCACATTCGGGATGAACGACTATGATCTTCGCCGAAAAGCGACGCCGATTTTCAATCGTAGATCCCCTCTAAAAAAATGAGGGTGTCCCCCCTCCCCCCCCATTTTTGGCTTTCTAAAACAAGCCTTAGAGCATGAGAGAGAGAGAGAGAGAGAGAGAGAGAGAGAGAGAGAGGCGGATATTCAATTTTTTGTATTTCCTAGGAGGAGGTACCGGCTGAGGAAAAATCAAAAAAACTTGTGAATCTCATGCGATACCTTCTTGGTAGCAAGCGAAAGGGAAAATGGTACACACAACCAGTGACAAATGCGGGCAGGCGAAGTCCTCCAGGGAAGAGGGAGCGACAGCGGGCCACGATGGCAACTGGACCGGGAAGGGGTTGTTGATGCTTTAAACGATTGAGGACGCCTTGGGAACAACATGGGCCACTTATCTGAATGGTCCAGAGCAGCATGCCATTAATCGTTGTGAGATTGTGTGAGGGTTCGAATCCTCACTCTCTCTTTTGAATGGTAAGCAGAAGCCGAAAGGTAGAGTATTTCGTGGGAGAGAAGGTTGGGACTAGGACGAATCTAGCTAACGAATGAAATCCAATAAGTTCATACACATTGAATAGGCATAGGTGTTTAATGTGCATGCTTGTATGTGTGTGTGTGTGTGTGTGTGTGTGTGTGTGTGTGTGTGTGTGTGTGTGTGTGTGTGTGTGTGTGTGTGTGTAAAAGAATAAAGAGACACAAAAGAACACCATTTCAAAAGATATTTGGCTTTAGAAAACAGAAAAGTATTTGCACACTTTTTTTTTAATGCACTCAAATTATTTTTGTACAATATAGTCTGAATGAAGAAACATTCCAATTGTCATATACATCATGACAGAAAATGAGTTTATGGATGAAATAGGTCTCCATCTTCCATATTTGTAATAAACTTCTTTAAGCAAGAACGAATTCTCAATTGCATCCATATAAACGAGAAAAAAGATTTTGTTAGCTTTGGATACGTATTACAAGTGTCAAAGATCCTGTCAATTGTGATTTATGTCATACTTAGAGATTAATTTTACTTCTTAATCAAAAGGCCATCACTGCTTTTGATCGGGATGGCACGAAGTGCCAAAAAGCTTTTTGTAGTCAATATCTGATTTCTTTCTATGGGTTTTTTAAATAAAAAACTACCTATCCTTTGAAGCATAATAATCATTTTAGGAAACTTATTAGATGTTTTTTGAAGAAGGCCAACTCTTTGTTTCACTGCTAAACTTAGCGAGTTTCAATGATCAGCAATAAATTATTAGGAGACAAAAAGTTTCATTTTCATTTTTCATCTGTAGTTCTTTTTTTAAAATCATGAATCAATCGACCAAGCCAGCCCCAAACTCTTAGAGTAGTACCATAATAAGCATAAAAGGTTTCTTAGTAACTTCTAATCATCATAGAGCATCACTTGCTCAACATCCACCCATATATACCAATCCTATTTCATTTCCCCTTGGTCTTATGGCAAAAAGAAGACCAGATTATTCAATATGTTTCGTAAATAAACCCCTATCATAATTTATGATCCATTCATGAAGAGCAACTTTTAGCGTCCAACAAAATCACAGACAAGTAGGAGTTAAAGCTCAACATGTGCTTTTTTTTAAACTACAACCATCCAAGTATGCTCATCCATATAAGTCTAGTAAGCACACATAAAGAACATAGTTTTTCTCCAAAGTTTCATTAAAAAATTAAGATCATAAATAACATTCTACTAGGTAATCAATCCATATGAACACACATCCTGCTAGAAAGATCCAAAGTTATGATTAAAACTAGAGATGCATCAATACAATAGAGCAGTAAACTCATTTATTTCAAAAGTTTCATAAGTCTCTATAAGATCGAACATTGTTCAGAGATCATAAAAGTACGTCATTATGTACAATATAGAATGTACAAATAAATTTCAATATGAATCTTGAATCAAAAAGTGTCAAAACATAGTGAAAGACTCAAACTGAAGAAAGCACCTCGATAATATAGAAGGAACAACGAGTAAAGAGTAAAAGAACCTAGTGTTATAGCCAATACTGGACGTTAATCAAGAAAGGACATAAATCTTTTGTTTTGTTTAAGAAAACCTATGCAAGCCCATTTACTCAAATAGGTTAAGACTATTTTAGGGTTTGCAAAAGCATTTACACATGTTACATTAATAAAAGAAAGATAAGGAACTAACCTATCCACGATCAATTCAAAACCTCACTTAAAGGTCATCAGAGTCTGTTCACTCATCATTTGAAGATAGACAGGACCCCTTAGGTCAGTAATCTTTTAGAATTGAGCTTCAAAAAACCAAGAACACAATAGTATAGCACCAATAAGCTCCTCTAAAACTAGTAATGCAAGGGTTATAGACATTATCCAGAGCTTAATGAGATTCAAAAACAGTTATAATTTTTGAAAAAGTATTAGATTTACTGTCATCTAAAAAATCATCCACAAATTGTATTCATTCAAGCCAGCATTCTGTAAAGCAAAACCAACTAGGCAAGGACACCATGCTAAGAATCCCCACTATACCATTGTAAACCAAGGGTCAGCGTTGCGAGGTGAATTTTACACTAATAGAACCAACTTTCTATTTATTAGAAGTGGAGTTTTTCCAACCCCTTAAGAGCATTTCAAAAAAAAAACATAGAGTCAAAAACTAGCCTCTTTTTTTAACCATTTTCCAATCATTACAGAAAACTTAGTATTTAATATAGGCCCATATTACCCAGATATACCATTTTTCACTTTTCAACCTAAGAATACTAGAGCAAGAAATCTTAATGCCAAGTAAGGTGGAATTTAAACTACCTTTGTGTGTGTGTGTGTGTGTGTGTGTGTGTGTGTGCACGCGCGCGTGCGTGTGCGTGTGTGTGTGTGTGTGTGTGTGTGTGTGTGTGTGTGTGTGTGTGAGAGAGAGAGAGAGAGAGAGAGAGAGAGAGAGAGAGAGAGAGAGATGTCTATATAAAGCTTGATTTAAATTATATGAGGCGTTAGGGCCATAAAGATACTTATTTAAAACTTTTTGAAATTTATATGAGGGCTTAAAAAACAAAAAGACATATAAAGAAACATCAACCAATCAAACTTTCAAACCAAAAATTTATTGAACCATTTTTTAGCAAAAACCTCCAAAGAAAAAGCATCTTATATAATTTCCATTTTGTTTGAGGAAAGCACAATAACCTCAAAGCCTTCTTTTGAAGGAATCACCGGTCCTTTTGTCCCCCCTGCTCTCTCTCTCTCTCTCTCTCTCTCTCTCTCTCTCTCTCTCTCTCTCTCTCTCTCTCGTGCAACAATTCACTCTTTCAATCATAACTTCTTCATCTGAACTCTGATTCTCTCTCTCTCTCTCTCTCTCTCTCTCTCTCTCTCTCTCTCTCTCATGCAACAATTCACTCTTTCAATCATAACTTCTTCATCTGAACTCTGATTCTCTCTCTCTCTCTCTCTCTCTCTCTCTCTCTCTCTCTCTCTCTCTCTCTCTCAACAATTCACTCTTTCAATCATAACTTCTTCATCTGAACTCTGATTTGGGTGATCTATAGCCTCAATCAAAGAGCCCGACGTCCTCTATGCATTGACGTAAAAGCAAAAAAAATTAGAGTTATGGAAGGTTTTTTTGCGGTAACATTTCTGAATTGAACAAGTTTGGAGAAGTCAACTCTCATCTCTTATTTTACATGCAAGGTCTTCCAGCACTCGCAAGGGTTCTTCTTCTTTAGCAAGATCCACAACCATTGTAGAAATGATTCAAAATCTCCAAAGTGTGGAGATAGAAACACAAGCACTCAACCAACAACATCGAAAACCATGATCGTGGCATACTTGGTATCATTGCAAGAGACCATAAACAAACAAGGTGAAAACTTACGAGCACTTGCAATGGAGAATGGCATGTTAAGGGTTCTTGTGGTTGATAATGAAAATATTAAGAGGACACTTGAGATGCAACAACACGTTTGGTGCAGCTTGGAGAGGGAGACAAGGAATATAAACACTCTCTTGTGGACTTGATTGCTTTAAAGGAGCACACGAGCAAAGTAGAGCATGACTATGTATTGAAAGGAGAAATTTGACACCATGAGCCGGGATGTATGGGACATGAAAAATGTATGCACAAACAAGTCTTGGGCTAATGTATGTGGTAACAATGTGGTTTTTAATTCCTCCCTCATGCAAGCTATGGCTCAAACAAAGTTGAGAATGTGGATGTAGAGGAGGTGAAGGAACGGGAGCAACGTTCCAAGAACATTGTTATTTGTGGAATTCCCAAAGAGAAGTTAGAGACACCTCCTTCTCTTGCCATTGTTATCAAATATTTCTTCAAAACCCTTTTTGGCATGTCAAGAATATGGTTTATGGAGCACATAGAGTGGGCAAGCAAGGAGCTACTTGCTCGAGAGAACGGCCAATTGTATGCACTATGCGGGATGAGACCAAATGAAAGATTATCCTTGACAATAGTTGGATCTATTTGGGGGATACAAAATGTTTTGTATGTTAAGATCACACTATTTAGCAACAAAATATGTGTCGCAAGGCATATGAAGAGAGAAATAAGAAAAACAAGGATATCTCTCATGACGAAATTGTGAAGGAGGCAAGTCAATCGAGCAAATAGGAATGCCAACATATGAGACTGAGTTACAATTGAAATTATGCTTTTGGAATTGCAATGGATACCCATGAAATGCGGGGGCTGGCATAAATGAACTAACAAGCAACATAGATGTTGTACTTCTTGTTGAAACTTGGGAGCATGATACTCCAAGGATTATGGGTTGAAAGATTACAATGTACATGCATTAATGTGGTCAAATAATATCAAGCAATGAAGAGGGCAAGGGGGGATAGCATGTATGGTTAAGAAAGGATTGAAATATTTTGTATCAATTGTGAAAGATAACACGCACAAACATTATGTCTAGCTGAAAATTATGACACCAAAAAGAGCATCCATTTTTGTAGCCACTTATACATTCCTCATCATGATTCCCCCTTTTACTCTTGCATGGATAGAGATCAATCATTTTTTGACTTAGAGGAGGACATTGCTTATTTCAAAGGCAAAGGTGATGTTATTGTCTTTGGGGATATTATGCTTGCACAAAAACATTGCAACATGATACTCAACAATTGGATATGCCATACATTTCAAGGGAGTTGGAGGAAGTTCACTTGTATGATTGTACCTCAATGGATGAGAAAGAGCCGGATTACGATGGAAAGTTACTTTTACTCATGTGCAATAGCATGGGTATGGTTATTGCCAATGGTGCATCTTTGTGGAGTGGAACTAATGGATTTACATGTAGAAAACATAATGGGGATAGTGTGATTGACTATATGCTACCATCCGAAGCCATAATGTATTGCATAAAGAGTTTTACTCTTGGCCAATGGACCTCGAAATCAGACCATCGAATGTTATGTATTGAACTTGCATGTAGAGAAGCAACTAAGCATGATAATCTCAGGAAAAGGGAAGAGAATTTATCACTTTGTATGGATTTCAAACAGGCACCAATGTATATTGAAATGGTCGAGCAAAAGTTGTGAATGACAAAGCTTCAACATGACACACCATTGGAAACTAAATGGGAAGCTTTCAAAAAAGTTATTTGTTCTTGTGCCAAAGAATGCTTTGCTCTAAAGCATGTCCATGTTATTAGCAAAGATCAAGCAAATGTGGTTTGATTAAGAATGTCAAGATGCTCAAAAGTCCTTGATAAAGCTTGATACAACTATGGACAAAGACAACTATCAAAGTCATTTTTATACCTACAAGCCATTGATTCAAAAGAAGAGAAGACGATGGGAACTAAAGCATCAATCTTTTCATGTCCAAGAAAGGGTACCTGCACATGGAAGATTTTGGAGAAACTTGAGGGGCAAGGAGGTTGAGAGTTTTGGTATTTTGAGTCTTATGGATATGTACGAACATTGTAGGCAACTATATGAGAAACCAAATGCTGGAAAAATGCCATTTTATGGTTCACTCTCATGTATGCCCTCTCTCAAAGCGGGAGACCTTCAGGGTGTCAAGCCGGAAATGATTAAATAGATGGGAGATTTTACACATGCGTGGATGTGTGATATGTTCAACCTTGTACTTCAAAATGGTATGCCTTGTGATTGGAGTTCCAATTGGGTCAAGCCTTTGCATAAAGGAGGGGATGTAAAGAGTGTAAATAACTATCGGACTATAATGATTTGCTCTCTTATGGCAAAGTTGTTTGGGTGCATAATGGAGATAAAATTAAGTGATTGGGCTGAAGAGAATGACAAGCGTGCAAAAGTACAAGTGGGTTTTCATCGATGACATAGAACCATTGATCATCTTGTCACTCTTCATGTTCTCATGCAGGAGATTCGGTTGAGAGGCAAGCGATTGTATTGTTGCTTTGTGGACTTTAAGAAAACCTTTGCTATGATTCTTGTAGCAGGCTACAGTGTCACTTTCACAGGACACATAGTTAGTACGGTTGTTTTGGTCTCGTTCACACTGGACGGACTCTCTTGGATGGGCAATGACATGTGGTAGGGATACGGATGGTGGTCTAGCAGACATCGTGGCGAGGTCACCACCACCACTCAGTTTGGAGATACACTTAGATGGCTGACATTTATGAGCCGTTGGTGGCTCTATATGGTTGTACATATGAGTAGTAACGGTTGGGTCATACAGATCATCTTCTTCATATATGGTCCAGCGTCGTCATCTGGAGTAGAGAGTCTATACACGCAGCACGTCTGCACCATCCCTGCACGTCTGAGCCTCGACACCCCCATTGTACCCGTGAGTTTTGGGCTAAAGCTAAGTGTGCTGCCACGCCAGAGTCTGTACTAGTTTCTTTGAGATAGTCGAGTCGATATGTTCTCATATGCTATCGTGTCCCTGTGTTGATTTGTTGTCATCTATTGTTTCCTGTGTTTTCATTTTGTTTGAGTGAGATGTCACACACATTGCATTGAGGAGCACCCACTGTAGAGAGTACGACACACTATCCATGCTACAGGCGCTCTCATTTTTGGCACGCCCGATGGGACCTCAACTGAAGTCTCACTCTCTGTTGATGTACAAATCGAGGAGCTAGCTGGTTTTTACCTAGCCTCGCCTACTTTGCTTTGCACAGTGCAGCCTGTTGGTTTGGTCCAGTTTCACCCTAGACAGCTTAGTCTAGCTGACCTAGTCTCTGGTCCTACTGGTCTGGTCCTCTCTCGCCCTGGTCAACCAACTCTCGTCCTGGTCTAGTCCTTCCTCGTCCCTGGTCCAACCAGGTGGTCTAGTCACTGGCCCTGGTCTAGTAGAGTCTAGACTGGTGTTCAGCCCAGTTAAAGGTCTTCTTGCCCAAAGCTTGGTTGGGTTTGTGGTTACTGCATGACACATACAAGGCGGTCATTAGAGCGTCAAAGCGCACTACTAAGTCCTTTGAAGTACTACCACAGAAGCCGTCAACCCTTGGTACCTAGTAGAAGTCCACCAACCTCATCACCTATACCTCCACATACGACATCATCCATTCCTGCATCCGGTTCTACATCTTCCAGGTCACCTTCCCCAGTAAAGCCCTCTCCCATTTTGTTACAGCAAGCTATTGAGCAACAGGCTCATGAGCAATAGGCCATGGAGGAGTTGACCAGTGTTTTGGCCAAGTTAAACATCAAGTTCCTACTTTCAAGAGACTCTCCTCAAAAGATGCAGACGACCATGCAATGAGGTTTTTATCTCTCTGTAGAGGTCGTGGTCTTAATAGAGAAGATGCTTATTTGGTGTTGTTTCCATCAACCTTGGATGGTTTAGCAGACAAGTGGTACAGTCAGTTTTCAGAGAATCACTTTCCAACTTGGCCAACTTTAAGACAACAATTATGTGCAGCATTCAGGCCAGGTGACTTCCAGGAAAAGGTTTTGGATGAGTTGGCCAAAATAGTACTCTAGCTAGAGGAGACTTTTGCAGAACTCGTGACTAAAACCAAGTCTCTGGTTACCAAGCTTCCTCGGCCACCATGGGAATTTATGGTCAAGAAGTGGGTAGAGAAAGCTCTTCCAAAGACGTCTCGGCAGAAACTATGTGAAAGTCTTTGACTTGAAGCATCTCTGGAGGAGTTTATAGCAGCCACTACCAGGATAGAAGGAGCAAGGAGGCTATTCAAGGACCCCCTTCAGGTGGAGAGTGCCTCAGCACCACGGAAAATCCCTCTGACCCCTTGCTTTCTTTACGCAGGGAGTTAGAAGCACTGAAGTTACAAAGAGCACTTCAAGAGGAGAGGTCCTTCTCTCTTAGACCATAAAAATCTCCACAGCAAGAGGGTTTAGAACAAATCAAGTGGGAGCTAGAAGAGCTCCAGGCACAACAAGACACTAAGCCATTCATGGCGCGGTGTACCTCTTGTCGCTCTCCAAGGCATCCTCCTTAGGACTACCCACTTCAATCTTAGTGCCATTTCTGCGAGAAACCTGGCCATGATGACAAAGAGTGCTATTATCTGAAGGGAATGAGGCAACTACAACAGAGCCTCGCCCCCAACCTTCAACAAGGGTTGACACGTGCATCCAACATGGTTTCACCCTATGCCATCTCTACTAACAACACCTCCTATGCAAGGTATGCATAACAACTGTGCATCTCCCAGCTTTTATCATGCTAATGCTCCTTCAGTTCCTCAAAGCTTCTACATATAAGCATATGTTCCCATGCAACAAGGGTCGAGACCACCTCGCCCCTCCAATAGGCCAATTTTGTGCTACAAGTGCGGGAAATATGGACATTATCAGAGCAAATTTCCGTTGCCATAAGGGTCCCCTCCTTGTCGACACTACCCTGAAGCTAAGGATCACTATAGTAAGGACTACCGGACTACCCAAAACAACGTGCATCCACATTTGCGAGCACAAGCCAGAACCAGCAAGAGTTTACATTCCCAAAGATCAACCTAATCACAGTAAGCACCACTCCACAGGCACCGCCTTCCACTCGTGTAGTTGCCTCTCAAAATGGGTTGAAACAGGTGGAAGAGCCTACTAGTGTGCTCACACGAGCAAAGAGAGCTACTCTTGGTCTCAACCTCCCTGACGGTCCAGCTTTTTCATCTCCAGTCACACAAATGAGTCAACCTCCCCTAGTAGCTGACAGACCAGCAGGTAGTGCCAAGAGCCAACATACCTCTCTTCTCTCATATATTGATGGTGCCTTCATCGAAACAATAGAGGACTTGCAGAAGCTCAAGATACCACAGCAAGCACTGACCAAAAGAGAGAAGCCTACAGCAGAGACTATCTTGAAAAACACCTTTTAGCAAGTGTCATTGTACGACATGCTTCGACTTGATGCAAATTTTTGAAGTGACACCCTTTTCGTCATTCAATCTTTGTATCCTGGTGCAACGGTCTAGTGGCTGGCACCTACCAGTGTAGCCCTTAGAGTCCTACATGATTTCATTTCCCACTGCTCCGCTCACTAATTACAGGAGTCCACGTCTCACCGCGTCTATTATAGGGCACGACTTCTCCGGTGTCATAGTGGATGGTGGGTCGTGTATCAACTTGATGCCCGAATTCACTATGTTGGCATTGGGTCTCCAGCCTACCCGACCCGCTCCCTTTACAGTGACTTTGGCAAACCAGAGAACTCTCTACCCTGTGGGAATAGTAGACAAGGTCCCTTTGCAGGTACATGACTTCACATTCAACCTAGATTTTGTTGTAGTTCGCCTCCCTCATATAGAGGGCGGATTTCCATTACTTATTGGAAGACCATGGCTCCGACACACGAAGGCATTACATGATTGGGAAATTGATTCAATGTGGATACGTAGACCGGGCTATCCAATGAAATCTACTTGCCTTGAAGGGGGAATGGATCCGGTGGTGAATCGTAGTTCTCTATCAATGGAGTCAACTCCCTAACTAAACCATCCTACTCCACAGGATGGACCAAAAGAAGACCTGTTGGAGTGGTTGGAGGCTACCCACTCTATGTCTTGCTATGCTGTCTCTGTTCAAGCCTTGCCAGAGGATACACCATCTTCCAGTGTTGCTATAGTGGCTAGGCCCAGTGCACTGACTGCATTGCTCCCAGAGGTTGATAGCTCAGATGGCCCCTCAGTAGAAGCCTTTAAACTTTTTGAGCCTATCAAAGACCATAGAAGAAGTAAGAAATCTCCTTTACAAGAGTTCACCCAAGCCACACCCTCAGCCTCACCTGTGTCTGATACCCTGTCCCAGTCCAAGCTATCCTATGTACTAGATGAACTTCCCTTCGATGAGCTTCCACCGAGATGGTTACAAGAAGAGTATGCCAATTTCAATATTGATCAGACACCATCTCATGATGTTCGGAAGCTCATAGAGGCAGTAAGGTCTTCTCTTCCTGATGCATCCTCATCAACTACAATGACTGACCCCGTCAGAGAAGTCAACCTAGGCACCCCTAACAACATTTAGATCCTGTTAGCCGCTTGGTTATGGGATCACCCCGTGCTACTCGACCATGTAATCTCTTTTGTGCACTCTTTCAAGGATGTGTTTGCGTGGTCTTACCACGATTTGGAAGGAATCCCAGTAGAATTAGGAGTCCAAACAATCCCTCTGGTTGAGGGGGCTAAGTTGGTCAGAGGATGGGCTTACAAGCTCAACCCCAACTATGTAGAAGCAGTCAAAGTCGAGTTAGAAAAAATGCAAGAAGCGGGTATTATTGGGCCAGTGGAGCACTCAAAATGGCTTGCCCCCTATGTTTATCGCTCCCAAGAAACAATCCAACAAAATTCAAGTTTGCGTCGACTACCGGGCTCTGAATAAGGTGACAATCTCGGATGGATTTCTGACCCCTTTCACTGAGAGATTCCTCAAAGATGTCGTTGGGCATGTACTGTACAGTTTCATGGACGTGTTCAGTGGCTACAATCAGTTAGGAATACATCTTGACGACCAAGGAAAGACAACTTTTGTCACTCCATGGGGAGTTTTTATCTACAAAAGGATGTCCTTTGGGCTGAAAAACGCTCCTCCTTCATTCAATCGTATTGTCTACATCATATTTCGTCCCCTACTCAATGAAAATCTCAGAATCTTCATGGATGATTTTTCAACCTTCTCTGGCGCCCAATGTTCCACCCCGGTGGAAAACTTGGAGGAGCACCTGGCTCAACTCTCTGCAGTCTTCTCAAAGTGTCGAGAGCGCGCCTTAAGCTCAATCCACACAAGTGCCACTTTTTGGTGACTCAAGGTACGCTTTTAGGTCATGCCGTCTCTGCTGAAGGTTTAGCACCTGACCCTGAGAAAATAGTGGACATTTTAAGATTGCCCCCTCCACTTAATCCCAAAGGTGTTTAAATCTTTGTAGGCCATACATGCTATCATCAGAGGTTCATTTGTATGTATGCAGAGGTTGCCCGACCCTTGACTCACCTGACTAGTGCTGATGTACCCTTTCAGTGGTCCACAATTGAATCCCAAGCTTTTGCCTATCTCAAAAAGCACCTAACTGAGGCACCTATTTTAGTTGCTCCTGATTGGTCCACTCCTTTTCACGTCCATATTCATGCTAGTCAATTTGCAATCGGCACGGTTTTGACTCAGCCTAGCAAGGAGTTCAACCTAGATCGCCCAGTCCACTATGCCAGTCGCCTGCTCACAAAGGCTGAGGACAACTACAACACCACGAAAAGGGAAGGTTTGGCTATGGTGTATTCTTTACAAAAGTTTCATCATTACTTGTTAGGGGTTCACTTCACTATCATCACGTATCATCATGCGCTGCACTATCTTCTAAATAAACCCCAAGTTGCAGGAAGAGTTTGGAGGTGGCTACTGATATTCCAGGAATTTGATCTTGACGTAGTTCTTCGTCCAGGCAAGCGGCACGTCATGGCGGACCACCTCTCTTGCATACACGCGGGTGAGCCAGATACTGGGGTTGATGATGACTTTCTGGATAGTCATGTCTTTAAGGTCGACATGACTCCGGAATGGTATGGAAATGTGTTACATCTGCTCTCTATTGGCCTATATCATGAGAATGCTTCTCCCTTGAAAAAAAGAAATCTTACTAAAGTTTAGACCCTTCTCTTTGATTGGCGAACAACTCTACAAATCTGGGCCAGATGGTGTGCTGCGCAGGTGCATCTCCCCTCATGAAGTGGACCACATTCTAGAAGATGCACATAGTGGTCCTAGAGGTGGCCATTACCCTAATCACATCACGATGCAAAAAATCTTACAGACAAGCTTATGGTGGCCCTATCTATTCAGAGATGCTATTGCTCATGTCAAGATTTGTGATGTCTATCAACGATGTGCACCCAAGCCTAGCAAGCAATCCAATCGCCCTCTGCAAGTATCTATGGAGTGGTTGCCCTTTAGACGTGGTTGCCCTTTGAGGGATGGGGCTTGAACTTTGTTGGTCCAATTGCTCCACCTGCACAACCCGGCAATCGTAAGTATCTCCTGGTAGCAACAATTATGCAACAAAGTGGGCCGAGGTAGTGGCTACCATCGGCTGTACAACAGCCACTTTCGCAAAAAATTTGTATGAAAATATTTTGGGTGCCCTCTGGAAATCACCAGTGATCGAGGTAGTCATTTCGTCAATGACCTGATCTTCCAAACTACAAGATTTTTCATCTCGCAAATCTTGCTCTGACTATCCCAGAGCAAATGGGCAAGCCGAGAGCACTAACAAAGTGCTAATCGCACTTCTCAAAAAAGCTTGTCACCTACATCCAACTTCTTGGGCTCAAGCTATCCTCGGCACAGTCTGGGCTTATTGCCCCTCCTTCAAAGCAACCACTAACCACACCCCATTCCAGCTAGCTTTAGGTCTAGAAGCCCTTGCACCATACAAGTTCAACAAGAGTGGGAAGCATTCGTGTCACAGTGGGGATTGCTTTCGCAAACCTCTCTCGTCTCTTGAAGTTAGAAGAAAGTAGGATATTAGCTTCACATGCTCTGCAAGCTGAGCAACTTCGTTGCAATGCGTGGCATGATCGCCATCTCAGAAAGATGAAAATAACGCAAAGGACATTGGTGCTACTCTATCAAGCTAAATATCTAAAAAAAGCTAAGAAGCTGGTCCCAGCCTGGCAAGGGCCATTCATGGTACAAGAGATTTGCCATAAGGGGTTGTCTAGTTAGTCACTATGGAAGGTGTTCCCTTGCCGCTAGTAAATGGATCCATAATCAAGTGCTATCACTTGCCCTGACACTTTAGAAATCTTGTGATACTATCCTCCCACCAACAACCATATGATTGTCCCCTCCTCAACTCTCTCCAGCCTTCCATTTTTCCCTCTTCTCAAGTCTTCCTCATGTCAGTTCTCATCTCAGTTGGAATCAGTGTTATCTCTAAAATTCTCCTACTTTTACTGCGTGCATCCATTTTGCTCTTATCTCATTGATATAATTTGGTTTTTGGAGTCCTACTATGATCCAACTTGTTCTTTTTAATTATTTTACTTCACTCATAGATTGGTTTTCTATCCTCCTCTTTCTGTCTCCGGGTCTCTATATGTATCTCTATCTATCTCTATCTTTGTGTCTCTCTGTCTCTACTGCCTCACTCACACACGGAGATAGACACCTCTAGCCTACTCAAGAAGAGGAGAGAGCTCAGAGAGATGACTTGTTGGCCCTTCTTTGATTCATCCTTCTTGTAGGCCACACTCCTACACTACACTCTATTACTGGCTCTTATTCTGCGGCCATCCCCCCTGTGCCCCCTTCCCCTTCGTCCTTCTCCTCCTTCTCCTTCTAGCTAGGCTGAGGTTCCTCATGAGGTAGATAGCAGGTGCCACCCTTTCCATCATTACCTTTTGATCCAACTCACAACTGAGCTCCGCCTCTCGAGGTTCGCTCTCTCCTCTCCCCCTTAAAAGAGATAGACCTGCAGCAGGTGATCGCCCCCTCCACCCACCCCTCGCCTCCTACCCACCCCTCGCCCCCCCTAACCAATCCTCGTCCCTAGTCCACACGCCTTGTCCCCCTACCCACCCCTCGGCAACCTATCTACCTTTGGCCCCCTATACCCAGCCCTCCCCCCTCCCCCTCACCCTTGCCCCTATCTACTCCTGGCCCCTACCCACCTTTGCCTCTCCCCTCTCGCCCTATCCAACCATCACCCCTCGACCAAACCTTAAAGGAGTCTACATGCACATTGATCTACATCCTCGGCCCTCCTTGCAATGCTTGGCATGATCAACTCGGCTCTCTGCACCTCTCTGCACACAATCCGTCCATACTACACTCTCGTACTCACCATCGAAATTCACCTGCTCTCACTCATATTTTCAAGATACCAGCTTTCAGCTTTCAGTAGCATAGAAATCAAGGTTATGTGGTATGCAGAATTGCGATTGCTGCATGGGGCATACGGTGATGTACTGATGTATGTTTGATCCTGGGGATTTTTTCTATGTATGCTCTTGTGGGCCTAACAAAATCTAGTCTGCAGTGAGCTCATTGCTATGAGCTTTTGGGGTTTTTGTAAAAATACTGCTGCAGTGTTTACAGATAGTCGTGAATGAGGTGGCTATGGCAGGAGACAAAAAAATATTGTTGAGGAAAAGTCCTCAACCATACAGGCAGGCTAATTATGAAATTGAAGCGGAATCAAATCCTAGCATCCATGGGGTCACATATATGACGTCCAATGCTCCATCTGATGAAAGTTACAAGGCCTCGGCATCGGATGCAGATTCTAGCTCAAGCTCAGATAGTGGTAGCTCAAGTGCATAGGAGAGAAGGATCCAAAAGGGAAAAGGAAAGCAATGAGTCACCTCATTAGTCATGAAATTGCCAGGCATGACAAAACAAAACACAAAACAAAATTTTGCCTCAATTTTCACATGCAAGAGTCCAAGCCATCTCTTATAGATGTTCTCTCACATGACCAATTGGACAACTTGGGTGTAACATCGCTAGCTGAAGTTGTCCTTCCTGATGACATACCTGTCGGCATGATTTACGAAATACTGATTTTTTTTCCCAAAGTCAGAGAACATACTTTGACAGCGGTGTGTCTAGGACATGCAATGGGGATGACCAACTTTCCCTCCTTGCAGCCGAGTACTAGGTCATATTCAAAGCTCTCCAAAGTTGATATCATACATGCAGGCAAGGCATTGTTTGAACCGGATCATCCGAATAAGGAACGTCACAAAGCTCTCTTAGCAGTATTCAGATATTATTTTTTAGTGAGAGATGCTCAAGGACCAAAGGGGAAATGCGAAGTACCTACCACATTCCCACAATGTGATGGTCTTTATTGTTTAATCAAGAACATACCTTGTCGATTTCATCAGATCCTCTTTACAACATTGCAGACCAAGGCGAAAAGGTTTAGAGCACAAGTGCAGTCACCTCAATGGTGCAGTCCATGGAAGGCTGCTTGCGAGTTGCAGAGAGTGCCATTTCTGATAGAGATGCTACCATTTTTGCCCTACTTCAGGCTTTGCATGTAAAGTCCCAGATAATTGATGACCTCAAAGCTCAAATGCAAGGATTTTGGGACATGCGGGGGCATGGGGTTTTAGCAGTAGCCTCAGGCTACCATGGGATATAGGTGGGTTTGTCCTGCTAGATTAGTACAGATGCCCATGGGATATGGAGAGCACAGTCATCGACAGTTTTGGGGAGGTGCTCCATTTCAGCAGTAGTTTGACTACTACCCTCAAGGATGTTAGTAGCCTTGCACCTTTGGCTCCTGACCACATATGTCATCCTCACAAACGGTTCCTTGTAACGGCTTCGCATGCGCACATCGACATGGGTATGCGAGTCGGCGGCCTCAGTACACTTCAGGCCAGGTACTCCCATTCGTCGAGTAGTAGGTGGCTGCTCGCTAAGTTTCAGATTGTGGAGAGCACTCATAGAGTCCAAAGTTTTCCCATCGATCTAATGGATCCACCTCCAGAGTCTGATACTTCGGGTGCATCAGTGGCCACAACTTTATCTCTTGGATGACAGAATCAGGAGCTCACCATTGTACAGATGCAGTACCTAGTGGTTTTCTTTCATAGTTTTTAAGTATTCCTCTCATCGAGATGTTAAGCAATCTTGTGGCGGGCAACCTATAGCAAGCTACAGTGTCACTTTCACAGGACACACGGTTAGTACAGTTGGTCTGGTCTGGTTCACACTGGACGGACTCTCGGGGTTGGACAGTGACGCAAAGGATACGAACGGTGGTCTAGTGGACATCGTGGCAAGGTCACCACCACCATTCAGTTTGGAGATAGACTTAGATGGCTAACATTTATGAGCTGATTGTGGCTCTTTATGTTTGTACATATGAGTAGTAGCGGTTGGGTCATAATGATCAATATGGTCCAATGTCATCGCCTAGAGTAGAGAGTCTATAAACAAAGCACGTATGCACCATCCCTGCACATCTGAGCCTCGACACCCCCATTGTACCCGTGAGTTCTGGGCTGGAGCTGAGTGTGCTGCCACGCCAGAGTCTGTACTGGTTTCTTTGAGATAGTCGATTCCATATATTCTGGTCTGCTATCGTGTCTCTGTGTTGATTTGCTATTATCTATTGTTTCCTATGTTTTCATTCTGTTTGAGTGAGATGTCATGCACATTGCATTGAGGAGCACCCACTCTAGAGAGCACGACACACTATCCACGCTATAATTCCACATAACAATTTGTGGAGAAGGATGGAAGAACTCCAAGTGCCAAGTAGAGTTTATGCTTGAGGTTTCTTGAATCTATGAGAAGGTGATTTGTCAATTGTGCATTGGAAGAGGAACTTCAGAATTTTTGGCAAGCACTATTAGGGTTAAACAAGGATGTATGTTGTCACCAACTCTCTTTGGTCTATGCATTGATCACTTACAACAAATGTTACTTGATTCTATGCAAGAAGAAGGCATTGACAAGGTCACTATTTATAATGCGATAATCATGCTTTTGTTGTAAGCAGACGATGTAGTGCTTCTATCACACACTTTAGAGGATGCACAAAAGCTTATGGTTGTCCTTGAGAACTTTTGCTTGCATAGTGGGCTGATTGTGAATGAATCCATGAATGAATCCAAAACAAATGTTATGCTTGTGAAAACCAACCATAAGGAGAAGCCATGCATTGTGTATAGCAATGAGACACTTGAAGTTGTTGAGAGATTTAATTACCTTGGCCTTGAGGTTCCGGCCAATCACAAATGGCATGAATGTGCTATGTGTCATTCGGAAGCCAAAAAGAGAGCATACTATGCACTTGATAGCATGTGTAATGTGAGAAACATCAAGTGTTGCGTTTTTAAGAAGTACCTTTCAACACATTGGTGACACCGGTCCTTCTTTATGGAGTTGAAGTGTGGGGAGGGCGCATCTCAAAGTCTACTTGGAAAGAGTTTAAGAATGTCCAAAAAGAATTTTCTTACAAACTTTCTCTAAGTTAAGACACAAACACCATATATGCTCCTACTTCTCGACTCGGGATCTCTTGAGGTTATGGGCATGGAAAGGGTTGTGGAGTACACGATAAAGATGCATCAAAACCCCTCACATCGATTTCCTACAACTTCATGGGAATCAAGCAAAAAAGTTCAAAAGATGCATAAAAGCAAGATCTTGAGCACGAGATGGATGCAAGATATAAAGAAGCGGTTTGGAAGATGAGATACATTACACTTGCTACATGATGCCCCAAGGGAATGAAGCTTTCTACAATGCCAATGTATTACGCTTAGGAGAAATCCGGTGGGTCCCCGGGGGTTTCACTCTATATACAAAATGGAACGCCACCTACGAGCGGACAACTTTGATAAAACCCCTATATACGACTCATATTAGGAAATATGACCCCCCTTTCTACGCTTATACAAAACTCAATGCAAAAAACTATCATACCCCTATTTTACATATAAAATTTAGGTCTCACATGATGTAACTGAGTAAAACTAGTCAAAAAGCATGTAGCATAGTGACTAGCAATGTACTAAGGAACCCTTTCTGTTGATAACTAGATATACCCTCAATGTGTCTTAGTTTGACTTTCAAACTATGTGCCCGTTCAGTCTGCACTCTAGCTACTTGTCCAATTCTGACCCATCTAAACTACTCAAAAAACATGGTTATAAAGTTGTGTTAGGTTCTCCGTGTAAATTTGCATCTATACAAACTCTTTATAGCTTTCATCCCTCATCAAATGAGCTAGCATAACAAAACAAGCAATTGATACAAAGAAATGTTGGTTCTTGCATGTATCTTGGTAGCTATTGACTCACAAGTTTGAGGGAAGACTCTTTTGAGATGCCATGATTTTGAAACACAAAAACTTCCTTTCATTTTGCCCTTTTCTCACTCCCCGCCCCCCTAAATACGATACCCCCTCCCTTATTTTTAATCTTAGGAGATAAATTATTGGGGGCCTACCCCTAACTTATACACTTATGTAACTTGTTAAACAAACCCCCCTCCCCTGGACTTACGTGGTGCGATAAGTTTTCCATGGTGAATCCCCCGGGGGTGGGTCATGCTTCATATATTACACCATCCATATTGCCCCCAACTGCAAAACCATGTTTTTAGCCAAAAGAGAAATCCGTACTCGCCCTTACATGCTTGAGCCTATCCCCTTGTCAATTACATGCACTATCCAATCATTCAGCTTAGCTCCCACTCCCTTCGATGCGAGAAAGGGCATTGGATCAATAAAGAAGAGTTGTTTTAGTACCACACACTACTATAGTGTGTAGCTTTTGGTCACATCTAAACTTGCTTCCCTCATAATTTCAACCATGACTTGGACCTACACACTTTCCTCTCTTAGCCACAATGTGGGCTCTTCATTGTCACTCTCATCACCACAATTTTGGACCATCGAGAATCACTCATCAGCCACACACATCATGTAGCTTTGGTCCCATAGGTCATATTTGAACTCCAAGGACGAAAGTAACATCTCTCTCTCTCTCTCTCTCTCTCTCTCTCTCTCTCTCTCTCTCTCTCTCTCTCTCTCTCTCTCTCTCTCTCTCTCTCTTTGTGTGTGTGTGTGTGTGTGTGTGTGTCTGAAGGCTTTCCTCAGACTTGGAGTGTCTACGATTGTGCCTATTTTCAAGTAAGGAGATCCCATGATTCCCGGGAACTATCACACCATCATGGTTGGTCACACAATAGCTAGGTTGTATGCATCCGTTCTTGAGCAGGAGCTGAGTAGATGGACAGAGCGAGAGGTCATACAAGCACCAAGGCAAGCAGGATTCAGGAGAGGCTTCTCCACTCTTGACCAGATTTTGACACTCGGATCTACTTTGAGGAGGGTAGACACCATGGCAAGAGAATCTATTGTTGCTTTGTGGATTTCCACAAAGATTTTGACGCAGTGCCAAGAGCCAGACTTATACGCAGACTATAGGACATGGGTGTGCCTACAGAGCTGATATGGGGTATTCTAGCTTTATACAGGACAGTGATGGGGCAGATACGTACTATTGAGGGAATGTCTGACATGATCCACTCCACTATTGGAGTAAAGCACGGATGTCCCCTATCTCCGACTCTTTTTTGGGATGTATGTGGACGAGTTTTTGGACTATGTAGAGCGTCAGGGAGATAGAGGGGCTAAGCTAGCAGGGACATGGGTTATTATATGCTGATGATATTGTGTTGATTTTTTACTCTCCAAAGGGGATACAGCGCCATTTGGATGTTTTGCATACATTTTCTCGTGAAAGTGGATTATCTGTCAACCTGGGGAAAACCAAGGTTATGAAGTTTAACACCACACCACAGTGGGTAATGAGGTCAGCACCCACATTTACGTATGGCCAGGAGACTGTGGAGTACACAGATGCATATACTTATGTTGGGGTAGTCTTCGGCGGACCGGTGTTTTCATTGAGGAGAGCATCAGAGACTAGACTGACGAGAACATATGCAACCTTGGGAGGACTGGAGAGAATGTGTCCGCAGGTTTAGTTTCAGGAACCACGAAGAAAGCTCTGGCTTTTTGACACTTTGGTGACTTTAGTTATGCTCTATGCAGTTCAGGTATGGTGACCCTCAGTAGACCACCATGGGAGATCTCGCAACACATATGGATGGAGATGTATGGATAGGTCTCTAGTCTCTATGATCGCTTGGATGATTTGGGCTAAGGACTTAGTGCTGCATGAGTTTATCCGAGCTGAGCTAGCTGCCCCCCCCCCCCCCCCCCCCCCCCCCCCCCCCCATGGTGGAGGCATTGACTAGATCAGTATCCTTTATACACGATTTATGGGATCTCTCGAGGGATAGATACACTTGGCTTGCCATGGAGTCATCTCGACAACTAGCACTATAAGGCGATACAACATGTTGGTATGGACAGATGACAACATGGTTTCGATCACATGGTTTCAACATGGATAGATTGCCTCCGTTTCAATACTCCCTGGATGCACCCTCCCTGTCTTTCACACGGACAGAGATCACCAGACTCGTACATTAGGATCTGATTCAACTAGATACCAGGAGTACATTGATACAACCGACATAGGAGTTGAGCACGAAGATGGCCTTCTACAGAGAGCATCTTCTCCAACTCACGGAGGACGGTTTTGTGACTAGGCCTGCATGCATGGATACGCACTTATCTCAGAGGATACAATGCGCTATTTGGTAGATACACACATCCTCACATCAGCTCCAGATCGAAACTAGCCGTTTTTGGGGGGTGCCAGCAGGTGCAGGGATATGTCACCTATGTAACTCAAAGCAAGAGATAGAGCTGCATTACACATGGCATTGCCCAGTGTATTATGAGATACGCGACCGCTTCCACTGCCTGTTCAGAGAAGGTTTCGGACCTTTCTCTAGAGTCATGAGATACAAGGATCAGATATGTCTTGGATTGTTCCTGCTAGAGATGCACAGACTTAGGGAGATCTTGTTGAGGACATCAGGGAAAAGACAATCTTAGAGACAAACCACATATTTCTTTACACGAGTCAGGGGAGAGCGGAAGGAGCAGTCATCATAGTAGATCTTAGAGCCCACCCACACTAGAGGTACATTGTTCGACCGACACATAGGCAGATCTAGACGCCCACGACCTCGGGGGGTCTCCCACCACCAATGAAGGCTACAGTAGAAGATACACATCACCCTAGCTTGACATGCAAGACACCCAACCAGAGTACTGACCATGGAGGAGGTTGATGAGATTCGATAGCGACCGATGAGAGATTTCATTTGAACCCCCCCCCCCCCCCCCCCCCCCCCCCCCCTCTTTTCTTGTCTCAATCCCGAGTCAGCCTCAGATTCATTTCCTTTTTTTCGTTAGGGTTTCTTAGTGTTAGTGTTAGTTCTTTGTAATTTTTCATACTCAGACATGATTTTAGTGTTAGTTCTTTGTAACTTTTTGGTCTCATAGGTCATTTTGGCCTTTTGAAGATGTTAATATAACATTTCATTTCATTTGTCTCTCTCTCTTTTGCAAGTAGGAAAACACCACCAAACATTATCCCTCACACTCTCTTTCGATTGCAAATATTTTTTTTTAAACACCAAAGCTAAGTGAGGATGAATGATCTTCACGTTAAATAGAAAAAAGGGAAATGAATCACGACAACCTCCACCTCTTATGCAAATTTTAAGCATGCCCAACGATTCCCCATCAAGTAGATGTGTGACCATAAGGAAAACATAGGAGCCAATAGTATGCATGCAAATCATTGCAATAATAGCCATCATCGAAGTGAATACCACATTATATCAAAGCATATTACCTTGAGGAGGAGGAACTACAACCAGTCCAGCTCTCCAAACCACCAAAGTGGATCCAAGTATGTGGAATTCAATGTATTGAACAAGAGAGACAATGATAAATGCATCTAAGGTCGAAGCGATGCATTCCATATAGATATAATGCAAATAATAATCATTAGGACAGCTATTACTTACAGATAGAAGAGGAGAACCTATCGTCAAACCAAAAGGATCCATAATGTCATTTATATGCCGAGGTTTGAGAGAAGAGAAACCCCAAGCAAATGACCTTTGCGGTGCACAGAGGGTAAAAAGACAGCAGCACATCGAGGTTCGCCAAAAGGTAGTTAAGGCTTCCTCTCGACCAAGGCAATTCAAGTGTCCCAACCACCAAAAAATAGCAAGGCTAGGTTCCCACTTCAACAAGAGGCAACTCCATATAAGGAGAAAAATATTGGTAGGGGAAGCTCACACCAGAGAGAGCCCCTCCATCAAAAGAGGTTCATCCCATGAGGGAAAAAATTATTTAGTCACCATCCATTCCAAGGCAAGGATGCATCCCGTAGAAAGTTTTTTCTTTAAAACCAAAGAGAAAATATAATGACTCCATGTGTGCAAGGTGTAGGGTTTAATTACCATAAAGTGTTTTAGTTTCAAGGAGCACCCTCGAAACTTCCCAAAATCGCAAGCATTCCTAGCAAGGGGTAGGTTTTAACACAATATATTTTCTCAAAAAGTACTAGAGCAAGAGGGTATTTATCACAGATCCTTTATTAATGGTAATGTTAACTTATCTAACAAGTCAAAAGAGTAACATCCAGCTCAACCCATTGTCAAAAATTCCTAATGATGCCATCAATCCTTATGTAATGCAAATCTTAGACAAACTCGAGAGGGAGCATTAATCCAAGCCAAAAAGAACTTAACCAAGTCTAAAGTTAGGGAAAATGTTCTAAGAAAACCTTCAAAGGCTTAGTTAAGGTTAGAATTTTGTGAAAGGGAGCAAGTTTTTTGCAACCAGTAATAAGACAATGTGTGTGTGTGCGAGCACCCACACACCCACCCTTACCTAAGCACCATACTCAATGTTTTCGCTATAATCCCATTGAGTATGGGCCTACAAGTTGATGAGAGCATCACAATTGAGCCAGGGACCATGCCAATTGTTATGCTTAATAGCAAAAAGGATAGTGTGACACACATCATGTCTTTTGAATCCATTAAGGAAAATTTTATTGATTAAATAATTGATTTTGTCGTAAGCTAAGAAAAAGAGGAAGAGTGGATAACTAAGTATAACGTACAAAGACAAGCATTCATAGCCGCCTTAGTTGGTATATTGCTTTTTTTCTAATCAATATATGCAAGGATCATGTGCAATTTATCTATTTTTGAAATAACCCAAAGGTTGGGACCAAAAGATGAAAGGCTCATAGTGAAGAACCATCTCAAAACTATAGAAGGAACAACATGTAAAGAGTATTAAAACCTAGTGATATAACCAATATTGGACGTTAATAAACAAAGGACATAAATCAATTATATCCTTTTATTTTGTTCAAGAAAAGCTATGCAACCCATTTACTCATATAAGTTAAGACTATTTTAGGGTTTGCAACAACATTTACAATAACAAAAGAATACATACGGTAGTAACCTATCCAACCAATTTGCAACCCACTTAAAGGTCATCAAAGTCACACTTACTCTTATCATTTGAAGATAGAGACAGGACCCCTTAGGCTAGTAACTGTTTCAAATAGAGGTTCAAAAAAACAAGACCACAATAGTAATGCAAGGGTTTTTAGAAATTATGCAAAGCTTGATGAGATTTAGAAACACGTTACAATTTCCAAAAAAGTATTAGATTTACTGTCATCTAAAAAAATCATTTCCATATTGCATTCATTAAAGCAGTATTCCATAAAGAGAAACCACCTAGGCAAGGTCAGCATGCCAAAAATCCCCATTATACCATTGTAAGCCAAGGGTCGACACTACTCAGTGAATTTTACATAATAGAACGAGCTTTACAATTATTAAAAGTGGAATTTTCCAAAACCTTTTGAGCATTTTTCAAAATAGAAAACATAGAGCTAAAAAATAACCTCTTTTTTAACCATTTTCAAGTCATTATACTAAACTCATTATTTAATCTAGGCATATATTACCCAAATATGCCATTTTTCACTTTTCAATCTGAGAATATTAAAGAAAGAAATCGAGAGAGATACCTGTGTAGGGCTTAGGGCCATAAACATGCATAAAGAAACATAAACTAGCTATACTCTCAAACCAAAACCTAGTAATCAATTTTAAAGCAAAAACCAATGAAAGAAAAAACATTTTCTATAATTTCCATCTTTTTGGGAGGAAATCATAGTAGCCTCAAATCCTTCTTTTGAAGAAACCACAGGTCCTTTTGCCTGTGTGTGTGTGTGTGTGTGTGTAGCAGTTTTAATCATAATAAATACACACCAATGAACAAGATGTTCAAAAAGACGATTGGCTAAAGATGTCTAGGCAAAGATAAGTACAAAAACAACTCAGTCTTTGATTCATAGTTGTACAACATAATAAGAATGAAGTATCATTCCAAACAAATTTGTACAAAGGTATCAGAACTATCCCAATTGAATCATCAAGTGTTTTCAAAGTCGGACTGCAACAAGCTAAACCTTTTTAAGCCAAGATAGAATTCTCACCTGCATCCATATAGTCAAGACAATAGATATGTTAGACTTGGCTATGTATGGCAGGCTTCAAAGAACCTATCAGTTGTTATTTAATGTCAAACTTAAAAATTATTAGACTAGCTACTGTCCTATACAAAGTAATCCTACCAGAATTGCTTCATATGTTAAAAAAGTCTTTAAAAATAACCTTTTACTGTGAGAGGAAGTCAACTACCCCATTATCATCCTATGCAATTCTTAAGTTTTAAACATTGTATGAAAAAAGACCCAGGTTTAGGTCAGCCTTAGTTAAATGAGTAATCATTCACTTTTGCAATAGGCCTACTTACCTATCAGCACCCATTTAAGTACCATACAGAGATTTTTTTGGTATCAAAAAAGTAGTTGGATTAATCTGCCCAAGAAGTATCAGCCAGAGTCACAAAAAATGGAGCTCATTCTCGATGGTAAAAAATGCTTTCAAGTCATCCCTTAATCAATGCCACAACGAGGTATAACACCAAAAAGTTTTTAGATAGATGTTTACTCAAGCATTAGTGAGCATGCCTGAAGTATCATTATCCAGATTTCAGCCATATTTGGCCAGAAAAATACAACTAGATGTAGTGAAAAAAAGGGCCAGATTTATCCCAACAAACTAAGTACCAAGTTGAAGGTACAAAATCTAGCTACAACCAGTTATACCCAAACCAGACCAGTTCAGTAATCACCAGATTAGTAACGAGGCTAGATCAAAATTTTAAGCCCAATTCTCTTTAAAACCAAATTATGTAAACGGTCAAACAAAAAAAAAGCCAAACCATACTCCTAGTAAATGGCAGCAAGCTGCATGTTAGATTTTCTGCATGTCAAGGTCAGTATGACAAAGTCCAGCCAGGTGAGCAAGGAAAAAAAATCTAAACAACAACCTAGAGCAGTATAAGCCAGATCCAATGATGTACCTGTCAGAACCACAGCCAGATCCAATTAACTTCAACCATACCCAGATACAGCTAGTTCATGAGAGTAAGAACTAACCAGAGAAAGATCAGGACTAAGCCAGAAATCCAAAAAAGCTAGCTAGTAAGTAGTAAGTAGGCTGTAGGTTTATAAGACCAGTATTTGGTTAATTTAAAGAGATTAAACCTGTAAAGTGTCAAAGGAATATGCCATGGATACCTCATGAGATACATCACATCATCCTTTATATAGTCAAAGTTATCTTTAGAAGTATCATAAAGTATTAGATCCATTTTTCTCAGCCAGATTTTTTGCAAACGATATGTATTATAACCAGATAAACAAATGCAACCTTCCAAACTCAGCTTTTGGCAACATATCCAGCAATGCTACCATACTCACCATAAGTATCTAGTTAATGTAAAAAGCACCAATGTTTCCATTATAAGCCACTATTTTAGAGATTGCATAGAGTAATATCTAAAGAAAAGTGAGCAGGATAGAAGCCCTCACATAAAACTAGTTAATTTTCAAGTTAAAAAACCCAGCAGCATTTCCAAGAAGTTTCTTGTACCGTGTTCAAGCCCAAAACTGAAATATCATCCTCAAGTAGCATCCCTAGTCCAACAATGTACAACAAGAATGTTATCTAAACCATTTTTTTCAGTCAAGCCCAGTAAAATGGGAAGGAAAAGGCCAACTCTGCCTAGGTCAGTAGTCTAGAGAGAAGAACGTTTATTTATCTAATCAAAAGATTTCAACCAGAAACCATCTTTATAAAGCATCTGACATAAAAAAATATAAGTAACCTGTGAGTAGACAAAATCCCAAGGTTTTCTTCAAAGTGGTAGAGGAGACCAAGTCTAAGTGAAGGGAAGCACCCCTCACCTTATATAGTGGAAGAGGCCGTAGACACCGTAGTTATGGAGGTGCCGCAGACGCTTAACATAGGACGGTAGGATGCACTTTGAATCATACCAAGCAGTTGAAGGTTGAGAGTCGTGTCAAGCCACCCATCATATTGTGTCGCTTTATGAGTGGAAAGGGAAGAGACTAGACTTTTTAGAGTAAACTACTAGTAATGCAGAGCGTATATGAGAGGCGAGCCTAGCACTTATAGGTTTAGAGATTTTTTTTTTAAATGGACTACTCTTATTGGGCCCATGTTCCAATAGATTGGTTAATACTAATCCAAATAACCAAGTGAGGTTAAATCCGCAAGGGGTTACACCCACCAAGCTAAATTTCTTTGTGGTATTCATTCAGCCACGCTAATCAAGATGGCATAGTAGGCTAGCAACAATGAAATCAAGTACCATTTCTGAGTTTTAATCACCCAAGGTGGAAATCTTTAAGTTATGAGTAGGCTGCTTGTACTAGAGCAACAAAGTCTTAGTCTAACTACCAGAAGTATGTTGGGTATCGTGTTTACCAACATACATGGTTGTGGTAATAAACCAATAGGTAGAGTTAGTGTTACCAGAACTAGCTACCCTGATTAGTTGTAGTGACTACGTGTGTGAGTGTGTGTGTGTGTGTGTGTTCACCATAGCATAAGATAGTAGTTAATTATTGTGTAAAGCATAAGGTAAAACCCATATAAGGCAACATCTCAAAACAAGTTTGAGTGCAACTGGTTGGATGTCAAATTTTGTAAAGAGATATAGTGATTAAGGACACAATCAGAGCCCCCCAGATGCTCTCAAGGTCAGATGTTGAGTTGATATGACAAAGTGTAAGTGTGTGTGTGTACCCGCGCTATCCCAGGTGCCATACACAAATGGGTTTTGGCAGTAGGCCCATTGTGCATGGGCCTACTGCCTCATCAAAAAGATGAGTTTAAAAAGTCTTTAGCAGAGAAGTGCCAAGGTTGAGTGTCCCTGAAGAGGGTAGAAAAGTTTGTACTAATACAGTATCAGATATCGTCCTTAAGAAAAACATTACTCCTATAGGAGTTTAAAGGCTTTGTTAGCAAGTTTGAAAAAGTATGGTTGTCATTGAGTAGTCTTTTAGACGATATCTACTATGCTTGTCCTCATGATCCCAAAAAGACATCATATGTGTAATAGGTAGCATGTTCCTGTAATCATCAAAAATCAATTTACTTAAGCATGGGTGAGTAGAATTGGATTAACCTGCTGCTTAAAAACGAATGAGCCAAAAGGCTACAATAGTCGTGAGTAGGAATCCAGTCTAAAGTCAAGAAGAGACCACCTAACACCTGCCAACCAGTACAGGAGTTATAGACAGTGGGTCACTCAAAGCCTAAAGACACAAAATATCCAAAGCCAGCGTCCTAGTCCTCCCAATTGCCTGTTAGGGCCTGGTGTTTAGTGGTGTGTGTAGCAGTTTTAATCATAATAAATACACACCAATGAACAGGATGTTCAAAAAGACGACTGGCTAAAGATGTCTAGGCAAAGATAAGTACATAAACAACTCAGTCTTTGACTCATAACTTTACAACAGAATAAGAATGAAGTATCATTCCAAATGAATTTGTACAAAGGTATCAGAACTATTCCAATTGAATCATCAAGTGTTTTCAAAGTCGGACTGCAGTAAGCTAAACCTTTTTAAGCCAAGATAGAATTCTCACCTGCATCCATATAGTCAAGACAACAGATATGTTAGACTTGGCTACGTATGGAAGGCTTCAAAGAACCTATCAGTTGTTATCCATGTCAAACTTAAAAATTATTGGATTAGCTACTGTCCTATACATAGTAATCCTACCAGAATTGCTTCATATGTTAAAAAAGTTCTTTTAAAATAGCCTTTTACTGTGAGAGGAAGTCGACTACTCCATATCATCCTATGCAATTCTTCAGTTTTAAACATTGTATGAAAAAAGACCCAGGTTTAGGCTAGCCTTAGTTAAAAGAGTAATCATTTACTTTTGCTATGGGCCTGCTTACCTATCAACACCCATTTAAGTACCATACAGAGATTTTTTGGGTATCAAAAAAGTAGTTGGATTAATCTGCCCAGGAAGTATCAGCCAGAGTCACAAAAAATGGAGCTCATTCTCGATGGTAAAAAATGCTTTCAAGTCATCCCTTAATCAATGCCACAACGAGGTATAACACCAAAAAGTTTTTAGATAGATTTTTACTCAAGCATTAGTGAGCATGCCTGAAGTATCATTATCCAGATTTAAGCCATATTTGGCCAGAAAAATACAACCAGATGTAGTGAAAAAAAGGGGCAGATTTATCCCAACAAACTAAGTACCAAGCTGAAGGTACAAAATCTAGCTACAACCAGTTATACTCAAACCAGACCAGTTCAGTAATCACCAGATTAGTAACGAGGCTAGATCGGAATTTTAAGCCAATTTTCTTTGAAACCAGATTATGTATACAGTCAAACCAGAAAAAATACTCCTAGTAAATGGCAGCAAGCTGCATGTCAAGGTCAGTATGACAAAGTCCAGCCAGGTCAGCAAGGAAAAAAATCTAAAAAATAGCCCAGAGCACTATAAGCTAGAGCCATTGATGTATTAGTCAGAACCAGAGCCAGATCCAGTTAACTCCAACCATACCCAGATACAGCTAATTCATGAGAGTAAGAACTAACCAGAGAAAGATACGGACTAAGCCAGAAAACCAAAAAAGCAGCTAGTAACCAGTAAGTAGGTTGTAGGTTTATAAGACCAGTATTTGGTTAATTTGAAGAGATTAAACTTGTAAAGATTCAAAGGAATATGCCATGGAAACCTCATAAGATACATCACATCATCCTTTATATAGTCAAAGTTATCTTTAGAAGTATCATCAAGTGTTAGATCCATTTTTGTCAGCCAGATTTTTTGCAAACTGTATGTATTATAACCAGATAAACAACTGCAACCTTCCAAGCTCAGCTTTTGGCAACATAACCAGTAATGCTTCCATACTCACCATAAGTATCAAGTTAATGTAAAAAGCACCAATGTTTCCATTATAAGCCACTGTTTTAGAGATTCCATGGAGTAATATCTAAAGAAAAGTGAGCAAGACAGAAGCCCTTACATAAAACCAATTAATTTTCAAGTCAAAAAAACCCAGTAGCATTTCCGAGAAGTTTCTTGTACCGTGTTCAAGCCCAAAACTGAAATATCATCCTCAAGTAGCATCCCTAGTCCAACAATGTACAACAAGAATGTTTTCTAAACCATTTTGTTCAGTCAAGCCCAGTAAAATGGGAAGGAAAAGGCCAACTCTGCCTAGGTCAGTAGTCCAGAGAGAAGAACGTTTATTTATCTAATTAAAAGATTTCAACTAGGAACCATCTTTATGAAGCATCTGAGATAAAAAATATAAGTAACCTGTGAGCAGACGAAATCCCAAGGTTTTCTCCAAAGTGTCAGAGGAGACCAAGTCTAAGTGAAGGGAAGCACCCTCATCTTATATAGTGGAAGAGGCCGCAGACACCGCAATTATGGAGGTGCCGCAGACGCTTAGCATAAGAGGGTAGGATGCACTTTGAATCATACCAAGCAGTTGAAGGCTGAGAGTCGTGTCAAGCCACCCATCATATTGTGTCGCTTTATGAGTGGAAAGGGAAGAGACTAGCCTTGACAGAGTAAACTACCAGAAACGGAGAGCGTATCTGAGAGGGGAGCCTAGCACTTATAGGTTTAGAGATTTTTTTTTAAAGGGACTGCTCCCACTGGGCCCATGTTCCAATAGACTGGTTAATACTAACCCAAGTAAACCAAGTGAGGTTAAATAAGCAAGGGGTTGCACCCACCAAGCTAAATTTCTTTGTGGTATTCATTCAGCCATGCTAATCAAGATGGCATAGTAGGCTAGCAACAATGAAATCAAGTACCAT
Source organism: Adiantum capillus-veneris (assembly GCF_014529385.1). Lineage (NCBI taxonomy): Eukaryota > Viridiplantae > Streptophyta > Polypodiopsida > Polypodiales > Pteridaceae > Adiantum > Adiantum capillus-veneris. The sequence continues at coordinate 106,083,217 of NC_140958.1, forward strand.
TTTCAAGTTTTAACTACCCAAGGTGGAAATCTTTAAGCTATGAGTAGGCTGCTTGTACTAGAGCAACAGAGGCTTAGTCTATCTGCCAGAAGTGTGTTGGGTATCGTGTTTAGCAACGTACATGGTTAGGGTACGACCAATAGGTAGAGTTAGTGTTACCCGAACCAGCTACCCTGGTTAGTTGTAGTGACCACATGTATGTGAGTGTGTGTGTGTGTGTGTGTGTGTGTTCACCATAGCAAAAGATAGCAGTTAATTATTATATAAAGCATAAGGTAAAACTCATATAAGGCAACATCTCGAAAAAAGTTTGAGTGCAACTGGTTGGATGCCAAATTTTGTAGCGAGATATAGTGATTCATGACACAATCAGAGCCCCCCATATGCTATTAAGGTTAGATGTTGAGTTGTTGTGACAAAGTCTCTCTCTCTCTCTCTCTCTCTCTCTCTCTCTCTCTCTCTCTCTCTCTCTCTCCCCCCCCCCCCCCCCCCCCTCTCTCTCTCTCTCTCTCTCTCTCTCTCTCTCTCTCTCTCTCTCTCTCAAGCACTCGTTTGCAAGTACGAAATCACCACCAAACATTAGCCCTTGCACTCTCTTTCTATTGCAAGAAAAATTAGAAAAAACACCAAAGCTAAATGAGGATGTGATATTCACCTTAAATAGAAAGAGAGGGAAATGAACCGGGCCAACCTCCACCTATTATGCCAATTTTTAGCATGCCCAGCTGCTTGAGTAGCTATTCCCCATCAAGTAGATGTGTGACCATAAGGAAAAAGTAGGGATCATTAGTATGTATGAAAATCATAATATTCTATTACAAAGATAGGCATGATGGAGGGGAATACCCCATTAGATCAAAGTGTATTACCATGAGGAGGAGGAATTACACTCGGTCCAGCTTTCCAAACCACCAAAGTGGATCCAAGTAGGTGGAATTCGATATACTCAACAAGAAAGAGGATGCTAAATGCATCAACGGTTGAAGCAATGCATGCCATATAGTTTTAATGCAAATAGTAATTATTAGTGCAGTCTATTGTTAGAATTAGGGTTGCAAGAAAACACACATAGCTTGGAGAAGACAAAGGAAGCTCAAGGCACATAACAGAGAGTGTATTACTTAGTGTGCAATAAAAATATGGATAGCCTCTCTGCCCCCTCACCCCTACCCATCTCTCGTCGCCCTTCACCACCCCCTATCTCCTCACCACCTACCTCGTCCCTACCCACCCTGCCCTCGCCCCTCTCTACCCACCCCCTTGCCCCTCTCTACCCGCTCTCGCCCCTACCTTGCCCCTCTGTACCTGCCCTTTCCCCTACCCGCCCTAACCCCCTTGCCCCTCTTTAATCTTCTCTCGTCCCTACCCACCCCCTCCAATTCCTCGCCCCTAGCTACCCAGGAACCCCCTTGTCCCTCCCCTCTCCAATCTCGCCTCTACCCACCCAAAATCCATCGCCCTCCCGACCAACCTCTTAGCCCTCTAACCAACGCTCACCCTATCTTACCTCACATACGCTCGCATACTCCTCCTGAATCTTCTGAATCTTAGAGAGTTATTCACTCCTTGAGTTCTTCAGATAGGTATGTCCTGCCTCGAGTCTGCACATAGAGTATTATATGATGCTCGCCAAAATCTGAAGGGATATGTATGCATGCTCATGTGGCAATTGGAACCCTTCTGTATGTAAGCTATTGTGGGTTACAGAATGTTGGAATTAGGGTTGCAGGGAAACACATACAACTTGGAGAAGATGAAGGAAGCTCAAGGCACACAACAGAGAGTGTATTACTTAGTGTGCAATGGAAAGATAGATAGCCCTAGAGTGATGGGCGTATATACAATGCACGGGAAAAAAAACATCCTAAAGAGGGAAAAAATGCCCCGACGGTCCTAGTGTGTTCACACACATCACTACCACACGTATATGGTAACAAATCCACCCTGGGAGTGATGCGGTGAACGAGAGCTTGCACATGAGTAAAGGGAAGTGCCATGCCCTGAGGACATGATAAGTCCACAAAGGGGAGTAAGCCCAAAGCTTTGTGGAAAGCTTCAAGCTTCTCACGAGACAATGCCTTTGTGAAAAGATCTACGAGGTTGTCCTGTGTTGACACATAAGCCAAGCTGAGCTCTCCTATTGAGAGACTCTCCGTGACATAGTGATAATGCACCTCAATGTGCTTTGTGCGAGCATGAAACACTGGGTTCCTCGCAACTGCCAATGCGCTCTGACTGTCAGTGTAGATAGTGCTGGCAGTGTCCTGTCCAACAACAGATGGATAGCCTTAGAGTGATGGGCGTATATACAATGCACGGGGGAAAAAATCTCCTAAAGAGGGGAAAAATTCCCTGGCGGTCCTAGTGTGTTCACACACGTCACTACCACATGTATATGGTAACATCTATTACTTACAGATAGAAGAGGAGAATATATCATCAAACTAGAAGGATCCCTGATGTCATTCATGTGCAAAGGGTTGAGAGAGGAGAAACTCCAAGCAAATGGCATGTGCAGTGCAGAGAGGGTAAAAAGAGAGTAGCACATCAAGGTTCGTCAAAAGGTAGTTAAGGTTTCCTCTCTATCCAATGTAATAGAAGTGTCCCAACCACCAAAAAATAGCAAGGCTAGTTTCCCACTTCAAGAAGAGGCAACTCCATAAAAGGAAAAAAATATTGGTAGGGGAAGCTCACAACAGAGAGCCCCTCCATTAGAGGAGGTACATCCCATAAGGGGAAAATTTATTTACTCTCCATCCATCCCAAGGAAAGGATGCTAAATGCATCTAAAGGTCAAGGCAATGCATACCATATAGCTACAATGCAAAAAGTATCATTGGTAAAGTTTATTACTACAAATAGAAGAGGAGAATCTATAATCAAACCAAAAGGATCCATACTATCATTGATATGCAGAGAGTATAGAGAGGAGAAACCCCAAGCAAATGGCCTCCGCGGTGCAGAGAGGGTAAAAAGAGAGCACCAAATCGAGGCTTGCCAAAAGGTAGTTAAGGCTTCCTCTCTACCCAAGGCCTTATTACAACATTTTTCCTAACTTAGCCTTGGGTTAAGTTCTTTTGACTTGGATTAATGCTCCCTTTGGATTTTTTTCCATGTTCAATTTATCCATTTTTGAAATAAGCCTAAGGTTGGGACCAAAAAAAGGACCATGTGAAGTGATGGAGAAGTTATGAAAGCGAACTAAATTAGCAAGCATCCCGATTCTAATTCAAGACCCAAAATATGAGTAAGCTCAATTTTTAGAATATCATGGTGGTAAATAGAAGGAAGCTCCCGAGGTTCAATTTTTTGTTTTTTAAAAATTGTCCATGTTTTTGTATGTATGTGAAAGAGGCTAAGTTTTTGGCAAGAGCTCTTCTCAACCATATTTTTCTAAAACCATTTATACTCAAAGTAGGCAAATTACAAATTGTAAATGACAGGTGAGCAAGAAAAGTTTGTCAAGATTTCTTTGCATTGTCTAAAACATAATCCACCAAATTGAAAAACCTAATTCTCTAAAATACAAGAGATAATATCACTTGTTTTTCTTCATTGATGTTTTGGTGGTTTTTGATTTGACTTATTAGCCATTTGGGTGTTTTTACAAGCGACATTTTAGAGTACCTTGATGATTTACTTTATTAAAAGCCATTTATAAAATTTCAAATATGCTATCACTAAGTCCAAATTCTCCACTAAGGGGGATGTCTTCAGAGCATTGGATGCTATCTATAGTGAAGATGTGAGCAATCTATTTTGTGAACTTAAAAGTGGCCTTGGTGAAGATTTTGACAAGCCAAAAGGGACCAAAAGGGATTGGAGTTAATTTTCAAGAAATATTTACAGAGTTTTTGTTTTTAAGCACAAATGAGCTCAAACTTAGAGAGAATGAGATTAAGACATGATGCTATATCTTTGTAAAATACATTTGAAATTTGTGAAAATTCCCAAAATATCCCTCAAATTTCAAAAACTACCAATATACCCCTCATATTTTACAAAAGTTCCCAAAATCTCCTTTAATTTCTCCAAAATTCCCAAAATTCCCCTCAATAACCCCACAAAAAATAAAAATAAATAAATAAATATATTTTGGTTTTGCGACTCTTTATAGGAAGATTGGTTCTCCCTCAATAGAAGATGATAGAAGTAGGATTTTGAATGGTATCGTGGGCTCTTAAGATGAAATCGTTCATCATTTTTAGGCACAAATGCCACTATCTGTGAGCTTATTGGTGAATAGTTTTGTTTAAGACACTTAAAGATAAGACTTTATTGTCATAAAGATTAGAGTATGCAAAATTGGAACAAATCCATCCCAAAATGATGCAAGGGTATATTGGGAATTTTTGAAATTTGAGGGGTATTTTTGGAATTTCCACAAATTGCAGGGGTATTTTGGGTTGATAAACTAGCAACCAAAGACGTGTAGGTTTACTGCCCTCAAGTCAACAAAAGAAACTCTAGAGATAGTATGGTTAATTGTGGAGAATATTTACAAGCTGTATGGGTGGCCAATAGCATTGGTAGTAGTTGTAACCCAAAATTCAATAGTCATGTTAGGCAAGCCAAAGGTTGGATGCGATGCTTAGCTTAAGTATCATTGATCATTCACACATTGCTGACTATCAAATGGAGCAAGTACACTAGGTGCTTGATGATATGCTTTTAGCACATGTAACTAGGAAGAGTTTATGTTCCAATAGCCTTTCGTAGGCTATTTTTTGTTCATGTTCGATGTATGGATTTTACCCTAGGTCACCTATCAGGGAGGGGTTAGCCACATAGCATTCAAAAGGTGAATTGAAGACTGGAGAAGTATCAAGTCATCTCTTAGGTTTTGTGGGCCCACAAGTTATATTTAATGACTAGCTCACATGCCCAACCATTGTGTCATATGAGTTGTTTGAGGGAATGGCTTGCCATGGTGGAAAATGTGGCTGACATAGGCATGCTAGTAGATGTTATCAAACCTCAGGCTCACCCTCATGAGCCAAAAAGTATTTTGGATTACCATGAATAGTGTATGCGACAAATAAGTACTTGTCAAGTGGAAAAACTGACTTGAGAAAGCTTCCACTTGAGAAAACATTAGTGTTCTCAAGAAGAGATTCCCACTTTTGTTTTTGAAGATGAAAAATTTGAAAACGACTTTACTTTGTGACATAGTTAGTGTATGAGAGATACATTTGAGGCTTGCCAATGGATCTCCATTTGTTTTCAACAACTCGAAACATTTGCAAATTTCACCAAGAGTTTGCAAGAGGATGTCAACATAGTTTTTGATTGATTTGATTTATGCTAGACGATCCCTAAAAAATGTATCTAATCATGGGCTTAACCTGTAGGTTCACTTTGGACCATAGCCTTCCCTCTTATAACATCAAAATTTTGAAAGAGCTTCAAAATTTTGCCTCCTTGTTTAACAATGAAGATCTTTTCTTATAATTTTGAGTAGGCATTAGAAGCACATTTTAGAGTATGCATGTCCATTTTCAAATGTCTATGTCATACAACCTAGCTCAATAATATAATTTCCTTTAACAATAGCAGTAATGAGGCCCTATTTTGACAAACGATGCATGTGTGCAAAGGATATTAATCTAAAATCTAAAATGGATTCAAAACCGTAGGTGATTGATATTTATCTAAAATAGATTCAAAACCTTGGGTGATTGATATTTCTCCAAGAATTTTGGGGAGTATTTGATTTTCTCTAAACCAAAGAGTGTTGGACGTTTTGGCTGAAGGGTAGTCCTTATGAGGACTTAAATTACTTTTCCATCTACTAAGTACTATTTGATCGACTGGCTACTGTGCTCACCCATTTAGAGGTTTCCTGCATACCGAACCCACTACTTTTGGGGAGTGTTTGTTGATTTAGGGTGGGTTCAGAATGAGCGATGAAAGAAGCAACCTCTCTCTCTTCTTCCACCTCGTTTGGTTCACACACTACGGAGGAAAGCACTTAATGTGTGTGTTGATGGGCTTGTGTGTACACCTTCCATTGGGGGAACTCAAGGTGAATCCGAGCTGACTGCTCTTTTCACAGGCTTCCGAGTGGAAGCTCGTTACTTTTAAGGGGGCCCAGAAGATGCAAGCTATTTGATCGTCCAATCAGTAATCGCCATTTTAGCAGCACGTCCCTTTCCCTCTCTCTTCGACCAATGAGTCTAAACCTAGCCCAAGTTCGAATGCTCTAGACCGATGACTTAAATTACCCTTCCGCCTACTAAGAACTTTATGTCTCCAAAATGAACTAAACGTGCAATTACAGAAGTAGTGTTAAAGCGAGAGTGTTGGAGGTGGTGAAGCAACAGTCGACAAAGATGGTGAAGCTACGAATGAACACGGCCGACGTGGCAGCAGAGGTCAAGTGCCTACGATCTCTTATCGGAATGCGGTGCTCGAATGTGTACGACCTCTCGCCCAAGGTATATCTATGCGCAGTTCATTCTCTGTACTTTCAAGGCTGGCAACAGCGAAGCCAATTTGGCAAACCATTACTTGTACCTGCCATGAATTTGTTCCAGCCAATGACAGAGCGTCAAGTTCATAACATCGTATGCTTGATTACCGGTCGCTGTATGTGCCCTCCTGAATAAGTCTTCTTGCTGTGCTCTACTAACTCTCTAATATCTCTGTACGGGTCTGTTTGGAAGTGAACTCTCTGGCATCAAATCATTACTGCGATCTTCAGGTTGCTCAAGAGCTAGGCGCCTGGAAGACTTCTGAGAAGCAATCCCTTGAGACTCTAGAAAATTCAGACGCTCTAACTAAGTGAAATTGGATGAACCCTGAGATTCACTTTGCCTTTTGACATAGATTGAGTAAGCAAAAAGACTTGATTCCATTAATTAGAAATGGCCCAAGCCGATAATGGAGACACAGACTCTTCTGTCACATCCAAAACTAGGTCCTTGTCCTTACTATCCTTGAATTGTAGCTTTCTAGCCCAAGAATCCACTAACACACTGATGCCAGTGCATACCAAAGAGAACATCACACCCCTCAAGTGGCACAATATGGAAGTCCTCCTGTCCAACATAGCCTTGACAGTGCAAGCGAAGCTTGCCTATTAAGGATGTCACTAGAACCTCATGCCCCGGTGCTGCGAGGATTGTGTCAATTTGTGGTGCCATCCCTTAAGGCTTTAGTCTGAATCAAGCTGCTATCTCTGGTGAAATGAAATGAAATTGCCCTTGGCTCCGCTCTCGAAGAAAATTAGAGACTTTTGATCTCGTACTTTACCCTATACTTTGTAGAGCTCAATACTCTTGTCAACTGGCTTTGATCCCGATGCATCGCTAGCAAAGGTCAAAGACTATGTGAGCATTGAGTAGTGCATAACCATCCTCCGCATGGTCCATCATGCCTTGAATGCTCGTAGACTTGTGCTTCAGGCAATAACTTTGCTGCTCCTCAGGCAAGCCACAACAACAACGCTCCATATTCTCCTCAAAAGAGACCATCCCAAAAGAAAACAGTGGTAGAAAAGTGCAACAAACTTGGACACTCCAAGTCAAGATTCTACCGCGACACGAGAGAGAATCACTTAAAATTCTTCACAACTTTAAAATCATAGTTCAATTTGGTCGACACTGCCCGGCGTAGTTCCGTGCCAAGAGAGATTGGCCCCAAAGACTAGTGCCCCTTTCGATATTTCTTTTATATTAATCTTTGAGCAAAGTACAACTTCCGCAAGGTCCTCTGCTCTCAGACTCTACGTACAGATGCTCTGAAGAGTGAGGCCTTGAGGGCTCTTTTTTTCTTACAAGGGATGCCAAAAGCAGAGCTGCAAAATAAAAAACAGTTCAAACTTAAAAGCTTCTCAATTTAAAAGCAATTGGTCAAAAAGCAACTGATCCCAAAAAGCTTTAAAATAAAAACATCAGCGTAGAATTTCAGCAGTGCTTTTCTGCTTTTCCGTACGGTATGCAACGTCCGCAACTCAGCGCCGCAAATCACGGGATCTGCCGTACGGTATGCCACGTCAGCATGACAACGGATTTTCCGGGAATTACTGCGAGCCAGGGAGGGTGTGTGTTGCTATGCTGTCCCACTGTGTTTGTGTCCAGGGCCATGCCATGCCATGTCACTAGTTTGTGACATACCCCCCTCTTCAAAGCATTGTAATCGCCCTCGATTACGCCTGTAAAACAGACAGAGGCCATAAACTGTCGTAGTAGACACTGACTGTTAGTACCGACGCACTAGGAACAACACATCTAGCACATGTACCAATCGACAATCACATCACAAGACATCACATGACAAATCACATTCAACAATCATTCCAATCACAGAAACATTCATTTCAAATCTCAGACCATGACTGCAAGCAATGTATTTAGTAACCACATCTAGGTCCATTCCGGACCTCACTGATGTCGGGTTAACTAATCCCATATTGTGATCATGTCTATAGAGATTTTTTTTCCGACTCAAGCACTGTCGTGTGCAAGTAGTCATTCACCTCAAGCACTATCGTGTGCGAGAAATCTTTCACCTCGAGCACTGTCGTGTGCGAGAATCTGTCGCCTCAAGCACTGTCGTGTGCGAGAAATATTTTCCGAGAATCTTAATCCATCACTAACTTCATACTGAATAGAGTGGTCTCCATTGATTTAGTCGTGATTCATGATTCGTTATCAGGTTCTTTCAGAAGCTGTCATTGCTCAATCTCATTCTTAATCTTGCTCTTTTTTTTTTTCTAGATTCTTTCAGAAAACATCAGTTTTATTCAAAATTCAAAATCATCTTTCAAAAAGTCTTGTTTCAAAAATCCATAAAGCCAAATAATACTAATTCAAAAAGCTATCCTGGAATGAGTATTGCCTCGTTCTGCTGTTCTGTCAATGTGCCAGTCGTTCTGATTCTTGTGTCCTTTTGGGACACTTTGTAGTGATATGTCCTTGTTCTCCACATTCAAAACACTTTCTTGTGCAATATTCATCTCTTTGATCTTCTGTCAGTGAAGGTCGTCTATCTCTTCGTCGATTGTTTCTGCAATGACTTGTTAAAGGTTCATATGATGGGTAGGTCAACTTACCCGAATGTATAGCAACAAATCCGCGCTTCGCATGTCACGTAAATTGTTGTATAGACTTGGACTTTTGTTTGAGTAGTCTCGAATTTCTTTGGGAAGCCCACAACTAAATCGTTCAATCTGCTCTTTGAAACTGATCTTCTTAAAAGATGAAACGGGTAGAAAAATTTCCCAAAATCTTTCACAGTAAGAATCCAATGATTCTGTCTTGACCATCTGAACATGGTTCCAATCAATAATCACGTTTCGTTCATATTCTTGTGTGAGCCATGAAGAAATAAAGAGTTTTTTAAATTTCAACCACTTTGTCGGCGCTTGTTTTCTGAACAACAGAGTGGACCACCATGTCCGTGCATTGCCTTTCAGAAAGGATGTCGCTTGTTTGATCTTGGAGTGCTATGTATAGCGGCCTCCAGAAAACGCTATGTCAACTGTTGGACAAAGGCTAAAGCCTTGGGAGTATCTCGAAACCCTGAAAAGTGCTCAAACTTTACTGCTTGTCCTTCCTCCTTGAATTCTTTGGGCTTTTTGCCCTTGTTGTCGAGGAAATCATATTGATTGGCTCTGTAAAAATGCTTTCTTTTGGCATAAAATCTGTGATCGTTAAGAGGCCGAACTGTTGGAGGATAAGTCCTCGGTAGAATCGTCAGAAACTGGGCAAAATTTAGTCTTCTTTGCCTTTTTCTTGCCCTTTCCGAAGCTTTGCTTTTTCCCTTTCCCGTCTTTCTGGCATATTTGTCTCCAGTAGTATCCCTTAAGCTGTGCATAAAGGAGACTGATCTGGAAAGCGCCTCTATCTCCATAGGAGGGCTGCTAACTCCAATCTGATGATCTCGTGCGGCACATAGGCCTTGGCTCTAATCGGCCGAGAGATCATAGACATCAAGGGTCTCTCGATATCTCTCCATCCATCTTGACTCATAGAGGGTCCCCCAAACATAAACCCCATAGAGCATAGCTGAAGCTACCAAGGTATCAAAGAGCTTGTCACAAGACGGGCACCACGTGCCAACGGAAAAGAACAGGCTGAACAAACTTTTAGCACTTCAATAACAAGTGAAACTGAAAGAGAGAGAGAGCACATGCGACGTGGAGTGGTGGTATTCCACCCTAGAGAGTATGGGCCCCAAACCTTGGTGCCCCTTTCGGTATTTCTTTATATTACTTGAACTTAGTACAATGCCGGTACTCGCGCTCTGCACCTTCACTAGAAGAGTGCCAGAGACTAAGCCCTCTGCACTTATTTAAACAATTTTAAAGGCCCTTGGCCTTGAAAAGCAGTTTACATGAAAAGCTTGAAACATAAAAGCAATTGGCCCAAAAAGCTACAACAAAAAGCTGCCAACATGATTTACTGAAATCTGTACAACTACTAGGTCCGTAGTCAGCGCAGAACGCGAGAATCCTTACAGTCTGCCACGTCATCATGTCAACGCAAAATCCGGTTTTCCGTACGGCTCTGCTACGTCATCATCTCTCCATGCAAAATGGATCTTGCTTTATTTTATATCCTTTGCGTCACTTGGGCCCCTCGGATGGAGTCCCATAAGTTGGTGGGAACTTCAACTTCTTCTGCATCTTAGGGTTTAGGCCCCTCGGCCGGGATTTGCAAGTCGGCTCCGTTCATCAGTGGCTTGACACGTAGCAATTTGTGACAAAGCCAGAGCTTTGTTCGGGGTTCCTGGAACTGCACTTGCGAACACATCCTCTCCAATCTTCCCAAGGCCGCATACGCTCTGGTCAATGTAGTCTCTGCTGCTCTCTTCAAGAAAAACTTTGGCCCAGTGAAGACTACCCCAAGATAGGTGTATGCATCCGTGTACTCCATAGAGAGAGAGAGAGAGAGAGAGAGAGAGAGAGAGAGATGTGGGAAAGGCTCTCTATGTTGATAACAAGTTGCTTATACATGTGACCAAGGGTGGTCCGGCATAAAATTGACATGCCCAATGGATAGACATGAGGTACACACAACTGTGACTGCTACTAACAGTGCCAATTGCTCTTGCACACGAGACCACTGACATAGTCTCCACATGGGTATCACCTCCAACATTCTCCAAGAACATAGATCTGGTGCACCTCCTTTTGTCTAGATCTAGATCTGGATTTGAATTTCTGATGAGAAACCGTACCACTCCATGATCACAATGCCTGTGTAAGGTTGCCTTGAGGATGCAGTGCACCGTGAAGATGATCTTCAAGCAATGCCACTGCTGCCCATGAAAAACGTTGGGGCTGATCTGCTGAGCAAAAACGCTAGGCTGATCAACAACAAAATTGCAATGCTGCCCTATGGCTCATCGGCTAGAAGTCCCCCTGGGGCACCATAGGGAGGGCGTCCCCCTCTGGGCTCTACTATACTACACTGGAGAGGTACCCCCTTGCTTCCTACATAGGGTCTCCACCAAGCTACCTGACCCAGACCTCAAGCTCCTCGACCCTCGAATAAAGGGGAGTAATATGAGGAAAATAAGAAAAGGGCACTAGATGCCCATAGGACTTGGGGGAAAAAATAGGAGAGGCTGGGATAAAATATCCCAGGCCTCTAGGTCCTAGGAGCCTATATGGCCATGGAACCAAGCCAAAACCCAAGGCTAAACATGGCTGGAATGTCCCTACATGAGAAAACTACTTCACATTGACCAAGCACAGCCACAAAACAACCCTCACTCTCTAATACTTGTCCTTGGTAGAAACTTGGACCAGACGAATCCATAGAGATGCTTGAACTCTAACAGCTTCATTGTAATATATCATTCTCCCTTGGGATGCTCGGTTTGATGAGTAGATTTGGTCTTGGCTCTATTGGAGTCTCTTCCTCTCATGATGGTTAGTGTTGACCCATTCCTATATGTTGAGTTTGTTTAGCCTCTTCTAGCACATCTACGCCGTGCCACGACTACTACCCCTTCACCTTTTGTTGGTTCTGTCCTCTCAATGTGCTAAATTTTCTTTCTCTACTTTGGCTATTCCTACCTCCTTTGTGTTTGGTGATATTGGTAATCCTATCCCATATCCTCACCACATATTTGAAGCTTGAGGTTTCTCTTGTTGGACCTACACTCTACCTTGAGATTCTCGTTTATTGGATTAGACCATTCATGAGAAGGTTGATTAGAGTGCTTAATTGAGCAAGGGTGAGGCTCAGGTGCTCTGCTGTATCAAGAGAGATGAAGTTGTCTGTAGATCTCGAATCATAGAGGATCAATACTTGCTGGTTGTTCAGAGATCTCCAGCCCTTGAGAAATCGACGCTTCCCTTTCTCCGTTTTTGTATTCCCTTGTACATGAAGAATAGTATTTGAGCTTGGTGGAGTAGGTTCCTTCTTTGTTTGCTCCTTCATCGAAGAAGCTTTTTTCAAACAGGGCAGACCGGCTTCATCCGCCCTTTCTCTCCACATTAGAAATATCTTTCTTCTTTCTTGAAGGTTTGTACTTGGGCGGGCGAGAGAAATTTAAGCCGCTTACGAGTGCCCTCTGGCTTCTTAGATTGATTAGGGTCCCTGGAGGGACGCTTTTTACCTTGGTTGCCATGATCCTCATATACTGCTCTCTATCTTGCACGATAAGTGCTTTGTTTCATCCTCCTGGAAGTTCGACTAGAGTGAAGGTCCCCAATAATGATTGCTGTCACAAACTGATGACGTGTCAAGCCACTGAAGAACGGAGCCAACCTGCAGATCCCGGCCAAGGAGCCTAAACCCTAGAAGAAGCAGAAGACGTTCACACCAATTTGTAAAGTCTTGCCAAGAGGCCTATTTTTAAAGAGAAGTTCCAGCCAACTTATGGGACCCCGTTCGATTGGGCCCTAGCAACCTAAAGACAGTAAATAAAGTTGGACCCATACACAGTGTAGCAGTTGATGACGTGGCAGACAATACGGAATCCCGCAATTTATACTGCTATGCTGACGTGGCAAACAGTACGGATTTTCATAGTTCACGCTCGCTTTTGGACCAATTGCTTTTGAGTTTGAAGCTTTTTATGAAACTGCTTTTCAAGGACAAGGGCCTTTAAATATGTGCAGAGGGCTCATTCTCTGGTACTCTACCGGGTGAAGGTGCAGAGCGTGAGTATTGGCATTGTAGCGAGTTCAAGTAATATAAAGAAATACCGAAAGGGACGCCAAAGTTTGGGGCCAGTGCTCTCTTGGGGTGGAACTCCGCCACTCCCCGTTTCGTGTCGTGCATCTCATTCTGTTCAGTTGTTATGTGAAGTGCTCAGTCTGTTCTTTTCTGTTGGCACGTGGTGCCCGTCCCATGACAGTGGTATCAGAGCTTGAGGCGTGTGCTTTTCTGAAGCATACCGGTCTTACCAAAGAGCAGACAGAGCAAGGTGGCGCTTCCAAAGTTACCGGAAAGTTTATTTGAAGTATCTTCGTGTCCCGACCTCGGACTTGTTAGCCACTCACACCCGTACTTCATTGCGCATCGGGCGCGCTCCCGTCTTCATCGCTTTGTCTTTCAGGGCATAAGCCATAAAGATCACTTTCAAGAGAAGGAAGATTTTTCAAGCCGCTTTTTTTTTCCAGAGGCAATGCCATGTAGTGGTGGATGTCTATAGCTACTAAGCCGCACACACCAAGGACGGCATACCCCCACAGCGAGCCTACACGGAGACGATCTGGGAGCATGCCTTTGAACAATTGGTATGATGAGGAGTGTAGAGAGACGAGGATCAAATTACAGATGGAATTGCTCATGGGTATTACCACACATAGACAGTCACGGATTATCTTTCGCCGCCTAGTGCGATGAAAGAAAATGGCTTATCTATCTCAGCTAGAGTGGGATTTGTATGAGCTATTTATGAGTCAAGACTTAGGCGAAGCATGTCGATTCCACGAGCATTCACCACCACCAGCGGTCACCTCCACAGAGACATGGGGGGAATATGCCACATCTCTCTATACAGCATCAGGGCAACCACCTTTGCCGGACCCACTAGAGACATGCCCGGAGATATGTTCTTTCTTTACTGCCGAGAAGGTAAGGAAAGCCATTGACAAGATGAAGACAAGGAGAGCACATGATGATGATGGTCTGGTAGCAGAGCACTTCATCCAAGCCAGAGATATGCTTGTAGAGCTCCTTGCTATGATGTTTAATCGAGCCATGTATGAAGGCTTCCCTGAGACTTGAGTATGTCTACAATTGTGCCTATTTTCAAGTTTGGAGATCCCATGATTCCCGAGAATTATCGCACCATCATGGTTGGTCACACATTAGCTAGGCTGTATGCATCTGTTCTTTAGCAGGAGCAGAGTAGATGGGCAAAGCGAGAGGGCATACGAGCACGAGGTCAAGCAGGATTGAGGAAAGGTTTCTCCACTCTTGACCAGATTGTGACACTCAGAGCTATTGTTGAGGAGGATAGACACCATGGCAAGAGGATCTATTGTAGCTTTGTGGATTTCCGCAAAGCTTTTGCACAGTGTCGAGAGCCAGACTTATACGTAGATTACAGGACATGGGTGTTCCTACAGAGCTGATATGGGGTATTCTATACAGGTCAATGATGGGGCGGGTACGCACTATTGAGGGAATGTCTGACATGGTCCACTCCACTATTGGAGTAAAGCAGGGATGCCCCCTATCTCCGACTCTTTTTGGGATGCATGTGGATGAGTTTTCGAACTATGTAGAGCGTCAGGGGGACAGAGGGGCTCAGCGAGCAGGGACATGGATTCCGTTGTTACTATCTGCTGATGATATTGTGTTGATTTCTGACTCTCCAGAGGGGATGCAACGCCATTTGGATGCTTTGCATACATTTTCTCATGACAGTAGATTGTCTGTCAACCTGGGGAAAACCAAGGTTATGGTGTTCAACACCACACCACAATGGGTCAGGAGGTCATCACCAACATTTACGTATGGCCAGGAGACTGTGGAGTACACAAATGCATGTACTTATCTTGGGGTAGTCTTCGGTGGACCGGTGTTTTCACTGAGGAGAGCATTAGAGACTAGACCGACGAGAGCATATGCAGCCTTGGGAGGACTGGAGAGGATGTGTTCGCAGGTTCAGTTTCAGGAACCGCGAACAAAGCTTTGGCTTTTTGACACTCTCGTGGCTTCAGCTATGCTCTATGGAGTTCAGGTGTGGGGACCCTCAGTAGACCACCATGGGAGATCTGGCAACACAGATGGATGGATATGTATGGAGAGGCCTCTGGTCTCTATGATCGCTCGGATGATTCGGGATAAGGCCTCAATGCCGCATGAGATTATCCGAGCCGAGCTAGCTGCCCCCCCCCCCTCCTCTCTCGTGGAGGCATTGACTAGATCAGTATCCTTTATACACGGTTTATGGGATCTCTCAAGGAATAGATACGCTTGGCTTGCCCTGGAGTCATCTAAACAACTAGCGCTACAAGGTGATACAACATGCTGGTATGGACAGATGACAGCATGGTTTTAGTCACATGGTTTCAACATGGATAGATTGCCTCCGTTTCAATAATCCCTAGATGCACCCTCCCTGTCTCTCACACGGACAGAGAGCACCAGACTCATACGCCAGGATCTGATTCAGCTAGATACAGTCCACACATGAGTTGGGCACGAAGATGGCCTTCTATAGAGAGCATCTTCTCCAACTCACGGATGCGGTTTTGTGACTAGGCCTGCATACATGGATACGCACTTATCTCATGGGATACGATGCGCTATTGGGCAGATACGCACATCCTCACATTAGCTCCAGATCGAGACTGGCCGATTTCGAGGGGTGCCAACAGGGGCCAGGATATGTCACCTATGTAACTTAGAGCCAGAGACAGAGCTGCACTACATATGTCATTGCCCGGCGTATTATGAGATACGCGGCCGCTTCCACTGCCTATTCAGAGAAGGTTTCGGACCATTTTCTAGAGTCATGAGGTACAAGGATTAGAGATGTCTCGGATTGTTCCTGCTAGAGCTGTGTAGACTTAGGGAGAGCTTACTGAGGACAACAGGGAAAAGACAGTCTTTAAGACGAATCAGAGATTTCTTTACACCAGCCAGGGGAGAGCCAAACTGAGCAATCATTACAGCAGATCTCAGAGCCTACTCATACTAGAGGTATGCTGCTTGACCGAGCCACTGAGCTTGGCAGATCCAAGACCCCCGCGACGTGGAGGGGTCTCCCACTACTAACGAAGGGTGCAACAGAAGATACAGATCACTCTAGCTCGACATGCAAGACGCCCAACCAGAGTACCGACCATGGAGGAGGTTGATGAGATTCGACAGCGGTCGATGAGGGATTTCATTTGAACCCACCCACCCACCCCCCCCCTCCCTCCCCTACATCTCGTCTCAATTCCATATGGGCTTCAGATTCAGATTCATTTCCTATTTCCTTTTCCTTAGTGTTTTAGTGTTAGTTCTTTGTAATTTCCATACTCAGACATGATATCAGATTCACCAATTGTAACTTTTTTGGTCTTATAGGTCATTTTGGCCTTTTGAAGACGTTTAATATAATATTTCATTTCTCTCTCTCTCTCTCTCTCTCTCTCTTAAAGTTTAAGTGATTTTGAAGTTTCTGTTCGTGTGTTGCTATTGATTTCTCACTTGGAGTGTCCAGGCCCACTATAAAGTACTTGGATTGTCGATGGCGTTTATCGAATTATTCGCCGGTGCGGAGGTAGATGTCTTTTTCTTTTGCTTGGGACATGCCTTATCACCGCGGAAGTGGCTGGTCTGGTGGTAGTCGAAACATCAATTTTTCTTTTGATCCGCCATACGAGCTGCCTTTGATTTGCCGTCATTCTTGGATTTCTTCCGCGGAGGGTCCGATGACTGACTTGTGGTTGCTCAATTGTTCGAGCGCTTGAATTTGACGTGGAGGAACCACGATGAGGAATCTCCCCATCCGTCGGGCCACCTCCAGAAACCGCCAAAGTATTATCATAATTCTTGGTGAACTTATAGATGTCCTCAATAGATGTAATCGGATTGCGTAAAACCTTGTTCCGATATGCTGGTGGAAATCCAAAAAAGGTACAACATCTACACGATGACCATAGGGTATGAAGAGCCTTTGTTTTATGGAGAAGATCCTTGAAGGCCTGTGAGTAAGCTTCCAGAGTTCGCTTTCCCATTTCGGACCAAAAAAGCTTCTTGAAGCACTCGATTCTATAGACCTGGACAAAGTGGGCACGAAAGATCGGCTGAAACTCTGCCCAAGTTGTGGGTTGTGGTCGCAACGCATCCCACCAAGAGTAGGCCTTTCCCTTTAGCATGAATAGAGGCTGTTCAAGACGCTGGTTGTTAATAAAACGATGCATATTGAAGAAGGCGGTCCATTTTGCCAACCATGAGTCTATAGCAATCTCCACACTCTTTTCATCTTCCCTTTGAAGGGTCTGGATAGAGTTCAAGAGGCAAAGTACCCATGGTGATAGGCGAAAACGGGACCTACGTAGAGTGTAGCTCCACGAGTTGCCTTTGCATCTCTGCGAATTGCTGCTGTAGTATAGCGAGGAGAGACGAGTCGGAGGCAGATGGCGGGAAAGAAGAACTCTTGGGACGAAGCCTGTCCATGTGTGTGGAATCTGGAGGAGAAAAAGGCGTCTCTTCCATAGGTTGATGCACGCTGGCGGTGCCATTCTCGTGGGGAGAAGCGTCGTGTGATGCCATGGTGCTTAGATGTGCAGGCAAATACGGGAGTATGTAGTAGGGATTCACGCCCAAGCACGGAGTATAATAAAGGGGCAGCAGTAAGCAAGAGAGATAAGAAGAGCGCAGGAGAAAGGGCGAGAGGAAGGTGGCTTACGCGCAAGGGAGAGCTATCAGAGTCACGCTCCACTCACCGGCGTGGTTTATATAGAGGAGCAGGGTGTGCTAACCGCCCTAGGGTTTAACCTAGAGTTTTAGACTTAGCTGGGCAACTTATTTTAAAAGAGATCATACTCTTTTAGAAGTTGTGGGTGGCCCTTAGCTTTAAAAAATGTTGGGCGCCCACTTAAGTGGAAAGGGTTAAAACAAAATCCCTTAGTGCAGATGAGAGGATAAGGAAAAAAAATTCCATCTCAGAAAGCGACGAGGAAAAGATGCTGCCCCAGACAATGGCACTGCCCTTTGGCGCTCGCTAACCGTTAGCGCGCAGCCGCCCTTGAGGCTGTTGCCTCTGCACCGCTCCACACGATTGCCCTGAATCATTGCCTTTGAACCACCGCCTTGACGAGCTGCTTTGAAATGCCACCTGTTCGCCCTACATGATAGCCTAGTTCTGCATATGCTGACGTCGGCTCGGCTGCCCTACGCCAGCGCTGTTGCCCTGAGCAGCCTTGCCTGCCTGTGTAAAGTAGCCAGCTCGTGTACTGTAGCTTGTTGCATTTCAGGCCCTCACTGCAGCACCTGATTCAAGTTAGGACAGAGCTGCCATGTTTGAATACACGCAGGTCTGTACCCTTCTGCACAGTGCCGAGGTCTTGGCTATACCACTCAGCCTGCTGCACGCAAGCAGCTAGCAATTCAAGAAAGATAACCAACATCGGCAATGACATAACCAACACGTAATAAACTTGCTGCTCAACTTTAGACTCCCTTGCAACACACTCCAAAATAAAAAAAGATGCTCTCACTGTAATGTGCCTACAGAGGGTGCTGCCATGTCCTCGGAGTGGCAACTCCAGAGGATATCCGCAAGCGCGCACAGCTTTTGGAGAGGCCAAAAAAAGACACACCATGCATCCATGTGACTGCCTCCAGCAATCAACATTCCACACACAAGAATCCACGAGAGACAAAAGAGAACTCGCAAAATTCCCACCACCGGCTAGCATGTGCCCCCCTTGTCCTCCTCTCTCGCTAGTGGCGTCTTATACCACCCTATATGAGAGGTGGGCGAACCTCTGAGGCCGGGCCATCACGGCCCCATGAGCTCTAGTTTGTGCATGTTGCCATGTCGTGCATATGAGCAGGAAGGAGGCTTTGATACCAACGTTAGTCCCGAACCAGATCCATCCTGCACACGACATGACACAAGCCAAACTCACAACTAGACACGTAGTGAGCGGACATCAGGCTCACCTTCTAGCCATAGAGCCAATACGTGCTCACCCCCAAGCTTGGGAGCCTGCAGCCAAGCGGGCTAGCGTCTACCACAAAGGCCAATGTCCCATACCACCATGCCCACACCAATATGGGTAGAGCTTCTCAGGGCCAAGAGTCCAAGTGTGGTGATCACACAAGATGTCTTACAAATGAGACTCAAGTCCTTTTTATAGGACTTCATAACCAGAGGGCCAGGTTCACATTGGCCGGACATATTGCAGGAGCCCATCCTGATGTCTAGGGACGTGAGAGAGTGATTGCTAGGCAACAATTAAACTTGTGCCTATGGACATATTGAGGTGATCTTCGACGGTTGGAGTTCGATGTCTTAGAAGATAATGCCTAGTGGTTCTTATTGTTGGTGGCTTTCCAGATAGTATTCTTGACAGTGGGGCCTCACTGTGCAGGATCCCTTCCTTGGGCTCTTATTGCAATTTCAGGATTACTGCTGGTCTCTTGGTGGTTGTAGCATGCTTCCGACAAACAGCTTAATAGCTTTTGTTTAACGATGGGATCCACATCGGAACAGGGGAACGGCGCAGAACGGGAGGCATAAGAACACCCAAATAATGCAATTTTAAGCTCTGTGTGATTGAATAATAGTAGTGTCAAAGTCCTTTGACTCTAATACTCACAAAAAACATGATTTGAAGACCATTTGTAACAAACTGTTGACGTGTCAAAGCCTAAAGAATGGAGCCAACTTACAGATGCCGGCCGAGGGGCCTAAACCCTAAGAAGAACAAGCAACAGAAGAAGTGTCACAAAGTGATGACGTGGTTGCCCGAGTGCAGAAAACCCTAACCCTAATTTTTGTTATAAACCCTTATTGCTGAAACCCTAATTTTGGAAACCCTAATTGTTGAACCCTAATTGTTGAAACCCTAATTCTGAAACCCTAACTGTTGAAACCCTAATTCCAAAAACCCTAACTGTTGAAACCCTAATTTTGAAAACCCTAACCCTAAAACTGCAACAGCGTGGCTGATTTTTTGAAAATTGCGTTGACATGATGATGTGGCAGATTGTACGGATGTTCGTGATTTACGCTGGCAGCTTTTGGCATTACTTTTTGGCCAGAAGCTTTTGAGTTTGAAAACTTTTCATGTAAACTGCTTTTTGGACCAGAAGCTTTTGATTTTGAAAGCTTTTCATGTAAACTGCTTTTTAGGCCAAGGGCCTTTAAATATGAGGCTAGGGCTCATTCTTTGGCATGCTTCCTGGAGAAGGTGCAGAGTTTGGAGTACCGGCTTGTACTTTGATGATGCAATATAAAGAAATACCGAAAGGGGCGCCAAGGTTTGGGGCCAATACTCTCTGGGGTGGAACTCCGCCACTCCGTGTCGCGTGTCGTCTCTCTCTTTCAGTTTAGTTGTTATTGAAGTGCTAAAAGTCTGTTTAGTCTGTTCTTTTCTATTGGCACGTGGTGCCCGCCTTGTGACAGTGGTATCAGAGCATCAGGCGTGTGCTTTTCTAAAAGCATACCGGTCCTACAAAAGAGCAGACAGAGCTATTGGAATTTGATTCGAGGTATCTTCGCCCTCCAACCCGGACTTATTAGCCACTCCCACCCTTCATCGCGCATCAGGCACGCTCCTGTCTTCACCGCTCATGTCTTACAGGGCATAAGCCAATTAAGATCCCTTGCAAGAGAAGGATCCGGATTTGTTTCAAGTCACGTTTTTCTCAGAAGCAGTGCCATGCAGATGTTGATGTCTACAGCTACCAAGCAGGCTAGCAGCATACTCCAAGTACTTGGCAAGCTTTCAAGAAAATTTTTGCCCGAAGTTATATGGTTGACATCTTCCTTCGGAGTGCAACTTCTGGCAGAGTGGGGTATCCTGAAATGCTTGCCACGGAAACCCTAGCAGATTATAACTTGAAGTTTCTCGACATTTCCCAGTAGATGTCTCTTCACGAGCAGATGACCTTGGAGGTTTAGTGTGATTGCTATCTCTTGGGACTACCATCGCCGCCAAAGAAACACTGTCTGTAAGAGCTGATGGACCATGCCGTGCTCGGCTACGACCTCATGGAAGGAACCTAACCCTAATTTTTGGTGCAGGTTTCAAGATGGAAAGTCAGTCGACTTTTCGAGCTTGACTAATGTCGAGATTGCTTTTTAAGTTTGAGTTTTGTTTGATCTTGTTTGGTGATCCTGTTTGGAATTTGTTTGAAATGGATGGTATCTGTTTTGAACCTGTTTTGGTGCCGATTTGAATTGTTTGACTCTGGTTTGATACTGGTTTCAATGATTGGTGATTTTACTCCCGGGTGGAGAAGTGAGAAATACTGTTTTGGTATTGTTTGAACCTCGGAACGACGCAGGCCGATGCCTGGGGAGCGTTTCGTTGTATGTTTGAAAACCTCCGAACGACGCAGGTCGATGCCTGGGGAGCGTTTGGTTGTATGCTTGTAAAATAATTGTTGTTGTGACTCCCGGCCCGGACCTGGATGGTTATGCGGGAGGAGTATTAAAAAGTCTGAGTAGTGGTTACTCTCAGCACCTCCAAACGACGCAGGCTGCGGTCTGGGGGGCGTTTGGTTGTATATCTCCCGGCCCGGACCTTTTTAGGTTATGTGGGAGGAGTGATGAGGGAGTCATTGAATATCTCCCGGCTCGGACCTTGTTAGGTTATGCGGGAGGAGTGTTCATCGGCGGCTTTATTTTTCTATGTCTTGTAACATGCATATGTGAGCATTTGTGTTGCATTGTGATGTGCCAACCAGTGAATATTCCTAATTGGATGAGATTGCCTGGGTATGTAATTTTAGTGCATCAAGACACCCGAGGAAGATCAGTACGGTCTGGGTGTGATGGCTAATTTTACTACGCCGGAATATCAAGAGTTCTAATCTGGACGAAAGGAGAAGCTAACTCCTTGATCAAAACAGCCGATAGGAGCAGCTAACTCCTTGATCAAAAGAGCAGAAAGGAGAAGCTAACTCCTTAATAAAAAGAGCAAACTGATTGTCCCTTGGAATGTCCCTCGGAAATTTTTGAGCTAACTTGAGTTGTTTTGCAGATATGCTGTAATCGCGGATGATTACTCTCTTTCAAGAAGGGGAGATGTAACAAACTGTTGACGTGTCAAAGCCTAAAGAATGGAGCCAACTTACAGATGCCGGTCCAGGGGCCTAAACCCTAATAAGAACAAGCAACAGAAGAAGTGTCACAAAGTGATGACGTGGTTGCCCGAGTGCAGAAAACCCTAACCCTAATTTCTGCCAGAAACCCTAATTGCTGAAATCCTAATTTTGGAAACCCTAATTGCTGAAACCCTAATTTTGGAAACCCTAACTGCTGAAACCCCTTTCCAGAAACCCTAACTGCTGAAACCCTAATTCTGAAAACCCTAACCCTAAAACCTGCAAACCCTAATTTTGAAAACCCTAACCCTAAAACCTGCAAACCCTAATTCTGGAAACCCTAACCCTAAAACTGCAACAGTGTGGCTGATTTTCCGAAAATTACGCTGGCATAATGATGTGGCAGGTTGTACGGATGTCCGTGATTTACGCTGGCAGCTTTTGGCATTGCTTTTTGGCCAGAAGCTTTTGAGTTTGAAAACTTTTCATGTAAACTGCTTTTTGGACTAGAAGCTTTTGATTTTGAAAGCTTTTCATGTAAACTGCTTTTTAGGCCTAGGGCCTTTAAATATGAGGCTAGGGCTCATTCTCTGGCATGCTTCCTGGAGAAGGTGCAGAGTCTGGAGTACCGGGTTGTACTTTGATGATGTAATATAAAGAAATACCGAAAGAGGCGCCAAGGTTTGGGGCCAATACTCTCTGGGGTGGAATTCGTCCACTCCGTGTCGCGTGTCGTCTCTCTCTTTCAGTTTAGTTGTTATTGAAGTGGTAAAAGTCTGTTCAGTCTGTTCTTTTTTATTGGCACGTGGTGCCCGCCTTGTGACACCATTCAACCTTACTGTGGCAAACGTGTGTCTTATAGACTTGAGAGCTTGAGAGGGGAGGAGGGACGCGGAGAGAGAGAGAAATGAAATGAAATGTTATATTAAGGTCTTCAAAAGGCCAAAATGATCTATGAGACCAAAAAGTTACAATTGGTGAATCTGATACCATGTGTGAGTACGGAAATTACAAAGTTACCAAGTTACAAAGAACTAACACTAAAACACTAAGGAGAAAGGAAATGGGGGGGGGTTGTGGGTTCAAATGAAATCTCTCATCAGTCGCTGTCAAATCTCATCAACCTCCTCCATGGTCAGAACTCTGGTTGGGCGTCTGGCATGTCAAGCTAGAGTGATCTGTATCTTTTGTTGCAGCCTTCGTCAGTAGTGGGAGACCCCCGGAGGTCGTGGACGTCTGGATCTGCCAAGTTCAGTGGCTCGGTCAAGCAGTGTACCTCTAGTATGAGTAGGCTCTGAGATCTGCTGTAATGACTGCTCCGTTGGCTCTCCTCTGCCTGGTGTAAAGAACTCTGTGATTCGTCTCTGAGACTGTCTTTCCCCTGATGTCCTCAGCAAGCTCTCCCTAAGTCTGCGCAGCTCTAGCAGGAACAATCCGAGACACTTCTGATCCTTGTATCTCATGACTCTAGAAAAAGGTCCTTACCCTTCTCTGAACAGGCAGTGGAAGCGGCCGCGTATCGCATAGTATGCCGGGCAATGACATGTGTAGTGCAGCTCTGTCTTTGGCTCTAAGTTACATAGGTGACATATCCTGGCTTGTGTCGGCACCTCTCGAAATCGGCCAATCTCGATCTGGAGGTGATGTGAGGATGTGCGTATCTGTCCAATAGCGCATCTTATCCCATGAGATAAGTGTGTATCCATGTATGCAGGCCTAGTCACAAAGCCGTCCTCCGTGAGTTGGAGAAGATGCTCTCTGTAGAAGGCCATCTTCGTGCCCAACTCCTTTGTCGGCTGTATCCATGTGCTCCTTCTATTTAGCTGAATCAGATCCTGACGTATGAGTCTGGTGATCTCTGTCCGTATGAGAGACAGGGAGGGTGCATCTAGGGAGTATTGAAATGGAGGTAATCTATGCATGTTGAGACAATGCAACTGAAACCATGATGTCATCTGTCCATACCAACATGCTGTATCGCCTTGTAGAGCTAGTTGTCGAGATGACTCCAGGGCAAGCTGTGCGTATTTGTTCCTGGGGAGATTCCATAGACCGTGCATAAAGGAAACTGATCTCGTCAATGCCTCCACCACGAGAGGGGGGGGGGGGGGGCGGCTAGCTCGGCTCGGATAAACTCATGTGGTATTGAGGCCTTAGCCCGAATCATCCGGGCGATCAAGAGACCAGAGGCCTCTCCATACATCTCCATCGATCTATGTTGCCAGATCTCCCATGGTGGTCTATTGAGGGTCCCCATACCTGAACTCCATAGAGCATAGCTGGAGTCACAAGAGTGTCAAAAAGCCAAAGCTTTGTTCGCGGGTCCTGAAATTGAACCTGCGAACATATCCTCTCCAGTCCTCCCAAAGCTGCATATGCTCTCGTCAATCTAGTCTTTGATGCTCTCCTTAGTGAAAACACCGGTCCACCGAAGACTACCCCAAGATAGGTATATGCATCTATGTACTCCACAGTCTCCTGGCCATACATAAATGTGGGTGTTGACCTCTTTACCCACTGTGGTGTGGTGTTGAATACCATAGCCTTGGTTTTCCCCAGATTGATCGACAATCCACTGTCTTGAGCAAATGTATGCAGAGCATCCAAATGACGTTGCATCCCCTCTGGGGAGTCAGAAATCAACACAATATCATCAGCATATAGTAACAGCGGAATCCATGTCCCTGCTAGCTGAGCCCCCCCTGTCCCCCTGACGCTCTACATAGTCCGAAAACTTATCCACATACATCCCAAAAAGAGTCGGGGATAGGGGGCATCCCTGGACCATCTCAGACGTTTTCTCAGTGGTGCGTTCCCGCCCCATCATTGTCCTGTATAGAGCCAGAATACCCCATATCAGCTGTGTAGGCACACCCATGTCCTGAAGCCTGTGTATAAGTCTGGCTCTCGGCGCTGTGTCAAAAGCTTTGCGGAAGTCCACAAAGCTACAATAGATTCTCTTGCCATGGTGTCTACCCTCCTCCATAATAGCTTTGAGTGTCAGAATCTGGTCACGAGTGGAGAAACCTCTCTTGAAACGTGCTTGCCTTGGTGCTCTTATGCCCTCTCGCTATGCCGATCTACTCAGCTCCTACTCAAGAACGGATGCATACAACCTAGCTAATGTGTGACCAACCATGATGGTGCGATAATTCGCAAGAATCATGGGATCTCCTGACTTGAAAATAGGCACAATCGTAGACATACTCCAAGTCTCCGGGAAGCCTTCATACATGGCTCAATTAAACATCATAGCCAAGAGCTCTGCAAGCATATCTCTGGCATGGATGAAGTGCTTTGCTACTAGACCATCATGATCATGCACTCTCCTTGTCTCGGCAGTAAAGAAGGAACATGTCTCCGGGCATGTCTCTAGTGGGTCCGGCAGAGGTGGTTGCCCTGATGCTGTGTAGAGAGATGTGGCATATTCCCCCCATGTCTCTAGTGGGTCCGGCAGAGGTGGTTGCCCTGATGCTGTGTAGAGAGATGTGGCATATTCCCCCCATGTCTCAGTGGAGGTGACCGCTGGCGGTGGTGAATGTTCTTGGAATAGCCTCCATGCTTCGCCCGAGTCCTGACTTATAAATATCTGATGTAGATCCCGCTCTAGCTAAGATAGATAGGCCCTTTTCTTTCGTCGAACTAGGCGGCGAAAGATAATCCATTACTGTCCATGTGTGGTAATACCTGTGAGCACTTCCCTGTGTAATTTGATCCTCGTCGCTCTGCACTCCTCATCATACCAATTGTTATGGGGCATGTTTCCAGATCGTCTCCGTGTGGGCTGGCTGTGGGGGTATGCCTTCGATGCTGCATCATGGAGCGTCTCTGTCAATAATTGAGTGAGTTCTAGTGGCCGTCCCGGCGCCTGGGTGCATAGCTGCCTGTATATCTCATCCATATACACAAAATCCGTCTCCTTCATGAAGGGATACCGAGTGTGTGTGGGGACCTCTCCTAGTGTTTAAGTTGTGCTGAACTGAAAGGTCAGGGTGAAAGACACGGTAGTATGATCAACTGTTACTCCAACTGGCCTAGTGCCCACGATGAAATCCTTAAAGAATGGAATGAGACTTGGCTGGGCCATAACATAATCCATTGTGCTGGCACCATGTCGGTGTGGAAAGCAAGTAAAACCTCCAGCTGTCAAAAATCTTTGTAGGCCATTCATAATGGCCAATCTGTGTGCGATTCCCATATCTATCAAGTATCTGCCATATTCAGTGTATTCTTCATCTTGTGATAGTCTGGATAGACCCATCTCTGTGACGTCCAGCTCCCTAAGCATCTCTTCGGAAGTATCATTAAATATTGTCTGGTGGTGGGCAGTCCTAGCATTGAAATCCCCTAGTATGATAATGTGACATGTCACCATCCTTGGAAAACTCCCATATGTCATTATCCAAAATAGCAAAGGGGGATTGTCCTCTAGGTGATGCATATACTGACGTACTAGGAGGAAAGTAACAGATAGCAATGTAGAGGTATCTGCCCGTCTTTGCCCTGAGCCTCACCCACATGTACCTAGCCTGTCCATCCTTGCGTGCTATATATATCAGTGGCTCCAGTTCCTCCCTTAATAGAACTGCCACTCCCCGAGTCCCGTCCTCGATGCTCCGATATGGTCTCCTGTCTGCAGGCTGTCTCCCATCTATATCCGCTCACCTGTGGCATGGATTGTCCAGGTGCTTGATGTGTCTCAGAGTAGAAAATGATGTCTCTCCCCCGTGAAGCTATCCTCAAAGGCCCCTACATCAAGAGGGAGTGACCCATTACAATTCCAGGTTGCCATCTTAGTGTGGTCCCATAGGTCTCGCACCATCATGCGGGGCGTTGCTCTAATATCACCACCTTTCCATCCCTGTAAAAAGCAATCTTCCCCTTCTCCCTTGCTGCTCTTATTTTCGGCATTACTTCTTGCATATGAGCAATCTGCGAGAGGGTGAGGTCATCTCCAAGAAAGATGCCAGTCTTGTTTAGAGTCGGTCTCTTCTTCAAGAAGTCTTTCTTCGCTTCCATGGAGGGGAAGCGGAGAATGAGTGCCCTTTCCTTCGAGGTTTCTCCGTTGCTCCCACTTTTCTTAGTTCCCACTCTCAAAGCCCTCATATGCGTCTGCTCGTTGACCCCCACCAGAGTCATGAGTTCTTTCACCTCTTTATCTACATTATCTTGGTCTCTGAGGCCACATATCCTTACGTGTAAGGCCCGTACACGTCTCCTTTGCTCCTCTTCTAGTGTCAAGTTGATGATGGTTGGTGTGGGGGTGGGACTTATTTCCTTGCCTTTCCCTTTCTTGACAATCTCGATCCATTTTTCGGCCTTTTCTGCTTTTTGTTGGGTCTTTGTGATGACATCTACCCACGAGGTCGTCATTTCTTTTTGTTGCTCCCCACCTTCTTTGATCGCCCGTACTTGTTCCTTAATCGTGTTAAGCTTTTCAATGGCAGACGGTTGAAGTTCTCCCTCTTCGAGGACATTCTGCGACCGCACCTCTGCAAGCTCTTTCTTAAGTAGTGCGATTTCCTCATCTTGGCCCTTCACACGATCTTCGAGTGTATGTATTGTACTTTCGTGTGCTGCCACGTGTGCGTTGAGTCTGTTAGTAGTACCTAGGAGGTGGCAGTTGATTTTGCGGATGGACTCACTCAATTCTTTGCATTTTTGGATAGCATCCTCCATCGGGTCATCCTTGCTATTTGGCTTTCTCATGATTGAGAGGCCGCGACTAGAGAGGGAGAGCGGTACCGGACTGTTTTTTTTTTTGTTTTTTGGACCCTACCCTCTTTCTCTCTCTACGGTTGCGGGTTTTTCTCTCGCTACGCATTTTTTTTCTCCCTACCCTCTTTCTCTCTCTACGATCGCAGGTTTTCTCTCTCTACGCTCTTTTTTTTCCTCTCCCTACCCTCCTCTCTCTAGGCTCGCGGGTTCTCTCTCTCTCGCTACGCCTAAAACCTTCCCACTCTCTCTCTATGCCCGGGCGGCAGAGCGCTTAGGGTTGGGGTTCAACAAGCTGGGGGGCGGGTTGCAGGGGGGGGGGGGGAGCGAGAGCGCGTGTGGAGGCAAGGGTCGGGGCAGTGGGAGCAGGAGCGGGAGGGGGGGAGAGCGCGAGGGGAGGATGCAGGAGCAGGGAGGGAGAGAGAGAGAGAGCAAGCGAGCAGGAGGCGGGGGGGTGCAGAGTGCGCGCGAGCGGGTGCAGTGGCGGGTGCACAGAGAGAGAGAGAGAGAGAGAGAGAGAGAGAGAGAGAGAGAGATGAAATGAAATGAAATGTTATATTAATGTCTTCAAAAGGCCAAAGTGACCTATGAGACCAAAAAGTTACAATGTGGTGGATCTGATACAAAGTCAGAGTAACAAAATGACAAAATGACAAAACAAATATACTATGGAATCCTGGACAGCTAGTTGTGAACGGGGCAGAGCAGCTAGCTGGGGTAGGTAAATCACAAGAGATCCAGCATCGGTCGCTGGCGGACCTCATCAATCTGTTCCATGGTCAGTAGTTTGACCCGGCGTCGTGCACGTCGGGCCAAAGTGATCCGAAGCCTCTGATGCAGCCTTCATCGATACTGTGTAGTCCTCCGCAGTCGTGGGCGTTTGGATCTCCCCAGCTCGGTCGCCCGGTCGATTAGTGTGCCTCTGGCGTGAGGCGACGGGCTCTGTTGTGGTAGTGGCTCCTCCGGGTGTCCAGTGTCTGCTCTAAAGAAGTCTGTGATGTGTCTCTGAGACTGGCAAGCCTCTCCTCTCATCAAGCTCTCTCTGTGTCGGCGCAGCTCGAGTAGAAACAAACCCAAGCATCTCTGATCCTCGTACTGCATGACTCTAGAGAGTGGTCCAAAGCCCTCTCTGAACAAGCAGTGGAAGCGGCCTCGTATCTCGTAGTAGACGGGGCAGTGGCATGTGTAGTGCAACTGTCTCTGGCTCCATGCCACAAAGGGGGCATGTCGTGGCCTCTGCTGGTACTCCATTGTATCTCCCAGTCTCGATCCGCAGCTGCTGTAAAGATGTGCGTATCTGGCCAATAGCACATCGTATCCCATGAGACAAGTGAGTGTCCATGTATCTGGGCCTCGCCACAAAACCGTCCTCTGTAAGTTGGAGAAGATGCTCTCTGTAGAAAGCCATCTTCGTGCCCAGCTCCTGCGCTGGTTGTATCCATGTCTTCCTGATGTCTAGCTGAGCCAGGTCTTGTCGGATGAGCCTGGTTATCTCGGACTGTGTAAGAGTTAGAGAGGGTGCCTCTAATGAGTACTGGAAGGGGGGCAATCTGTCTATGCTGAACCCATGCGCCTGAAACCATGATTTCATTTCACCATACCAGCATGCTATATCTCCCTGCATGGCTAACTGTATAGAGGACTCAAGTGCAAGGCGGGCATATCTGTCTCTGGGAAGCTCCCACATGCGGTGTATGAAGGAGACAGATCTGGTAAGCGCCTCGACTACTAGTGGGGGGGCAGCAAGCTCTACTTGGATAATGGCACGTCGTACTGAAGCCTTGGCTCTAATGAGCCGTGAGATCATAGAGACCAAGGGCTTCTCCATGTCCCCCCACCCATGAATGGGACTTGTCCTCGCGTGATGATCCAATGAAGGCCCCCATATCTCAGCTCCATAGAGCAATGCAGACGCCACTAGAGTGTCAAATAGCCAGAGCTTCGTCCGAGGCTCCTGAAACTGAACCTGCGAACACATCCTCTCCAATCTGCCCAATGTTGCATGGGCTCTGGTCAATCTAGTCTCTGCTGCTCTCCTCAGTGAAAATGCTGGTCCACTAAAAACCACTCCAAGGTAAGTGTAAGCATCTGTGTACTCCACCGTCTCCTGGCCATATGTGAATGCGGGTGCTGACCTCCTGATCCACTGTGGGGTGGTATTAAATACCATGACCTTGGTTTTACCAAGGTTGACAGCAAACCACTTTCGTGGGCAAATCTATGCAGAGCATCCAAGTGACGTTGCATCCCCTCTGGAGAGTCGGAGATCAACACAATATCATCAGCATAGAGCAATAGTGGAATCGATGTCCCTGCCAGCTGTGCACCTCTATCACGATCTCTCTCAATGTAGTCAGCAACCTCATCCACATACATACCAAATAGAGTAGGAGAGAGCGGGCAGCCTTGCTTCACACCAATAGTGGAGTGAACCGGTGCGAACAAGCCTTCTGGGGTGCGTACATGCCCCACTACTGACTTGTACAATGCCATGATCCCCCAAATGAGCTCTGTGGGTACTCCCATCTCCTGTAATCTGCGCATCAATCTAGCTCTGGGTACTGTGTCAAATGCTTTGTGGAAATCCACAAAGCTACAATTGATCCGTTTCCATGTGATCTGCCCTCCTCAATGATGGCTCTGAGTGTCAAGATATGGTCAATAGTAGAAAAGCATCTCCTGAAACGTGCCTGCCCAGCTGCACGTATCCCTTCCCTCTCTGCCCATCTACTCAGCCGCTGCTCAATAATGGATGCGTACAATCGTGCCAATGTGTGTCCAATCATGAATGTGCGATAATTCCCAGGCTTCCTAGGGTCTTCTGACTTGAAGATGGGTACAATCGTAGAAAGGCTCCAAGTATCAGGTAAGCCCTCACACATGGCACGATTAAACATAACTGCTAGAAGCTCTGCTAGTAGATCTCTAGCATGCATGAAATGCTCAGCCACTAAGCCATCATGATATATGCTCTCCCAGTCCTCATCCTGTCAATGGCCTTCCTCACCATCTCAGCGGTGAAAAAAGCACATGTGTGTGGGCATGGATCCGGGGGGGTCGGGGAGGGGCGGCTGTCCAGAAACTGTGTACAAAGATGATGCGTATTGGCCCCAAGTCTCTGTAGAGGTAACGGTAGGTGGGGGGGATTGCTCATGAAAGAGCCGCCACGCCTCACGTGAGTCTTGACTCAAGAATAGCTGGTAAAGATCCTGCTCTAGTCGACCCAAAAATGCCCTTTTCTTCCGCCGCACTAGGCGTCGGAAGTCAATCTGTGACTCCCTGTGAGTGATGTCTCCCAAAAGCACCTCCCTCTGAATTCTAGCTCTAGTCTCGCGGCATTCTGCACCATACCAGCTGTTCTGGGGCATGCTCCCAGAACGGCGTCTCTGCTCAGGCTGAGTGTGTGGGTATGCCTCTGCTGTTGCATCATGTAAAATCTGTCAGTATAGTAGTAAGCTCCTCCAGAGGTCGTCCCGGCTCCTCAGTGCACAAGCGTCTGTATATTCCATCTATGTATACAGAGTTCGTCTCCCGCGTGAAGGTGTAGCGAGTAGGGACAGCTGCCCGTGGCCTGTGTGCTACACTGAACTGGAAAGAGATGGTCAACGACACAAGAGCATGATCCACTGCCACCCCAACAGGTCTGGGCCCAACAATGAGATCCTGGATACTAGAGATGAGGCTCGGTTGTGCCATGACATAATCCACTGTGCTGGCTCCGTGTCTGTGTGGAAAGCATGTGAAACCTCCCGCAACAGGAAATCTCTGTAGGCCATTCAAGATGGCCAATCCATGTGCAATCCCCATGTCTATCAAGTGCCGTCCATATTCAATATATTCCCCATCCTGCGATCATCTAGATAGGCCTGTCTCCACCACATCCAACTCTCTCAGCATCTCCTCTGAGGTATCATAAAACACTGTCTGATGATGGGCAATCCTAGCATTGAAGTCCCCTAGAATGATAATGTCACCATCTCTAGAGAACTCCCATATGTCATCATCCAAGATAGAAAAGGGGGATTGTCCTTTAGGTGGTGCATATACTGACGTACTCGGGGGAAAGTAGCAAATAGCAATGTAAAGATATCTGCCTGTCTCTGCTCTCAATCTCACCCACATGTACCTAGCTTGCTCATCTCTGCGAGCTATATGTATCAATGGCTGCAGCTCCTCCTTGAATAACACTGCCACTCCTCCCGAGCCCCGCCCTCTGTGCTCCGATCGTGTCTCTTGTCTATAGGCTGTCTCCCATCTGTATCCACTAATGTGAGGCATAGACTCCCCAGGGGTCTGATGCGTCTCAGAGTAGAAAATGATGTCTCTCCCGGAAAAACTCTCCTCAAAAGCACCTACATCAAGACGCATAGATCCATTACAATTCCAGGTAGCAACTTTGAGTGCAGTCCCATAGGCCTCACACCGTCATGTGGAGCGTCGCTCCAATATCACCACTCTTCCATCTCGGTAAAAGGCAATCTTGCCTTTTTCCCTTGCTACTCTAATCTCTGGCATTACCTCCTGCATATGAGCGATCTGTGAGAGGGTAAGGTCATCCCCGAGAAAGTACCCGTTTTTTTAAGAGTTGGTCTTTTCTTCAGAAAGTCTTTCTTTGCTTCCATGGAGGGAAAACGGAGGATGAGTGCCCTTTCTTTCGAGGTTTCCCCATTGCTCCCATTTTTCTTGTTGCCCACTCTCCAAGCTCTTGAGTGCATCGGCTCATGAACCCCCATCAAAGCCACGAGTTCTTTTACCTCTTCGTCTACATTATCTTTGTCTGTAAGACTGCAAATTCTCACATGTAGAGAGCGCACACGTCGTCTTTGCTCCTCTTCTAGGGTCAAGCTGATAATGGTGGGTGTCGACCCTGTTTCCTTGCTTTTCCCTTTCCTGGCCACCTCAATCCATTTATGGGCTTCATCTGCCTTCTGCTGAGTCTTTGTAACAACGTCCACCCACGAAGTCGTCATCTCTTTGTGTTGCTCTTCCCCCTCTTTGATGGCTGGCACTTGTTCTTTGATTGAGTTTAGTTCTTCTATTACTGAGGGTTGCAGTTCTCCCTGTTCAAGTGTGTTTCGTGATTGTGCCTCTGCGAGCGCCTTCTTGAGTGACGCAATCTCTTTGTTTTGGGCCGTCATACGATCTCCCATTGTAGTGATCTTGCTTTCTTGGGCAAACACACGATCTTCGAGCATTTTTTGT
This sequence comes from Adiantum capillus-veneris, assembly GCF_014529385.1. Classification (NCBI taxonomy): domain Eukaryota; kingdom Viridiplantae; phylum Streptophyta; class Polypodiopsida; order Polypodiales; family Pteridaceae; genus Adiantum; species Adiantum capillus-veneris. The sequence goes on from NC_140958.1 coordinate 106,116,324, forward strand.
TGTGTCTAGTAGGTTGCGGTTGATCTTGTTAATTGTTTCTGTCATTTTTTCTTTGCATTTTTGAACTGCATCCTCTAAAGGATCGGGTTTATCATTCTGCTTCCTCATGCTTGGTCGCCGCCAGAAACGAGGTCTGCAGTTTTGAGTTTTTTGTAATTCCCTGTAAAATTCTGAATATCGCGCTCTCTGTTTGTTTTCAATTTCCTGTTGGGCTCTTCGGGATGCTCGATTAGGGGTGTGCGTAACGGTGTGTGTGTCGGCCTCTGAAGCAGCAGCTACAGGCAGGTGGTGCTGCAGTGGGCCAGCAGCAGGAGCAGTGCTGTTGGGGGGGGGGGGGGGGGGAAGGCCGGGGGGGACAATAAGAGAGAGAAATGAAATAAAATGAGAAGAAATGTTATATTAACGTCTTCAAAAGGCCATAGTGACCTATGAGACCGGAAAGTTACAAGGCGGTGGATCTGGAAAAAAAAAAGAAAAAAAAAAGAAAAGAAAAAGACTTCCTACGCGTAGAAGAAGGGGGGGGGACATCTTATGCATAGAAGAAGGGGGGGGGGGGGGGGGGACATCCTACGCGTAGAAGAGCAGAGGGCAGCGTGTCGGGGGGCGTGGAGCGGGGAGAGGTGCGTGAGCAGGGGCGGTGCTGTAGGCGGAGAGAGAGAGAGAGAGAGAGAGAGAGAGAGAGAGAGAGAGAGAGAGAGAGAGAAAATGAAATGTTATATTAACGTCTTCAAAAGGCCAAAGTGACCTATGAGACCAGAAAGTTACAATGTGGTGGATCTGATACAAATTCAGAGTAACAAAATAACAACATAACAAGATAAAAATACTATGGAATCCTAAGCTGCTCGATGTGAGCTAGGCAAAGTAGAGTAGCAGCTGGTTGGGATAGCTAAATCACAGGAGATCTAGCATCGATTGCTGGCGGATCTCATCAATCTCCTCCATGGTCAGTAGTTTGACCGGGCGTCGAGCATGCCTGGCTAGAGTGATCCGAATCCTCCGATGCAGCCTCCGTCGATGCTCTCCCCGACTCAATCGCTCGGTCGATCAGTGTGCCTCTAGTGTGAGATGAATGTGAGCTCTGCTGTGGTAGTAGCTCCTCCGGCTGTCCAGTGTCTGCTTTGAAGAAATTTGTGATTTGTCAGTGAGACTGGCTAGCCTCTCCTGTCATGAGGCTCTCTCTGTGTCTGCGCAGCTCGAGCAAAAACAAACCCAGGCATCTCTGATCCTCGTACCCCATGACTCTGGAGAGTGGTCCAAACCCCTCTCTGAACAAGCAGTGGAAGCGGCCTCGTATCTCGTAGTAGATGGGGCAACGGCATGTGTAATGTAACTCTGTCTCAGGCTCTATGCCACACAAGGGGCATGTCATGGCCTCTGTTGGTACTCCACTGTATCTCCCAGTCTCGATCCGCAACTGGTGTGAAGATGTGCGTATCTGGCCAATAGCACATCGTATCCCATGAGACAGGTGGGTGTCCATGTATCTGGGCCTCGTCACAAAACCGTCCTCCGTAAGGTGGAGAAGATGCTGCTTGCAGAAAGCCATCTTCGTGCCCAGCTCCTGTGCTGGCTGTATCCAAGTCCTCCTGGTGTCTAGCTGAGTCAAGTCCTGGCGGATGAGCCTGGTAATCTCGGATTGTGTAACAGTGAGAGATGGTGCATCTAGTGAGTACTGAAAAGGTGGCAATCTGTCCATGCTGAACCCATGCGCCTGAAACCATGATGTCATCTCCCCATACCAGCATGCTGTATCTCCCTGCATGGCTAACTGTCTAGAGGACTCAAGTGCAAGGCGGGCATATCTGCCTCTGGGAAGTTCCCACAAGCGGTGTATGAAGGAGACTGATCTGGTGAGCGCCTCAACCCCTAGAGGGGGGGCCGCTAACTCTGCTCGGATAATGGCCCCGTGGTACTGAAGCCTTGGCTCTAATGAGCCACGAGATCATAGAGACCCGAGGTTTCTCCATGTCTCCCCATCCATCAGTGCGACCCGACCTCCCGTGATGATGCAGTGAAGGTCCCCACACCTCAGCTCCATAGAGCAATGCAAAAGCCAGCAATGTGTCAGAGAGCCAGAGCTTCGTCCGAGGCTCCTGAAACTGAACCTGTGAACACATCCTCTCCAATCTACCCAAAGCTGCATGGGCTCTGGTCAATCTAGTCTCTGCTGCTCTCCTCAATGAAAATGCTAGTCCGCTAAGAACCACTCCAAGGTAAGTGTAAGCATCGGTATAGTCCACCGTCTCCTGGCCGTATGTGAATGTAGGTGCTGACCTCCTGATCCACTGTGAGGTGGTATTTAACACCATAACCTTGGTTTTACCAAGGTTGACAGACAAACCACTTTCGTGGGCAAACCTATGCAAAGCATCCAAGTGACGTTGCATCCCCTCCGGAGAGTCGGAGATCAACACAATATCATCAGCATATTACAATAGTGGAATCCATGTCTGTGCCAGCTGTGCACCTCTATCACCATCGCTCTCAATGTAGTCAGAAACCTCATCCATATACATACCGAATAGAGTAGGAGAGAGTGGGCAGCCCTGCTTCACCCCTATAGTGGAGTGAACCGGCGTAGATAGACCCTCTAGGGTGCATACATGCCCACTACTGACCTGTATAATGCCATGATCCCCCAAATGAGCTCTGTGGGTACTCCCATCTCCTGTAGTCTGCGCATCAATCTAGCTCTGGGTACTGTGTCAAATGCTTTGCGGAAGTCCACAAAGCTACAATAGATCCGTCTCCCATGTGATCTGCCCTCCTCAATGATGGCTCTGAGTGTCAAGATATGGTCGAGAGTAGAAAAACCCCTCCTAAACCCTGCCTGACCGGCTGCGCGTATCCTCTCCCTCTGTGCCCATCTACTGAGCTGCTGCTCAAGAATGGATGCATACAACCGTGCCAATGTGTGTCCAATCATGATAGTGCGATAATTCCCAGGCTCCATAGGGTCTCCTGACTTGAAGATAGGTACAATAATAGATAGGCTCCAAGTATCAGGCAAGCCCTCGCACATGGCACGGTTAAACATAATTGCTAGAAGCTCTGCTAATAGATCTCTGGCATGCAAGAATGCTCAGCCACTAAGCCATCATGATCATATGCTCTCCCAGTCCTCATCCTGTCAATGGCCTTCTTCACCATCTCAGTGGTGAAAAAAGCACATGCGTGTGGGCATGGATCGGGAGGGTCGGGAAGGGGCAGTTTCCAGGAATTGTGTACAAAGATGAAGTGTACTGGCCCCAGGCCTCTGTAGAGGTAATGGCAGGGGGGGGAGAGTGCTCATGAAAGAGCCTCCATGCCTCACGTGAGTCCTGACTCAAGAATAGCTGGTACAAATCCTGCTCTAGTCGGGCCACAAATGCGCTCTTCTTCTGCCGTCCAAGGCACCGTAAGTCAATCTGTGACTGTCTGTGAGTGATGTCCCCCAAAAGCACCTCCTCTGAAGTTTGGCTCTAGTCTCGCGGCGTTCCTCATCATACCAAGTGTTCTGCGGCATGCTCCCAGAACAGCGTCTCTGCTCAGGCTGAGCGTGTGGGTATGCCTCTGTTGCTGCATCATGTAATGTCTGTATCAGTATAGTAGTAAGCTCCTCTAGAGGTCGTCTTGGCTCCTCTGCACAGGCGTCTGTATATCCCATCTATGTATACAGAGTCCGTCTCCTGCGTGAAGGTGTAGCGAGTAGGGGCTGCTGCCCGTGGCCTGTGTGCTACACTGAACTGGAAAGAGATGGTCAACGACACAAGAGCATGATCCACTGCCACCCCAACAGGTCTGGGCCCAACAATGAGATCCTGGATACTAGAGATGAGGCTCGGTTGTGCCATGACATAATCCACTGTGCTGGCTCCATGTCTGTGTGGAAAGCATGTGAAACCTCCCGCGGCGGGAAATCTCTGTAGGCCATTCAAGATGGCTAGTCCATGTGCAGTCCCCATGTCTATCAAGTGCCGCCCATACTCAGTGTGTACCCCATCCTGTGATAGTCTGGATAGGCCCGTTTCTGCAACATCCAGCTCTCTTAGCATCTCCTTTGAAGTATCATAAAATACTGTCTGATGATGGGCAGTCCTAGCATTGAAGTCCCCTAGAATGATAATGTCACCATCTCTAGAGAACTCCCATATGTCATCATCCAAGATAGAAAAGGGGGATTGTCCTTTAGGTGGTGCATATACTGACGTACTCGGGGGAAAGTAGCAAATAGCAATGTAAAGATATCTGCCTGTCTCTGCTCTCAATCTCACCCACATGTACGTAGCTTGCTCATCTCTGCGGGCTATATGTATCAATGGCTGCAACTCCTCCCTGAATAACAATTCCACTCCTCCCGAGCCCCGCCCTCTGTGCTCTGATCGTGTCTCCTGTCTACAGGCTGTCTCCCATGTGTATCCACTAGTGCGAGGCATAGACTGCCCAGGGGCCTGATGTGTCTCAGAGTAGAAAATGATGTCTCTCCCGGAAAAACTCTCCTCAAAAGCACCCACATCAAGGCGCATAGATCCGTTACAATTCGAGGTAGCAACTTTGAGTGCGGTCCTATAGGCCTCACACCGTCATGTGGAGCGTCGCTCCCAAATCACCACTCTTCCGTCTCGGTAAAAGGCAATCTTACCTTTTCCCCTTGCCGCTCTAATCTCTGGCATCATCTCCTGCATATGAGCGATTTGTGAGAGGGTAAGGTCATCCCCGAGAAAGACTGTTTTCTTAAGAGTTTGTCTCTTTTTCAAAAAGTCCTTCGCTTCCATGGAAGGAAAACGAATGATGAGTGCCCTTTCTTTTGAGGATTCCCCATTGCTCCCATTCTTCTTGTTGCCCACTCTCCAAGCTCTTGAGTGCATCGGCTCGTGAACCCCCATCAAAGCCATGAGTTCTTTTACCTCTTCGTCTACATTATCTTTGTCTTTAAGACCGCAGATTCTCACATGTAGAGAGCACACACGTCTTCTTTGCTTCTCTGCTAGTGTCAAGTTGATAATGGTGGGTGTGGACGTTGTCTCCTTGCTTTTCCCTTTCTTGGCAACTTCAATCCATTTCGCAGCCTCATCCGCTTTCTGTTGAGTCTTTGTAATAGCGTCCACCCAAGAAGTCGTCATTTCTTTGTGCTGCTCTTCCCCCTCTTTGATGGCTCGCACTTGCTCTTTGATTGTGTTGAGTTCTTCTATTACTGAGGGTTGCCATTCTCCCTCCTCAAGTGTGTTTCGTGATCGTGTTTCAGTGAGCGCTTTCTTGAGTGACGCAATCTCTTCGTCTTGGGCCGACACACGATCTCCTAGTGCAGTGATCTTGCTTTCTTGGGTCAACACGCGATCTTCGAGCATTTTTATTGTGCCCAAGAGGTTGCGGTTGATCTTGTTAATTGTTTCAGTCATTTCTTCTTTGCACTTTTGGACTGCATCTTCTAAGGGGTCGGGCTTATCGTTCTGCTTCCTCATGCTTGGTCGTTGCCAAAAACGAGTTTGCGGCTCAAAGGAAACACACTACTTCCACATTATGCATACACGATCTCCCACATTAAGCATACATGGCGTAAATTTTCTGCAAATTCTACCAATTACATTACGACCATCTGCAATAGTCTGCAATAAATTCCTTGTTAATGAATTGAATTCTGCAGGTCTTCTGTTTTCTAAATTCCCTGTTAATGAATTGAATTCTGCGGGTCTTCTGGATTTTGCAAAATTTGAATTTTGCAGGTCTATCTGAATTCTGCAGATCCTGTAAATTGCAGGTCCTGTCAAAGCCCGAAATCTGCAGTTCTGCTGGCGGGACAGGGGGGTCGGTGCGACAGTGCTGCAGAAACCTGCAGGGGACAGCAGGTGCAGCAGGTCGTGTGCTGGGGGTCAGGTGCAGCACGTCACGCGCTGGGGCTGCAGCAGGTCGCGAGCTCGGCAGGTCACGCGCTGGAGCTGTAGGTCGCTCACGCGCTAGAGCTGCAGTAGGTCGCGGGAGCAGAGCAAGGCTCACGCGAGCGGGTGTGGGTGTGGGATAGCTGAATCACAAGAGATCTATCATCGGTTGTTGGCGAATCTCATCAATTTCCTCCATGGTTAGTAGTCTGACCGGGTGTCATGCATGCCTGGCAGTGTGCTCCGAATTTTCTGTCGTAGCCTCCGTCGATGCTGTGTAGTTCTTCGCAGTCGCGGGCGCGTGATTTTCCCCAATTCAATCGCTCGGTCAATCAGTGTGCCTCTGGTGTGAGACGAGGGGGAGCTCTGCTGTGGGAGTGGCTCTTGCGGCTGTCCCGTGTCTGCTCTGAAAAAGTCTGTGATCCGTCTTTGAGACTGGCTAGCCTCTCCATTCATCAGGCTATCTCTGTGTCTGCGCAGCTCGAGCAAGAACAAAACCAGACATCTCTGATCTTCGTATCCTATGACTCTTGAGAGAGAGAGAGATGAAATGAAATACTATATTAACGTCTTCAAGAGGCCAAAATGACCTATGAGACCAAACTGTTACAAAATTGTGAATCTGATTCCATGTCTGGGTACAAAAAGACTAGAACAAAAATGCTACTACTACTTGAATCCATCCTCATCTGCACTCTGGATGTCGAGAGAGTAGGTCGATGAGAGTGCCCGTAGTAGTCGAATGAGTGTGGTTTTAGCTTTGCAGTGATGAGTGCTCCTTTGGCTGTCCCATATCTAGTGAAAAAAAATCTGTAATTCGTCTCTGGGACTCTCTCTCTCTAGCTCTCCCCAGTAAAGTGTCTCTATATCTGTGTAACTCAAGTAGATATAGCCCAAGACATCTTTGATCCTCGTAACTCATGACCCTAGAGAAAGGACCGAAACCCTCTCTGAATAAGCAGTGGAAACGGCCTGGAATCTCATAGTAGACTGTGCAATGACATTTGTAATGTAGCTCTGTCTCTGGCTCTAGCTGGCATAAGCGGCATATCCTATTGTCTGTTGGTATCCCTCTGAATCTACCAGTCTCAATCTCCAGCTGATGTGAGGATGTGCGTATCTAACCAATGGCACATCGCAAACCATGAGACTTATGTGTATCCATGTAGCTGGGTCGAATCACAAACTCATCTCCAGTGAGGTGGAGAAGATGCTCTTTATAGAAAGCCATCTTCGTGCCCAACTCCTGTAGTGGCTCTATCCATGTCCTCCTGGTATCCAACTGGATGAGGTCTTGGCGCCCATGTAAGAGACATCGAGGGTGCCTGAAGAGAGTACTGGAAAGGGGGCAGCATGTCCATGGTGAAGCCATGCATCTGAAACCATGATGTCATCTGTGCATACCAGCATGAAAACTCAAGGGCCAGTCTAGCATATCTGTCTCTAGTAATATCCCACAAGCTGTGCACAAAGGAGACTGATCTAGTAGTAAGCGCCTCAATCTCCATAGGAGGGGCAGCTAGCTCTGCTCGAATGATAGCGTGGGGTACGGAGGCCTTGGCTCTGATCAGTCGAGAGATCATAGATACCAAGGGCCTCTCCATACGTCTCCAACCATCTTGGCCTACAGAAGGTCCCCATATCTGCACCGCATACAACACACACACACACACACACACACACACACACACACATATATATATATATATATATATATATATATATAGAGAGAGAGAGAGAGAGAGAGAGAGAGAGAGAGAGAGAGAGAGAGAGAGAGAGAGAGAATGAAATGTTATATTAACGTCTTCAAAAGGCCATAATGACCTATGAGACCCGAAAGTTACAAAGTGGTGGATCTGATACAAAGTCAGAGTAACAAAATAGCCTAGTCAGAGGCTTCTCCACTCTTGACCATATCCTAACACTCAGGGCCATCATCGAGGAAGGCAAATCTCATAGGAGACGGATTTATTGTAGCTTTGTGGACTTCCGCAAAGCTTTCGACACGGTAACCAGAGCTAGACTGATGCGCAGACTACAGGAAATGGGAGTACCCACAGAACTCATTTGGGGAATCATGGCATTGTACAGATCAGTAGTAGGGCATGTACGCACCCCGGAGGGACTTTCTACACCGTTCACTCCACTATTGGGGTGAAGCAGGGCTGCCCGCTCTCTCCTACCCTTTTCGGTATGTATGTGGATGAGGTTTCTGACTACATTGACAGCGATGGGGATAAAGGTGCTCAGTTGGCAGGGACATGGATTCCACTTTTGTTATATGCTGATGACATAGTGTTGATCTCCGAATCCCCAGAGGGAATGCAACGTCAATTGGATGCTTTGCACACATTTACACACGAAAGTGGTTTGTCTGTCAACCTGGGTAAAACCAAGGTCATGGTGTTTAACACCACCCCACAGTGGATCAGGAGGTCAGCACCTACATTCACATACGGCCAGGAGACCAAGGTGGAAAGGTACGTAGTGTACGGTACGGTTTAGGTACGTACGGAACGTATTTCTGTACTGAACCAACCTTTAGGTACGTGATAGGTACGTACCATTTGTAAAAAAAGACAATTACACTAAATTTAAGTTCACAGACCTTTCAAAATTCAGCCTCATTAACAATGCAATGCTTAAAATGAACATATTGATCAAAAAACTTAATGACTCAAGATTCAATACTCAATGAGAAAACCAATGACCATAAATCATAAGACCAAATAACAACTACAAATTTCAAACATCATGTCCATGGCATTAGCTAGAAGTGGGCATATACCATACAAACTGAATCAAGATCCAAAACAAAGTACTGTGAAATACTACAATGCCATAATAACAATAAAAGTCTGCTGCAGCCTGTCCTCCAAAGCATGAAGTCACCAGTGTGCACTAAGACGTGCGGCCTCAAAAGTCTGTGTCAGATGCGGAAGATGAATCGTCGGTAGAGAGCAAGCCCCCATCATCAAGGACATTGCCCTTAGGGTCAGGCTCAGCATATGTCAACTCTGGTACAAGCACCTCTGCACCACAAGCCTCCTCAGGCATATCAGCAATCTCTGCATGGATGAGCCGGACAGCTTCATTCGCTCGCTTGCGAATGGAGCGAATAGGAAGCTTCCCCCTGCGAATACTCTCTCGTCTCACAGTGTCTGGATCTCCTCCCATCGTGTGTAGAGGAAGGCTAAGAGCTCATGCACGTGATCTAGTCACACGACGATCCACGCTCTCGAGCTCTCTATGCAGCTCTCTGAGAATCTGCTCCTGCTCGTCTCTAATCTGTCGGTCCACCTCCTCTGGTCTAGGATCATCTACCATTTTCAGCTCTGTCGCATCAACCTGTTGAAGAGTAAAATAAAGTTAAACTGACTTATTTATGGCATATGCTTGCAGGTTGAGTTTACAGTGGCCAACATCAAGGTAATTACCTGTTTGGGTTGCCCCAAAGAATGGTAACTCCGCACGAGCCTCATGTTGGCTTTGCAATACACCAACTTCTCCAACTGAGAAGTGCTAAGGCGATTTCGAATCTTCGTGTGTATGAGAGAGTAAGCACTCCAATTGCGCTCACATGCTCCAGCCGAGCAATCCTGCTCAGTGATCAAGCAAGAGCGCAATCATCAGCAAGAGAGTGACAAGTGTCAAGTAATATAAAGATGAAGTTAGAAGTTTAAAATGATATATACAATGTAATCATGCATGGCAGTTTCCTAACCTGGGAAAGGATACGAAGAGCAATGCGTGAGAGGTTGGGAAGACCAACTCTCCCATACGAGTGCCACCACGTCAAAGGATACTTTGTGGCTTCCTTCCTCAAAGAAACTGCTCTTGTGAAAGAAGCGCCAATGCCATTCATGTAGTTGGTGAATTCCTTGTCTATCCCAAGCTGATCATCCTCTGAAAACATGAGCCCAACATACTCTGATTGTTTTGTGCTAAGCAAGGTATCACTCCATAGTTCTGGCGACCTGTAGAGAGGATGAAGCATGGCAGCCATCGCATGTATGGGACGGCTCATGAAAGTCCAGCGGCTCTCAACACATCCCAATAAATCTGATCGGCTGAAATATCAAAACAACTTGTCAATACAAGTTAACTGTTATAACTTAGACTTGATGGTTAAAATAGACAAGTTACAACCATTAGAACATGAGGAACCCTTACCGATCAATAGTCAACAGATCGCATTTGGAAACGTGGTCTTTCATCTGCATAAACAGATGATAGACTAGTCCCAAGGTCGATCCCTCCATATCCGTCAATCGAAGGAGGACGTGGACTGGCTTGAGTGCCACTGAAAGAGCGTGCACTTCCTGCCAAAAGCTCTCATCAAGGATCCGCCTCTGCAAGTATTTTGTAGATTCATCTTGCGATCTTGACATGCCTCGCCATTTTGGATCCACCACTGTCTGTAGTAGTGGATCTCTAAGTTTGTAGAGCCTCTGTAAAACCAAGTAAATGTAGGCAAACCTGGTTTTTGAAGGTCGAACCATATCCAAAGTGCTATGGCTGCGGAAGATAGCAAGAGCGTGATGTTTCTTGCGAAAGAATGTGGTGACCTTGACTACATCTGCAACTATGGGCTGCACCCATGAAAGTTTGCCAATATCCTCCATGAGCAAATCCAAACAATGTGCAGCACATGGAGTCCACACTATGCCAGGAAAATGCTGCTCCACCATAAATCCCATTGCCTTGCAATTAGCTGCATTATCTGTCACCACCTGCACAACATTCTCCTTGCCAACCTCCTCTATGGCTGTTTTGATGTGACCAAAATAAACTCAGCCGTGATCTTTTCCCCTAGTTTTCCTGCATCCACAGCACGCAAGAAATAGGTGCCCAAAGCAGAAGACACAAGAATATTGATTATGTGTCGTCTGCGTATGTCTGCCCAACCATCTGAGATAAAGATGCATCCAAACTCCTTCCCTCCAGCTTTCACAGGCGTAAGCGCCTTGTCAATTAAGGCCTTTTGTTCATCTAACATAGTGGTGCGCATCTTTGTGTAATCAAGACCTGTCCATGTCTCAGTAGGCCCCACCTGTGCAATGGCTTTTACCATTCTTTTCCACTGATCTGTGCGCAAAACATTGAAAGATATGTTGCACTCAATAAGAGTGCGACATATCTCCATCTCTGCCACCCTCTGACGCTCTTTCACCCAAGCCTTAGAAGAGATGCGACTAGGCAAAGTGGTCTGCGTTGATGTTTCAGATGTACCTTTTTCACGTGGCAAGGAATCCTCACCTTCACCACCAAAACGTGCTCTCTTCTTGGAAGTAGGGGGTTGCATGGAGGCCGAACCTCCTCCAACCTCTGTCTCCGCACCTAAAGACTCCAGCTCTCCAACAAAAGCATCATGTAAAGCATCCTGTGTGCTGGGAGCACCTCTCAAAGCAGGAGCACCAACAGGAAAATACTCTTGAATAAGCTGCTCCCTCAAAGGTGGTGGTATTTTCTCACATGCACCAATCTGATGAGTGCACCCGATGCCTGTCAAGTGCTTTTTGATTCGCGTAATAGTGCTGGTGTATTGGTCCCCACAATACTTGCATTGCCATAAGCGTGTACCAGAACCTTGCTGAGAAGTGGTCGTGATGATCCTCAAAACATTGGTGTGGAGCGACCAGTTGGGGTTGGTTTTACGCGGCATAATGAATCCTGCACATTGCAAATGCAAAAGAGTGCACGCACATGAGAAGTACGGAGTGCGAGAGAAGAGTATGAAGTGCATGGTGGCAGAAGCAGTACCTTTTCACGCGCGTAGCTCGGCTCTGCAAGACTCTGTGCACTACTCTGCAGACTTCTCTGTAACAGAACAGAGACTCTTTTGCTACAGTGGTCGATTAAAAAAGCCTAAGGCTTCCCCCCTTCACACTAATAAGCCTAACTGGAAGCGCTCCCTAGCGGAATTTGTCCGAGCAAAAAACGCCCAAATTTTTTTTTATGCCGTACTGTACCGTACGGTACGTACTGTCCGGTACGGTACGGTTGTACCGTACGGAAAGGTACCGTACGTACGTACGGATTCTACTCTGCAGGAGACTATGGAGTACACAGACGCTTACACTTACCTTGGAGTGGTTTTTAGCGGACCTACATTCTGACTCAGAAGAGCAGCAGAGACCAGACTTACTAGAGCCCACGCAACATTGGGTAGATTGGAGAGGATGAGAGAGAGAGAGAGAGCTTGAAACTTTGAAAGTTGAGAGAGAAATGAAATGAAACGATATATTAACGTCTTCAAAAGGCCAAAATGACCTATGAGACCATCAGATACAAAGTGGTGAATCTAATACAATGTCTGAGGTACAAGTACAAAAAGTAAAAAATGAAAACTGAAATGAAGTGTGAAATGTGAAATGTGAAAATGTAGAATAGGCCCTCAATGACAATCTGGGTGTCGTGCTAGAATTCTTCTGATCCTCTGTTGGAGTCTCCGTCGATGCAGTGTGCTCGTGTGTCTTGATCGTGGTCGTGTCGATCTCCCGAGCTCAATCGCCCTGTCAATGAGGGTGCCTCTGGTATGAATGCGGGTACAACCCTGTGCTGGTGGTTGGTCTCTTGGCTCCCTCGATCCAAAGAAATCTGTGATCTGTCTCTGCGACTGTCGTACTCCATGTCTCCCCAACAGACCGTCTCTATGTCGGTGTAGCTTAAGTAGATATAAGCCAAGGCATCTCTGGTCCTGATACCTCATGACTCTATCTAGGGGTCCAAAATCCTCCCTGAATAAGCAATGGAAGCGCCCTCGTATCTCATAATACACAGTGCAGTGGCATATGTAGTGTAGCTCTGTCTCTGGCTCTCTACCGCATTGTTGACATATCCTAGACTCTGGTGGTATCCCTCTGAATCTACCCGTCTCAATCTCCAGCTGGTGTGAGGATGTGCGAATCTGACCAATAGCACATCGCAGACCATGAGATAAATGAGTGTCCATGTAGTTCGAACCAGTCACAAACCCATCCCCTGAAAGTTGGAGAAGGTGCTCTTTGTAGAAAGCCATCTTCGTGCCCAACTCCTGTATCGGCTCTACCCATGTCCTCCTGGTGTCCAACTGTTTAAGATCCTGACGAATGAGTCTAGTGATCTCCGTCCGTGTGACTGGCAGGGAGGGTGCATCCAGGGAATACTGAAAGGGAGGGAATCTATCCATGCTGAAACCATGCCTCTGAAACCATGAGGTCATCCGTGCATACCAACATGATGCATCTCCCTGCATTGCTAACTGTCTAGAGGACTCAAGAGCCAGTCTAGTATATCTGCCTCTATGTGTATCCCATAGATTGTGCATAAAGGAAACTGATCTGGTAAGAGCCTCAATCTCTATAGGAGGGGCGGCTACCTCCGCTCGAATAATCGCATGTGGTACAGAGGCCTTGGCTCTAATCATCCGGGATATCATAAATACCAAGGGTCTCTCCATGTTCCTCCAACTGTCATGATTCACGGATGTTCCCCAAACTTGGACCCCATAAAGCATAGCTGAAGCAACCAAAGTATCAAAGAGCCATAGTTTGTTCGTGGTTCTTGAAACTGAACCTGCGAACACATCCTCTCTAGCCCTCCTAATGCTACATAGGCTCTGGATAGTCTAGTCTCTGTTGCTCTCCTCAGGGTAAACCTCGGTCCCGTGAATACCACCCCCAGATATGTATATTCATCTGTGTACTCCACAGTGTCCTGGCCATATACGAGTGTAGGTGCCGATCTCTTGACCCACTGTCGTGTGGTGTTAAACACCATAACCTTGGTTTTACCAAGGTTCACAGACAGTCCACTATCCTCTGCAAAGTTATGCAATGCATCCAAATGTCTTTGCATGCCCTCTGGCGACTCTGACATTAACACAATATCATCAGCATATAATAATAAAGGGATCCATGTCCCTGCCAGCTGAGCGCCTCTGTCACCCTCTCTGTCAATGTAGTCAGAGACCTCATCTACATACATACCAAAAAGTGTAGGGGACAAAGGACACCCCTGTTTCACTCCAATAGTGGAATGAACAATGTCAGAAATCCCCTCAGGAGTGCGTACCTGGCCAGTCACTGAGCCGTATAAAGCCATGATCCCCCATATGATCTTTGTGGGTACTCCCAACTTCAGTAGCCTGTGCATCAATCTGGCCCTCGGCACTGTGTCAAATGCCTTGCGGAAGTCCACAAAGCAACAATACATCCGTCTCCCATGTGCCCGACCCTCCTCAATAATGGCTCTGAGTGTAAGAATATGGTCCAAAGTGGAGAAACCCCTCCTGAATCCAGCCTGCCCTGCTGCTCGTATGCCCTCACTTTCTGCCCATTTACTCAGTTGCGGTTCAAGAATGGATGCATACAACCGTGCCAATGTGTGCCCTATCATAATAGTACGGTAGTTCCCCGGTACCGTGGGGTCCCCTGCCTTGAAAAGAGGTACAATAGTAGATAATCTCCAGGACTCGGGTAGTCCCTCACACATGACACGGTTAAACAACCACGCAAGAACCTCTGACAGTAAATCTCTAGCATGTATCAAGTGCTCTGCCACCAAACCATCATGATCATATGCTCTTCTAGTCCTCATCCTGTCAATGGCGTTCTTCACCATCTCAGTGGTAAAGAAGTTACTAGTGGCTGGACATGGCTCTAGAGGGTTTGGTAATGGTGGTTGCCCAGGTACTGTATATAATGATGCTGCATATTGACCCCAAATCTCGGGAGAGGTAATCACTGGAGGAGGTGAGTGCTCATGGAAGAGACGCCAGGCCTCACCTGAATCTCGGCTCAAAAAGAGCTGATACAAATCACGTTCCATCTGGGCTAAAAAGGCCCGCTTCTTCCGTCGCACTAAACGCCGAAGGGCAATCCGAGACTGTCTATATGTAATGACTCCAAGTATAAGCTCGCTCTGAATCTGAACTCTCATCTCTCTGCACTCCTCATCATACCAACTATTCTGAGGCATGTTCCCAGAACGTCTTCTCTGATCTGGTTGAGTGTGTGGGTATGCCTCTCTTGCTGCCCCATGCAAGATCTCCGTCAATAAAGTGGTGATCTCCTCCACTGTATATACAGGCTCGGCTGCCCCCATCTGTTTGTAAATCTCTTCCACATATACTGAATCTGTCTCTGGTGTAAAAGTATACCGTGTGTGTGCAGTCCTCCATGGTGTCTGAGAGACACTATACTGGAAAGAGACTGAAAAAGTCAGGAGAGCATGGTCCACTGCTACTCCAACAGGCCTAGGGCCCACACTGAGATCTTGAATATGAGAGATGAAGCTCGGTGAAGTCATGACATAGTCCACTGTACAGGCCCCATGTCTGTGTGGAAAGCATGTGAATCCCCCAGACGAAGGAAAAATCTCTAGACCATTAAGTATGGCCAGACCATGCGTAGTTGTCATCTCCATGGGATATCTCCCATACTCTGTGTGCTCTTTATCCTGTGAGTGTTTGTTCCCATCCGCGATATATCCATCTCTCTAAGCATCTCCTCCGAGGTATCATAAAATACCGTTTGGGAGTTGGCCGTCCTGGCATTAAAGTCTCCCAAGAGAATGATATCTCCATCTCTAGAGAACTCCCATATGTCATCATCACGTATAGAGAAAGGGGATTGCCCTCTAGGTGAGGTATAGACTGATGTGCTAGGAGGGGGAAAGTAACATATAGCAATGTATAAGAATCTGCCTGTCTCAGCTCTCAGTCTCACCCACATGTATCTCGCCTGGTCATCTCTCCGGACAATCTGTAATAGCGGCTGTAACTTTTCCTTGAATAAGACTGCTACCCCTCCTGAACCTCGACTTCCATTCTGGGATCTAGCGTCTGGCCGACAAGCGGTCTCCCATAAATAGCCAGTCACACTTGGCATCAACTGTCCAAATTTTTGATGTGTCTCCGAGTAAAAGACAATGTCTCTATCTCTGAAGCTATCTTCAAAGGCACCCACATCCAGCCTATATGATCCATTACAATTCCATGCCGCCATCCGGAGTGTGGTCCCATATGTCTCGCACCGTCATGCTGTGCGTTTTTCCAAAACCACTACTTTCCCTCCTCTGTAAAAGGCAATTTTTCCCTTCTCTCTTGCTGCCTTGATCTCTGGCATCAACTCTTGCATATGTGCTATTTGTGCTAAAGTAAGGTCATCCCCCATAAATATACTAGTTTTCTTAAGTGCTTGTCTCTCTTCAGGAATTCCTTCCTTGTTTCCAAAGTCGGGAAACGCAAAATAAGTGCTTTCTCTTTGACGTTTCCCTTCTCATCCACTCCCTTCTTTCCTACTCTCCAAGCACATGTGTGCATAGGTTCCGGGATGCCCATGCACTGCAAGAGTTCCTTCACTTCGTCTTCTACATTTTCGGTGTCTTTGATACCAGTAATACGCACATGGAGGGCTCTAGTCCTCCTCTTCTATTCCTCCTCAATGGTCATATTGATGATGGTAGAAGTCTGTGCGGCTTCTGGCATCCGGGCCTTTCCTTTCTTTGCACCTTCAATCCATTTTTCTGCTTCGCCCATGAGGAAGCCTCTTTCGAGTTTAGTTCTTCCCCTTCGCGCAGAGTTTTCACCTGCTCCTTAATATCTTCGACCTCCTTTAACATCGAGGGCTGATTTCCCCCTTCCGTTTTGGGCATAATTTTGCACGCTGCAAGTTCCCCTTTAAGCTCTTCAATCACTGCATCTTTTTCCTTCATGCACTTTTCCACATTGGTTTTCCAAGATTCAAAGCTTGCAATTGCCTCATCCAACTTTTTCTGCATAATACATTCCATTACATTCACTTCTGCCCACATTAGAGCTTGCATCTCCCCTTTCACAGATAGATACATCTCATCATGCTTACCAAGCATCGCTTTATCGAATTCTTTCCTCATATCTGCATACATAGAATTCTTATAACTCTCTACGTTTGCGTACATCTCTTTCCTGATGTCATCTCTCATAAAGTTGAGCTCAGATTTAATCATCACTTGAACCCTCTCCATCATTAAATCATCTTGGATTCTGACGGTTTTCCCTGCCCGCAATGAGCTTGGCGAGAGTATGCTATCTCTGTTCCTCCGCTTGAATGTCGCTTTCATTTTTTGTGGCGTGGTGAAGCCACTTGCATCACCATCCTCGGCTGGTGGGTCCATCCGAGAGAGAAGAACAAAGCGAGCACTGAGTCAAGGCCCTCACCAGCTGAGGTTTGGCCTCCGCCCTGGTTGGCCTTGCCCTCGTCACCAAGTCGTAGCCCTCGTCCTGGCTGACTTGACTGCTCTCGTCCTCGCCCTGGCACTGGTCTCGTCTGGTCGCCCTTGGCTCTTCTAGCCCTCTTCCTTGGTAGGCTGCTAGCTCTCGCCCTTGGCACAGCTCGCCCTCGTCCTTCAGAGGTTAGGGCCCTCGTCCTCGCCCTTGGCAAGCTGCTCGCCCCCTTGACACAGGACCAGCAGCTTGACCAGGTCCACCTGCTCGCCCTCGACCAGGTCCAGCAGCTTGCCCCACCTTCGACCAGCAGCTTGCCCTCGTCCCTCGTCCAGCAGAGAGAGAGCTCGACGAGCTTGTCCTTCGTCCAGCAAGGCAGCGCGAGAGGTTTTGACTCAGCCTGCTCGCCTTCACCTCAGTCTCCTCCCCTCAGACATCTCGTCCTCGTCAGCCTGCTCGCCACAAAATGCTCGCCCTCCTCAGTCTGCTCGCCCTGGTCCAGCTGCTCGCCTCGGGCTGCTCGCCCTCGCCTCAGGCTGCTTGGAGAGAGGGGGAGAGGGAGAGAGCCTTGTAGACTCTAGAGTCTAGACTGACGATGCTAGATCTTGAGAGTCAAGACTCGACACTCGAGGGGTAGAGCTTGAGCTTTGGCCCTTGAAAGCTTCTGTGCGTTGTGAAGATAAGGGGTGGGGGGAAGGGCAATTAATAAGGGGGAGCCTCACAAGATAAAGCACATAAATCTGAAAATCTGCCCATTCCCAGCCGTTCCTGGCTGGCCATTCCTATACCAAATGCCTGTCCGGAACGTCTGGCCGTTCCAGACCATGAAACCCCTCCGGAACGCCGTTCCGGCGTTCCCAGCCCACAGGGTGGCGTTTCCCGGTAACTATGTATTAAAGGTTGCATAGTTTTTTGCAAGTTATGCTTGAATGATAATGACTCATTACGTTAAACATATTCATTGCAGACCTATGTATTCAAGCTAATGAAGAGTAGTGGAGTCACAGAATCTGGTGAGAGCGAGAAGGTCTTGTTGCTCATCGAAAGTGGAACACGACTGCATACGACTGCGTTTGCCAGGTAAATCTTACTTGCACCATTCAAAACATGTATTTGATAGCTTGCTTGGATAATTGAGGTCTTTTCTGGATCATGACTTTTTTGCATCTGGACGATGTTAGTTCAATAGAATGCTTAAGTTTTTGTCATTATTTGAATGGGTTTGTCATGGCATAGAAGCACAAAGTTGAGGGGAAAGCACACGACACATTGATTTTGCTTGGGACTGAAGATAGTGAAGGCCAAATATTAAGTTTGATGTTGATGCTTGTAGCTGAATGTTATTTTCCTACTAACAATGATAATGTTTTAAAGCATGTGAATTTGCAGCATTTTACAAGGATAATAAATTTTTTACTAGATCAATACCTTCACTTATGACCTTTCAATCTTCATAATCATGGGTGGGACTCTTTTCATGAGTGTTTTACAAACTTTTAGTCAAACTATCTGGAGTTGTTCTATCCATGGATCTTTACCACCTTCTTGAGTGCTCAAGACCCTGGAGCATACAAAAAAATAGAGCTATCAATGGATAATAATGCTTGGTTTTTATTTGCTGAGGTTCCCGTTTATTTGGAGGCTGAATGATTAGGCCGTTTTACAATGTTTCCTGAAGGTGAGTTTGTGAGGCGTGTGATGTGACTTGTAACGGTGAGGTTAAAGCCCATGGCATTATGGTCAACTCTTGAGGAAGCATTATGGCAGGTCACTGCTTTAGAGGACAAGTCTTGCAAGGATATGCCGATTCTACTTGCCTCCTATTTAAATGAAAAGTGATTTTCAACTCAGGCTAGGAAATCTTGTTTGTTGACATGAAGAAAAACAGATCAAGACTGAAATTTTTGACACAAACTTCTGCGGTGTTTTTGTGCTGACAGTCAGAGAAAGTTGAGTCATACATCCTCGCCTTCACCATGAGGCATCAATTTACTGATGCACAAGGTATCTGTCACAGAGCATTACCGGTTGCTGTTGGTGCGTAGTGGGGAGCTACCAGGGGAGTGCCGTATTTCAAATTAGTGTTTCTAGCGGGTACATATTGTGCAGCATCTGTGGAAACAAAACTTAGAAGTCCATGAGTAAATGAGACTTAAAGTTTAGTTAGGTATCGGTTGACACCGTGAGCCTTCTTAACTCTTTTGAATCGATTATCTAGATTATCTTTGCTCTCATTTGCTAACTTCCTTGCAACTTAACAAGCAAACTTTACATTTGTAGATGGATAGAAATAAAAGCGTATGACTTGCCAAACTCTTAAAGTATCTAAAATGTTGCAGTAGGGTGGCTTAATGCAAAATGTACACTGAGAAGCATCATGATAGGCATGACTATAGTCATAGAGATAAAGGCAAGAGGAAGGGAAGGGTTTTTCGGTGATAAGGTCTCTTCATACTGCTGAGAAAACAGGCATTGAAAGAGTTCGTTCATTGAAGGTTTTAGATCTATTGAAAAACTGAAAAATTTGTGATATAAATACTATTGATGTGAAAGGTGAGTTTTTTAATGTGTTCGTAAATCTAAGACTTATCAACTGTTAACAGGGACAAAAGTTTAACTCCTTCAGGTTTTACGTTGAAACTGCGGAAACATATTCGAACAAGAAGACTTGAAGATGTGCAACAGTTTGGGATGGATAGGGTAACTCTTTAAAAAAATTGTTCTCACTATTTTTGTTTGATCATTTGATTTCGGATAGGAGAATTGCAAGTCTGCATTAATACGAAACATTTGTGAGCTCCAATTCGAACATTGTAATGTGAAGTAATGGCCTTGCTTGTCTTTTCCAAGATTGGAACACTCTTTGTGGGTTGAAAGGGAAACTGAGAGCATAATGTTTTCCACACATACAGGTATAGAAGTATGGAAAAAGCATGATTGTCTTCTCTGGCCTGACCATAAATAACGTTTTTGTGTTTACTGCTGTTTTGCGGTAAGATATCAAAAAGTTTCGAACCATGTCCTACGTTTAAACATTGCAAATGTAACAAATGAATTAAAATTAGCTTTTAAGCATGCAAAAGTCTATTTGTTTGGCGTCTTGCTCCTCTTTTTCGTCTTTCTTATCTACTAAGGATCTTGAAGGCACCTTATCATCATCAACAAAGACATCTAGGTTCTAACATTTGAGCACTTGAGCTTGGGATTGCATATTTATGTGTGTTGATCACGATGGGAGACTCCTCATCTGGCTGCTGTTGTTCTTGGTTTTTTATTTGGGTGGGTCAAATGTGATATCCATATCATACTCCCTTTTTTTACTATGTTTAGCAAAGAATTTCAACCATACAAGTTTGGTACAAAAATGCATGTTTTTCATTGCTGTGCTCATGTGATGGTTCTGGAAAATATGTCAATCTCTCCTTTTTTATATGCTTACAGGTCGTAGATTTTCAATTTGGCGTGGGTGAAGGGGCCTACCATATCATTTTGGAACTCTATGCACAAGGAAACATTTTGCTTACAGACAATTCCTATAATGTGCTCACACTACTTAGAACACACAGGTTTGCTCTAGGAAGTGCTGCGTCCTTTCATTTTGAACACTTTAAAATGTTTTTAAATTTTTTGTGTGAAATTTTTTAGCCCTTCATGGCATTTCAAATGTTTTGTTTATACGAAATTGAAAGTAATCTTGTCTGCCAGGGATAGATAATGAGGTTACTACTATTTCTAGGCAGGAGTTCGCTCGACATTTTTGTATTTGTTGGTATAAGAATCCCTGAAAAATGTGGGTTTGTGGGTGCTGTGCTGGCAGGGGCACAGAAAGGCCTCTGTATTAGCAAAAATTGCATTAAACACTTCTCATTATTCTTGCAGTTTTTCCATATAGCCCTTTCTTGCTTCTTATACTGTGTGCGCGAGTGCATGTTGGGGGTGATTGGTGTTTTTTCACTGCTGTTCTAGCATTTTCATCTGTCAGTGTATTTGAAGCTCGTAAAGTGCTTAGTCTACAGTATTTCTGGATGTGTTACATGCTTGTGTGCATGGTCTCTTAGCAAGTGTGTATATAAATTATTACGTGAACCAGTGATTATTTTGTGCTGATTCAACATGGGGCATGAACAACGCTCCTTTACTGTGGGAAAGATGACTTCAAGCCATCTTAAATAGTTAGATGCTGCTAAAATAATTATTTTTTCTTCTGGGGATGTCTAGTTGGAGTGCTTTTCTATAACTAAGCTCCTTGCTGAAAGGCATATTTACTGGTGATATGTCTTGCCATTGTGCCTTTAAGGTGGAAAGTGTTGCATAAGCCCTATGGATTTACCCGTGTACAAGGTGGTTCTTGCTTCATCTCAAGAGACCTCACTTTCCATCCTTTACAGGTGGAAAGCTATTCTGAATGTTTGGAATTGTATCAAAGGTCATGGCTGGTTGTAATGCCTCACAAAGAAGCTGGGATCTCTAGAAATGCAAGTTAGCTCTATTTGAGAAATGTCAAAATCAGCCTTTGGCTTTTGCACTCTGATTTTTACCTATAAAATTCGCTCAGTCCTCTGATCTACATACTCTTGTTCAATGAAGAGGCAATGAGACCACATGGATTGTTTTTTTGCAGCTTACAGGGATGGATGTGAATGGGGACAAGGTTATTTGGAGTTTCAAACGTTAGGCATGTCACCACAGCTTTGGATTTATTCCCCTTTTCTTTGAATTGAGACATGGGGAGGAGAAGAACGTTTGAGATGGACGTCGTTGAGAGGTTTTAGAAACATTGTTGGTATAAATATTTGTGGATTCCAAAAAACCCATTCCATTTCTTGGATCCATCCGATGGCCTCTAACAGCCCTTTATCTTACAGAGTGTAAGATGCGCCTTAGAGCCTAAAGTCTAGGCTAGAGAGTGCTAGTACTCCGTAGCTCTAAACCCTAAGCTAGATAGCTCTAACACTTCTAACCATAGAGTTCTTGCTTACAAGGATTATGCACAGGGATTAATTTACCTAGTCATAAAAATGGGTACTTTTATGTGAAATGTTGTGAGATATATTGTAAGAGTTTGAAGTTGCCACGAGACTGTGACACCCACTACTGCCATGTTCCAATTTACTCCTTTTGGTTTTAATTCCTAGTATCCACCAACTTATGAAGTCTTGCCAAGGGGCCTAAATGACTTTAACTGAGCCTAGCCACTTCTTTACTAGTCGGATTCCAGTGTCGATTGGCCCAACCATCTCGTGGCTGCTTGGCCTTTACTCCTGCGGGTGAAACTCTCGGCCAACGGCCGTTTCACATTGGCCATGCAATGTCCGGGCATTTGTGATTTTAACAAGAGGGTCCCAAAAATTAAATAAACATGGGGGTTTTATTCGTGTTTGCCAAGGCAAGAGCCTTCTGTACAGGAACCGGATTAGCTAATTGCTAATGCCCCACAAGTACGCACAGTTCCATCCCGAAGGATTGCGAAAACGGAGAGTTTTCTTGCGTGAAAACTCGTCCAATTCAAAAGGGAACTGTCTCATTGTTTGCGGAAGCCTCTGACAAGCATAGACGTGTTTGCTTTGCTCAAAATGATGCAAGTAGAAAATTACAGGCTACTATGTTTTTTTGCAAGTTTAGGGTTTCACACCTAAATTGCAAGGTAACGCCAGGAGCCTCGGGAAAGCCTTGGGTGCTTGTACATGACAATTTAGAGAAATTTCCCGTAAGAAATCTCGTCTAATTCAAAGGGCAAGTGACCCTACTGGTGCATGAGCTCGAGGGCTACCCGCAAGAGTGATCGGCACGCGAATCGGAGAATTACAGCTTGCTGTAGTTTTTTGCAGGTTTAGGGCTTTTACCAGTTTTGATGCCTACAGGTTCCAGGAGCTTCAAGGAAGCTACGAAATCACCGAACAGGTGTTTTACTGCAAATTGGAGGCCAAAAACAAAGATTTCAGTGTGCTGTAATTTCTCGCCAGGTTTTGTAAAGTGCTCCAAAGTGTGGTGAAAATCACCGTTTACTTGGGATTATGTCCGTGGAGACTTTTACTGTGGTTATGTTGTCGAAATTGGGTTAGAGTAGGGGAATTTCAGCCTGATAAAAGTGGGCAGCTTGTAGAAGTTTACAAGTTTTTCTCAAGTGTAATAAGAATAAAGAAATACCGAAAGGGGCGCCAGTCTTTGAGGCCAACTGGATGTCGTTGTCTGCTTGCTTGGGAGCGCTCTAACTGCCAAGCCGTGGTTTGTTTGAAGTGTTGAATTCCTGTCAAGGTTTCTTTGTGAAGTTCCTTTGTGTCGTAAAGTTCAAGTAAAGTTTATTAAGTAAATATTTGGGTGAAATCCAAAGTCTACCTGTCAAGGTTTCTTTGTGAAGTTCCTTTGTGTCGTAAAGTTCAAGTAAAGTTTATTAAGTAAATATTTGGGTGAAATCCAAAGCCCTACGGGGGTGTAAGTTTGAACCTGTTGGGTTGGGTTCAAGTCTCCCCTTAATGAAAGTGGCATCTAAAACACATCACCAACAGTTGCAACTACGACTACTTTTAGGTAAGCGTTTTAACGTTCAAGTCAAAACTGCTCTAATCATAGGAATACAATGTAAGTTTTTTTAGTAACTATCCTTTTTTTTTTGCACAAAATAGATCCTAAAATTGGCTAAAAACTGCCCAATGGGCTATATCAACCATGAGGGAGCTTGTACAAGGAGGGGAGTCTATCCCAAAATGGAAACAGATTATACAATGACTACATTAAATGGAAACTGATTATACAATGACTACGTTACAAAATTGGAAGGCGGAAGAGCCAAACATGTGGCATGTATGATGTACTGCTGGCGGAGACCGTGCTCAACTGAGAAGAAAGGTTTTGACCACCAAAGGCTAATGAAGGCTTGGCTCCGTCTCTGCAATAATATTGTTATCCGAGTGTTAGAATCAGCTCGAGCAAGAAAGACGGAGTAATCACGTTGGATGGCTTGGTCTGCCCCTCGAAGCACCGACCCCTGGGCTCTCCTCATAAACTAGATGGCAAGACTTTTGATCAGCTCCCATTGTTGCAAGAGGCCATAGCTCTGCTGAAAACTCTAGCATGTCTTTCCTGGAGCTGAATGGCCAGATCTCTCAGCTCCATCTCATAGCAAAGTGCTTGGCTGAATAGGAAATCTGATGGGTTCATTTCTTGTATCGACTCATTTTGCATTTCTTAGTTCTGGCTATAGGGATTATTAAGGCCATTTTGAGAAAGCGAACACAACAGGACTAATTGTCTCTTTTCTCCTCTTTCTCTTATCTTTCTGCTTGACGCTCTTGCATGCTTTAATAAAAATCTTCTCTAAATGTTCTGCTATAAACTTGTTCAGGGATACTGAGAAAGGAATAACAATGATGGCTCACCACCAATATCCCCTGAATAGCTGTCGATCGTGGGAAAGAACATCATTGAAAAAGCTGGAGTCCTTATTGACTGTGGTAACTGATCATGACAGTAGCGCCTTAGAAAAACTGGATAACTTAGGTTCAAAGACAAGTCAGGAAAATGAAGCAGTTGAGCAGGTGACAGTGAAAGGGAAAAAATTTGGCAGAAAAGCTGATGCAGCAAATGACAAAGACAAATACATATTAAAGAATATTGTGGGTGAAGGCTTGGGCTATGGTCCTGTTCTTAGTGAGCATATTGTCTTAGGTGCTGGGCTTCCAAAGAATTTGAAGGTGTTTTCTAAGAATGAAAAGGGGCAGCTAGTAACAATCATAGCAAAAGATACAGTAGATAAGCTTTATTCAGCTGTAGTCCAGTTTGAGGACTGGCTAGAGAGCATCATTTTTGGTGACCAGATTCCTGAAGGGTATATATTATTGCAGCAAAAAAAGGGTGGTAAGGGCTCAACTTTATCGGCTGAGGAGCAGCAGTTAAAGGTATGGAGGCATGTCCCAAAAATTTTGGAGCTGTCTGTGATCTTACAGTCTTAATGCATCACTGCTTTTGGAACTCATGGGCAGTTATATGAAGACTTTTCACCCCTCAGGCTAAATCAATGTGTCAATGGAGAGTTCCTCAAATTTACGACCTTTGATGCTGCTATGGATGAGTTTTTTAGCAAGGTGGAGGGTCAACGGGCGGAACAGCAGCGGAAAGCTCAAGAAGATTCAGCCTTTCAAAAACTAGACAAGATTCGCAAAGACCAGGTGTTCTTTTGTTCTTTAGTTTTCTGAAGGGTTGGTTCATTCTGCAGTTACCAGCTATTTGTTTGTCACTCTTGTAAAATACCATGGTATTGACTAGGTGCGAAAGTCATTTTCTTATTTTGTAATCCCCTTAGTTTTCTGTTCTGGGACAAAGTGGAGAAAGAAAAAGAGATTTGTTTTGTCTATGGTGTGTACGTGAAATGTAATTGCTATCTATCATGACCGAAATTTGAGAGCAGCTCAGATTCTTTTTAAACTGTTTTGAATGGCTGGCTTTTTCCAGAGATCTTGAGTTTGTATATCACAGGATTAGCACAAATGTTGGAATGCAAGGAAAAGATAATACATTTGGTGCCTTTTGGTGATGCAAAGATTGTTTGTTAGTTGGAGTTAGCCACCATCTGTTCTAGACATCAAGAGTTTGTAATTTTTTTAGTGTAGGGAGATTGTGGGGCTCTGAAGTCAACCCAGATACAGATCTACCTCTTTCTTTGGCTAGAGATCTCTGCCTTGGCATGGAAGTACTCTTCTTGCTCCGCTCACCTTAATAACCTTTGCTATGCAACCTTTGAAGCTTGGTTCTCTGCCCTCCAGGCTATACCACTAATAAATTTTTGACTTAGGTTTATCTTCCTAAAATTTTCAAGACCATGAGCTGCAGATATGATAAATTGGTTTTCACAATAAGGTATGTGCATGGATCATTTGAGGGGTTTACTTCCCTTCAGTATGGTGAGCATCATCTGACTAGGACTCGCCTTTGCAGCAAGGGCTGTATTAGTTGGACTCCATAAAGAGTAAATTAACCTGCAAATGGTTAAAGCTCAATATATATTGCCTTTTGAAAGACGTATAAGCCATAGATCCTTTGAGTTATAGGTTGGAGCTGTGTAGCAGCTTCATACAATGGACTCTGGAGGATGACCCCTGTGCACTACAGAAAACAGACAACCTATGAGGTGACTCATGGAGCTCTTCTTTGCCCTTGTGGTCTCGCGCTATAAAATAATTACAGTTTCCACTGCCTTTCTCCACCTCCTCCTGCCAAATGCACCTGCCCTCTGCAAAAGGTAGATCACCTTGCCTTCACTGACCCATGCGAGCTGGAGGTGAACGGTTAGCTAACTTCCACATGAAGCTAATTAGACTGCCTTCCTGAGATGGACCCCACTTAAACTAGGGAAAATAGGCCTTGTAAACTGGACCGGACCATGTTGTTATGATTAAATGGTTGTTTCCAAGCGATGTTAAGGTATCGTTGTAGGTTATATTTTGTGTGGCACTTTTACAAGAATAAGGTCTTTCTCGCTTGTCATATTCTGCTGTTTTACTAAAATATGTAATGGGTTTTTTCTTTTGGGTCATAGCTGGGGTTATCAATTAGCCTCAGCCACATAAAGTTTAAAGAACAGTTTCCTTCTCACTCTTAAGCTCAAGGTTTCCAGTATTCTTCTAATGTGCCTGAAGGGGGTTGGCCTTGATCTAGGAGAACAGAGTTGAGGCTTTGAAAAAGGAGGTGGACCATTCAGTAACCTTGGCTGAGCTTATTGAATACAATCTAGAGGATGTTGATGCTGCAATTCTTGCTGTTCGGTCTGCACTCGCCACAGGTATGAACTGGAGCGATCTGGGTCGAATGATCAAGGAGGAAAGGAAAGCTGGCAATCCTATTGCCAGTATCATTCATAGTTTGCAACTGGAGAAAGACCAAATTACACTTCTTTTGTGCAATAATCTTGATGATATGGACGAAGAGGAAAAGACCAAACCAGCGGTGAAGGTACACCATTCTCCTTTATTCACCAGCATTTTTGGGTTGAGTTACATGGTAAATAGCTCCTTTGCCATCAATTTGAGAGGAATAGATCTTTTTTTTAAAGCAAGGAGCTGATCTGCATGGCTATTTCAAGAAATTTGCAGGTGGAAGTGGATCTCTCTCTCTCAGCCCATGCAAATGCAAGACGTTGGTTTGAAGTGAAAAAAAAACAGCTGGCAAAACAGGAGAAGACTGTTGCTGCACATGAAAAGGCATTCAAAGCAGCAGAAAGAAAAACCCAGCAGCAACTAGCACAGGTGACATTGCATGTTTTCCTTTTAAGTACAGGTTGGAAAGTATTTCCACATCTATTGTTTTGAGAAAGATGACATGACTCATGTGCATGGACTGATTCAATTTTGAGTGGTAGGAGTGGGGCACATGTTTTTGATTAAGGTGGTGTTTCTGTTCTGCAAAATGATGATTTGAAGATCTATTTCTTG
The DNA here is from genome assembly GCF_014529385.1 of Adiantum capillus-veneris. Taxonomy (NCBI): domain Eukaryota; kingdom Viridiplantae; phylum Streptophyta; class Polypodiopsida; order Polypodiales; family Pteridaceae; genus Adiantum; species Adiantum capillus-veneris. The sequence goes on from NC_140958.1 coordinate 106,143,794, forward strand.
ATGGGCTTTTAAGGAGGTGATTTTACTTATTTGGCTAAAGGACCGTGTTCAGTCTGCAGGGCTTTCTTTGAAAACAGTAAGGCTTTAAATAAGCAGGTTTGTGTGAAACTTTGCTTATGGCTAGCATGCTTTACTTTCAGGAGAAAGTTGTTGCTGCCATCTCACACATTCGAAAGGTTCATTGGTTTGAGAAGTTCAACTGGTTTATAAGCAGTGAAAACTATCTGATTATCAGTGGCCGAGATGCACAGCAAAATGAGCTTTTAGTAAAGCGATATTTAAGAAAAGGAGATCTGTAAGTATATAATTTTTTATGTTCAGTCTCTCACTTTCTGTTCTTTAATTTGGGATTGTAGCTCATATATGGTGGACTCTGCTTGCAATTTTGTGTTAACATGCGCGCGTCTGCCACGTGCTTGTGCGCATGAGTGATGTGTTTTGAGTGTGAAGATACATCTATAATGTACATACACAAGCATGTACATAAAAATTGGCATATTGTAAATACATATGTTTTAAAAAAGGGCAAATGGAACGAATTTGTGCAGCATCAAGAAAATCTCACGAGGCATATGTGGCTCTGAACGCACGACATTACTAAAGGATAGTTGTATTTGAGTAGATGATCTCACAGGTTTGTTATCACACAAAAACTCCGAAATTGTATATGAGAGGGGATGCCATCTAAGAATGTCATCTAGCTTGGTCCACCCTTACAGGCCAAATTCCCAATAAGAAGGAAGAGAAACATTTTCCACCTCCCCCCCACCCCCACCCCTCTAGCCACCCCCTCCCCTCACCTCTCGCCCTTACCCACCCTAGCCTAACCCCCCTGGCCCCTATCCTCTCCCTCTCGCCCCTCACCACCCCCTCGCGCCTACCCACCCCCCTTCCCCTCCCCTCTCCCCACCCCTATGCACCCCCTCTCTCTCCCTCGTCCCTACCTACCCCTAGCGCACCCCCCCCCCCCCAACCCCACCCCCTCGCCCCTACCCACCCCCCTCACCCCTAGCCTCCCCCAATTTGCCTTCCCCCCCTCACTCCTACCCCCCCATTTACCTTTTTGCTTATTTGTGAATACAGGGCGTGTCATGCTCTCTGCTGTGGGTGCTCCTCAGTGCAATATGCAAGAAATTTCACTCCAAACTCAACGGAACTCAACTAACTCATGGAACCAGTACAGGCTCTAGCAGGCAGCACACTCAGCTCCAAGCCCAGACTCACAAGTACAATGGGGGTGTCGAGGCTCCAACTGTGCAAGGAGAGTGCATATGTGTGGTGCTAGACTGAACACACAACTCTAGACTCAAGACTATGCAGGGAGAGTGCTGATGTGTGGTGCTAGACTGAATTCACAAGACTCTAGACTCAAGACTGTGCAAGAACAGTGCAGATGTGTGGTGCTAGACTGAACACACGACTCTAGACTCAAGACTCGTAGAACATCTAGAAAAGCATACGACGACTAGAACCAACTACTCATATATACAATCATAAAGAGCAACCAACGGCTAGCAAAATATTCCTGACAGTCCAGCTACGTCTATCGCTGAATTGTGGTGGTGATGAACTGGCCACAGTGTCCACTAGACCACCACCCGTGTCTCTGCCACGTGTCACTTCCCAATCAAGGCTCTGGCAGCCATTTTATTCTTGCAACAGTTGCTTTTAATCTTTACATCCCATCTGCCTCGGTTTTAGTGCCTTGGTAGTTTGAACCAATTTATAGTTTTTGTATAGATTGTATCACTGTTGGAAGCTTAGCTCAATGACCCTCTGCTCAACTCTCATGCTGCCTTCCCTCCCTCCTGCGTGAAGTCGTTTCCCCCAATTCCGCATGCTGCTGCTTAGTTCGATTTTCTTTTGGAAGCTCACGTTGAGAGAAAAATAACAAACTCAATTGACATAAGTTAAACTCATCACCCATCCAATTTATACCCCTTTTGAGAGCTACTTGGACCTGTTCATAGCTTGCCAGTTAAATGGCCTTGTACATACCTTGCTGCTCTCTTGTGGGAACAACCTGCAAGCTTGGCCTTGGGAAATTAACCCCTCGCCACTTATGCCTGATCGTGGACCTACGTGACTGGCTTGGTATAAGGACCGGCTTGGTCGGTCCTTATACCAATTTTTAAATTATTGGTCTGTTAACATTATTTTAAATTCTGTGTCTTCTAACAATCACTAGCATTTTCTTTTGTAGAGTAGGCAAAGAGTGCAACTATGACATGCTTATATTTTTACAGGTACGTGCATGCAGAACTGCATGGAGCTTCTAGCACCATTATAAAAAATCACAATCCAAATGGTGTAGTACCACCTCTGACACTAAATCAGGCTGGCTGCTTTACGGTAATATTATATAGTTACTCTGAAATAATTCTTGTATGTGTCTGAAGTTAAACTGAACTTTCATGTGGCATTGGTTATTGTTGCTTGATCAGGTTTGTCGTAGTCAAGCATGGGATTCAAAGATCGTCACCAGTGCTTGGTGGGTATATGCTCATCAAGTGAGCAAAACTGCACCAACCGGAGAGTATCTCACTGTTGGAAGTTTCATGATACGTGGAAAGAAAAACTTTTTACCACCACATCCACTCTTAATGGGATTTGGAATCCTCTTTAGGCTGGATGAAAGCTGTGTAGGAGCTCATCGTAATGACAGGAAGACACTACAAGAAGGAGCAGATGAGAATGAACACGAGAAAGCTTTTCCTTTTGAAGATCTTCCTTCAGAAGGTGACGACAGCAGTGAAGATTCAAGACCGGTGCAAAATGACATGGAATTGTCTTGTACAGAGATGAGCTCAAATCATCCAGATAATGAAGAGGTAGGAAATGTTTCAGAAGTTAGCTCAACAAAGTCTGGGCAAGATACATCATTGTCAACAGACCCTGTTGACCTTGGTGAGCTCATGGACAAAGCATTTGAGCTTTCTACACGTCTTCATCTTGGGGAACCTACCACAAAATATGGTCTGGACAGCTATCCAAGTTATGAATCAACAACGGTTAGTATGGTCGATGACAAGAATAATATGGACACAATGTCAGGGAAAGGAATGCAGAGGCAACGCCCTTACTTATCAAAAGCTGAGAGGAGAAAGACAAAGAAGGGCTTATCGGACATTGGTGATCCAGGGACAGACGCAAAAGGCATGACAGACATGGTTAAAAGTAAGGGTACCTTAGATGATATGGAGTCTGATAAAGAAGAGAGTGTGGAAAGCAGAGATGGCCATGCACTGGAAAAGGTTTCTCGAGGCCGTAAAGGTAAATTGAAAAAGATAAAGGAAAAGTATGCAGAACAGGATGATGCAGAGCGTGAACTCCGTATGGCTTTATTAGCAGTAAGTGTCTTGTTCGATCAGTTCAGTCTAGACACATTGATTTTAAACTTGGTAGTCTACATAGCAGCGCACTATATTGCAAGCCATCAATTTTGAGACAAGCTGACCTTGAGCTTTCTCTGGTACATCTTAGCGCTGATGATTCTGTAGTGTATTACTGCATACTTTATAGTCTGTTAGCGGAAAGTTGTTAGAGCTACAAAGGGCAGAGCAAAATTAATACAAGTCTTGCAGATTAAGAAGTGAAAAGGCTTTGTACAAATTTATTTAGAAACCTACTGTGATGCTTAGAAACTGAGACATGGGGATCTAGCAACAATGAGTCTGGATATCTGTAATGCCATATCAAAAACTACAAGTAAAAAGATCTTTATGTCAAATGGGTTTGAAGGCTCAAAGGCCTCTCTGCATATGTATATTCCACAAAATCTTCCTAGAATCACTTTGGGCTGTCTCTCAGAGAGTGACTATATTTACACTTTTGCCTATCATGTCAGCATTGGTTTCTGATATTGATTCTTGTGTTGGGACAGTCGTCTGGAAAGCAAGGAGCGAAAGCAAACAACAAGAAACCTCAAAAGAAGAAAGAGGAATCCAAAACGAATGCCATTGGTAAGCACAAACAGCTACTTTACCTGGTTAAGTATGATTTCTTGTTTTTTTAATAATTTTTAAAGAACGATCTTGTAAAAATAATAATTAAGGTTTAATTATGTCTTACTTACTTTGTTTAGTGCTAGGCTTCATTATGGTTGAGTGTGCACTCCATGACTAGAGCCGAAACAGAAACTCAGTAAATGGTCATGTGTGGGTTTGTGTGTCTCTCTCTTGACCATATTCAGACACTCGAAGCCATTATTGAGGAGGGTAGGGCACATGGGAGACGGATTTATTGTAGCTTTGTGGATTTCCGCAAAGCATTTGACATGGTGCCCAGAGCCAGATTCGTGCGTAGACTACAGGTGATAGGAGTGCCCGTCGAGTTGATTTGGGGGATCATGGCTCTATACAGATTAGTGGTGGGACATGTACGCACTCCAGAGGGGATATCTGATTTAGTTCACTCCACTATCGGAATGAAACAAGGTTGTCCTTGTCCATTGTCTCCTACTCTATTTGGTATGTATATAGATGAGGTTTCTGATTACATTGACACAGAGCGTGACAGAGGTGCCCAACTGGCAGGGACATGGATTCCATATATGCAGGTGATATTGTGTTGATCTTTGACTCACCGAAGGGGTATACAACGACATTTGGATGCATTACATAGCTTTATGGAGGATAGTGGATTGTCTATAAACCTTGGTAAAACCAAGGTTATGGTGTTTAACACCACACCGTAGTGGATCAGGAGATCAGCACCTACATTCGCTTATGGTCTGGAGATTGTGTACACAGATGCATACACTTATCTTGGGGTAGTCTTCACTGGGCCAAGATTTTCTTTGAGAGACCAGCATTGGCTAGACTAACCAGAGCGTATGTGGCCTTGGAGGATTGGAGAGGATGTGTTCGCAGGTTCAGTTCCAAGAATTTCAAACAAAGCTCTGGCTCTTTGAGACCTTGGTAGCTTCAGCTATGCTCTTATGGGGTTCAGGTTTTGGGGCCCTCTGTGGGTCAAGAGGACTAGCACAGAAAAAGGGTGAGTCTCAAATGATGCACCTGCATGCTCAAAAGAAGCAGTTGATGTGGCCATGCTAGAATCTGTGTGTGCAAAGGATAACATTCACCAGATATTGACTGTACGATGGATAAAGAAGCTTGTTAGGTCACAGGCAAGATTTTCTTGTGACGAAAGTGGGGCAAGTCCCATGGCTGAGAGGCAAGATATTTCTGTTCCAAAAGCATTTCGTTGCCAAGACATGTTTAATTTGTGAATGCTTTTCCAGAGACGCATTCGATATTAAATGGTAATTCACATATCAAGTTGCTGCTTATGCCTGCATAAACTGCTCAATAAGAGAAAGGAAGATGCATATACAGAACCAGCTTAATGCTCTCTTTAATTAAAAAATCAAGGTTTTGACATGCCTGCATAAATTGCACAGTTGGAAAAAGGAAAATGGAGGTACAAACATCAAAGCTCTCTTTTGCTTGAACCTTTTTTGACATTTTTTGGCAGTGTTTGTTAAGATCGCTGTATGGGGAACTGTTAGGAAGGATAGGTGTACAAACTTTTGGTGACCTTTTATATGTTTGCTTTTTTGCAGAAGTGGCTGATCGGGTAAAAATCTGCTATAAATGTAAGAAGTCTGGGCATGTTGCAAAAGACTGTCCCTTGTTTGCACCAAATTCAGACAACTCTGAAGCTCAACAACCCATAGAGTTGACCCCAGAACTTAGTGCCAACAATGATAAATCCGATGATGAGGGTATTCTTGACTTGGCTGATGATGAAAAAGAGAAGCTCTCTGAGCTAGACTTGTTGACAGCAAAGCCGTATACAGATGATATTCTTCTTTATGCTGTGCCTGTTTGTGGACCCTACAGTTCACTCCAAGGGTACAAATATCGGGTCAAGTTAACACCAGGGAATGCAAAAAGGGGAAAAGGTATGTTTCTTCCACTTTCTCGTCTTTAAAAACCTTCCATACTTGAGAATGTGGCTTTATGCTTCTAATGGAGTGAAAAATTCATCGACTTAGAGAATGAAAAAATAGCTCCATTAGTTTTGGAACAATGACCAGAAAAAGATGAGTACTGGGTCAGGTGTTTTTGTTGATTGCTCATATGGGTACTATTCCGCCCATATGGGTAGGCACAACTTGCTTGGTCACAGTAGTACAGGCGGCCTAGGTGCTTATGTGTGTGGTTATACACGGGTCTTTCTCCAGGCTTCCTGTTTCTTTTGGAGCTTACATGGGAGGCCACAGTTCCGTGGCTCATTATGTACTTGCTTTTTCATGAAAAGTAAAGAGAGTTCTACTTTGTCATGACTATGAACTGAATGGGAGATTAGGTGTAGACTTTTCTCTCCCAGTCCATGTGCTTGTAATAGAAACTTCCCCGGTTTATTACAGATTCCCACAAAATTCGAGAAGAAATTGTATGAAACCCAAATAGACAGAAAACGGGTTTCCTTACCCCTTGAGAAGGAAAAGGTTGAAAGAGCACTTCACCATAAATTATTTTCTCCCTCCTTACTTGCTAGAGATAAAGACATCAACAAGCCTCTCGCCTTTATAGGGCAATTTGAAGTAGCTGTAAATAGAGTGTGTTTTACTCTCTCTACAGTGGATGCTCCTCAGTGCAGTATGCAAGAAACCTGACTCCAAGAGAAAGAAAACATCACACTAAAATGGAACAACAACTCAAAGCACAACAGGCTTAGAACTCAGTGGAACTCGACAAACTCAAAGAACCATACAGACGCTGGCTTGGCAGCACACTCAACTCCAAGCCCAGACACAAGGGTACAATGGGGGTGTCGAGGCTCCAATCTGCAAGGACAATGTAGACCTGCTGTGCATGAACTCCAGACTCGAGACTCAAGACGCTCGACCATACAAAGTAGATGGCGATGATGATAATGATAATCCAGACTAGAAACAACTACGGATATATACAACCATAAAGAGCCACCAAGAGCTCACAAAATATTTAGTCCAGCTAAGTCTTATCTCCAAATTGTGGTGGTGGTGATCTGGCCCGTATCGGCTAGACTACCACCGTATCCCCGCCACGTGTCACTGCGCAGGCGAGAGTCCGTCCAGTGTGAACTCTAGCCCAACTGTAAACTGACTGTCTGTCCCGTGCCAGTGACACTAGAACCCTGCTACTGGTTGCCCGCCACAAGACCACTCACCGTCTCGGTGAGGGGAACACTGAAACTGCAAAAAGAAACCACTATGGTACTGAAATAGCTGAAAAGAGGCATTGCACTGCATGTGTACAAGAGAAAGCTGAGCATAGCAGCCCGGTCCTGTCACCAAGAGAAAAAGTCGTTGCCACTGCTGCACTGGAATTGTCAGTTTCTGGAGGGGCCCGGGGGAGCCATCAAATAGACGGGTAGTCTGTTGCTGGACTAAAGGCTGCTGGACTCTGCTCTCAAAAAACTGGCTACCTGTGAAGGGAGCAGTCACCTTCTGCTCGGCGGATGGAAGCACGTGTCCTGAAGTGTATTGAGGCCGCCCCTGACACAGCCATGGCGGTGTGCACCAGCAAAACCATCGCAAGGAAGTCTGTCGGTTGTATCTATGGCATGGGGGCTGGCTGGTGAAACCCCTGATGATAGTATGGGAACTGCTGAGGCTGAGCATATCTTACAAGAGTCTGTGTAGAGGGTCCCGTGAACTGTGTAGAGGTAGCTGGTTGTGCGTACCCAATAGAAGTATGTACCTATGTCCTCGGCCCAGTCCATCCATACCCCATACCCATTGGAGCCTGAACCCCCATATCTCGGTGTAGTAACATCTCACGAAATCCTTGCACTTGAGCTTGGAGGTCTTCAATGATTTGAGACTTCACTTTTAGTGCATGTCGTAAAGCAAAAATAGTAGCATCTCTATCTACAATCGCACTCTCTGCAACATGCAGAGACCTTTCCATGGCTGTGTATGTGGTTGAGTGGCGCTAGTGAGTAGCAGCCAACTGCTCTGCTCCAAGCTCAATGGTAGCAATAGCATGTTTGGACTCTTGCAGTATCTCCTCAGATAGCCGATAGACTGAGGTAGAGTCCGCCACTGATGAAGATCCCGCAACAGTGTCTGGTGGGATAGGGCTCGCAAGTGGCATAGCTGGTGAACTGGTAGCTTGCATATTGAGTGTAGCTGAGACAAGTGGAGTGGGTGTAAAGGAGATAGGTGGGGAGGGTGTAGCTGAGATAGGTATCGGGGAAGAGATAACTGTAGGCGGGGTGTGGGAGATAGTCACTACGGTAGGAGTGAAGATGGGAGAAGTAGGGAGAGGAGCACACGATGGAGAAGCCACAGCTGGGACATGAAGAGTGTGATCTGAAATACCAGAGCAGAGCACCGGCTCAGTAGAACAAGGAGCAGAAGTAGACAAGAAGCGTCGTGTAGGGTGCGTCACCCTAGTTTTCTGACTCTTTGATACTGGCAATGGAAGTAGTGACTCTATTGTGTCTTTCACCACTTTTGCCCTCTTCTTCTTTTTCTTCTCTAGTATGAGATCCGCCGCATTGGCAATAGATTTCCTCATTGCTTTTGAGTGCATTCGTTGCATACCCGCATCCACATCCACATCCACATCCACAGGGCTAACATGTTTATTGATGAACCAAGCTAACATAGGAGCTGCAAAACACTGAAAGCTCGATTGTACAAATTGCACCTCCACTCTAGTGGGGATGTCGTGGTATTTAGTCAATACTATGCATGATGGAGTTGATGGTTATATTGTCTTGTGGGTGACTACCATAGGTCTATACCTTGCACTTTCCTTCAAGGGTGAATCTGGGCTTATCCTGGATTCATTTGAGTATATCCCTGAGCAAAAAGTAACACTTAAAGACGACCAATAGCTCTTTATTCCTCACATAGTTTGGGTGATTAGGATGGAGCAACTCTTGACAGGCTTGAATGGTGGCATCTTTGGAAAGCTGAGAGTATGCACGTGGCCGGTCTCAAAGACGGAAAGGTGGTTATTGCCAGTGCATGACCAATCCGTGTAGTAGTAAGTTTTTGACCCCGCACTTTGGGAAAAAGGTTCAAAAGTTTGTGAACCATAGCTAGAGGCACATTTGATGGTAAATCTGCACCCACTAATGCAGTCAGACCGAGTCTCTGTAGCTGATCCTTTGCAGGGATATCATTGAGAGAAGGATGAGGTAGCTGTAGGTGAAAATTCACCGTGAACTTGTCTGACTTTTGGATTTAGCAAGGCTGCTGATTTCATGACGTAACAACTGATGTTCTCCCTTTTTTGTGACTTTGGGTTCTTCTTCTTGGGTGCTAACAGACCTTGACTCTGAGCTGGAATCAGAATCAAGCTTGTTAGAAGGTACTCTGTAACTTTCATCATTGTGTTCACTGGAAGTCATTTCGGTAACACCATGGCTACTTTGATCGAATTCTGCATCATCTGCAGAACTACTCTGTCTGCCATACGAGTAGGCTTTTTTCGCAAAGTTTCTCGTCGCATTTGCCTACTATTGCCTGCCATATTGGCACAGTAACTCAACTCTGGTGTTACACGCTGAAAATTTACGCTCTGCAAAAATCGCGGCAACTTTAGCAACTTTAGACTGATTCCCGTCAGTTTTGTGTTACCATATACATGTGGTAGTGATGTGTGTGAACACACTAGGATCGCTGGGGCATTTTTTCCCTCTTTAGGAGGTTTTTCCACCCGTGGATTGTATATTCGCCCATCACTCTAGGGCTGTAAATCTTTCCATTGCACAATAAGTAATACACTCTCTGTTGTGGCCTTGAGCTTCCTTCGTCTTCTCCAAGCTGTGTGCGTTTCCCTCCAACCCTAATTCCAACAAATGGTATCAGAGCTGGCCACGTCCTCCCGGGCTTAGTCGTCAGCGTTGCCAAAATACCCTTGCTCGTTTTCTCAGATTTCAACGAGCTTTGGCGAGCGTCAGCAGATCGACAAAAAATTTGAGGAGGCTTGTATAGCATGGTCGCTCAGAATTTCAATTCGGGCTCATTTCGACCTTCGTTCCACTACAGTTAGGTCTGCATAGGTAATTTTGTCATTTGTGCAGAATTTTTGTCAGTGCAAATTACTGCATAACGGGTCCCATACAGTCTACTGCGGATTGTGCTGTATAGCACGTGCTGGTCTCACTCAGTTTCTCCTCATTTCGGGCAGTTTTCATATCAGGTGCAAGCATTTTCCATGGCTGACAACAACACAGATGTATTCAAGATGTTTGCTGTTGAGGACGGACTAGATGGGGATAATTACCCTATGTGGGCTTACATGATGCAACATGTACTTGTGTCAAAGGGAGTTTGGAACATTGTGCATGACATTGATGTACGTCCTGGTACTATGGATGCAGGCGATGTTGAGGATGCTCCAGGTTTTGCTGCCAGGGTTGTTGCTGTTAGAGCTGTTTTGTCTACGGTTGAGCAAGCTCATTGGGATGTAAGAGATGCGCAGGCTCATGCATTGATTGCATTCTTGTGAAGCGCACTAGCACTTCTCACATCCGTTCAACAAAATCTGCAAACAGGCTTGGAATATTCTAGCAAGTCTTTATGCAAGCCGCAATGAAGCTAAAATTGCTTTGCTGCGTAAAGAGTTGGAATCGAAGATTATGCATGAGAAAGATGAAATGGACACTTGCCTTGCTGGTGTCAAGGATGTTAATGAGCAACTAATTTCTACAGGAGAAGTCATTTCTGACAGTTCACTTGTGCAGACTGTTCTTGATGCTTTGTCAGATTCTTACCAGACTTTTGTTAGTACTTGGAGACTTATGACCCAAGGAAATGTTGAAGTTGTCAAGTTTGATGCATTATTCACATTGCTGTTGCAAGAGTCACTTTCTAGGAAAAACAGGACTAGGTAGCATGCAATTGAACATGCTTTGGGAACAGCAATGTAACCACTTCTTATGGTTTGCTGCGAGTGGCAAAACTTCTGTTCCTAATGCTTCTGCTGACAACACTTGATCTGACAATTCTGGTGATAAGGGCTAATGATCACTTGATCAAGCAGTGTTCGAAATTGAAGGCAAAAGAGGCTAAGAAGAAAGAGGCTGGATCCATTACAAGGTCCAATACAAGTACAGCGATTGTAGAGTCTTCTGTCAAAGGAGATTGTGATGCTGATATTGATGCAGAATGGGCATTTAGTGCAGAGTGCACTTATGATCCTATTGTCTATGATGCATGTATGTTAGTTCCTGCAGATTCATATGTGTGGTATTTTGAGAGTGGTGCTATAAGGCACATTACCTCACATCATGATTTGTTTACGAGTCTATTGAGTCTGTCCCTCATGGGAATACGGTGACGTGCCAACAATGCCTCTTATCCTGTTCAAGGAACCGGAAAGATTGTGTTTACTGCTACAAATGGTAGTTCTTTCACACTTGTTGATGCATTGTATGTACCTGGGATCAAAAAGAACCTTTTGTCTGTATTTGTACTTGCTAGACTTGGTCTCGTAGTCAAATTTGTGGATGACAGATGTACAGTTCATGATCTCAGTTTTGGTGATGAAATTGTTACATCTGGCCTTTTGTGTCGTGGGCTGTATAACCTCGGTTTGTATGACAAGTGTGGACAAAATTTTGCAAATGCAGTTGTAGATTCAAGGGCTGTTTCAAATGCAAAACAATGGCATGCACGTTTTGGGCATCTGAATTTTGTCAGTTTGCTGCATTTGCAAAAATCTTATATGGTTGCTTCTTTGCCGCCTCTTGAAGTACTGGTCAAACATGTTTGTGAAGGCTGTATTTTGGGTAAAATGCAGCGTGCTAAGTTTCCAAAGGATAGGTCAGTTCGTGCTACATGCAGATTGCAGCTTGTACATAGAGATCCTTGTGGGCCTATGAAAACTCCGTCCTTGGGAAATTATTTGGTACTTCGTGACTTTCATTGATGACTACTCCAGGCATGCATGGGTATATCCGTTGAAAGCTAAGTCCGAAGTGTTGTTGTGCTTCAAGCAATTTCTTGCTATGGCTAAAAATGTGTTTGCACCCTCCGTTTCGATCAAGGGGGGGAGTATATGTCTCATGAACTTAATGCATTTTTGGCTCGTCGTGGGATAAAACACGAATGTACAGTGTCGTATATGCCTCAACAAAATGATGTTGCTGAGAGGAAAAATAGGTCTCTTACGGAAATGGCATGATGTATGGTCAAGAATCAAGCTTTACCACATTCGTTTTGGCTCGAGGTTGTCATATGTGCCACTTATGTTCTCAACAGGTGTCCTACGAAAGCATTGCAGTCTATGACTCCATATGAAGCATGGTATGATAGAAAGCCATCTATTGAGCACATGCGTGTTTTTGGCTGTTTGGCTTATGGTTTAGTGCCACAAGTGCAGCGCAGAAAATTGAATGATAAGGTTGTCAAATGTATTTTTGTTGGTTATAGTGCTGAAAGCAAAGGTTACAAGTTGTACCATCCCCAAACAAAGCGTATTTTGGTCTCACGTGATGTTGTGTTTGTGGAAGATTTTGTTCAGCCTTTGTTGTCATGTACTAGAGATAGTAATGTAAGCTCACACGACATTTATGACAGTTTATTGTCTCTTTTTAGTGGTGGAAGTTCGAATGTAAATTCAAAGGAGGCAAATGTACAGCCAATGGGGGCTTCTGAAAATGTTACAAATCAACCTATTACTGATGCAGATGTACATGATGTACTTGATGAGGAAATGGCTGAAAATGAGCAGGCTAGAGGTATGCCAAAATGGCTGGTGCACACTTTGCGTGACAGTAAATTGGATACACCTTTGTCTAGTTGTACTCGTTGAGGTTCTCGCCATGCCTCTTATGCATCAAATTGTTATGCTTTGGCTGTGTCTAGCTTATGTGATATAGAGGAATCTCTATCTTTTGATGAAGCAAAGAATTCAGAAAATTGGATGGTTACCATGCAATCAGAATATGATGCACTTATAGAAAATGACACATGGACTTTATGTGATTTGCCTCCTAGCAAAAAGGCCATTGGTACAAAGTGGGTTTACAAGTTAAAAAGCAAGCCGGATGGTGAGGTTGATGGCCATAAGGCTGGACTTGTTGCAAAAGGCTATGCGCAGCAGAAAGGCATAGATTATAAAGAAACTTTTGCTCCCACTTGTCGTATGACTACTGTTCGTTTTCTATGTGCATTGGAATTGGGCAGCTCATTTTGGTTGGGATGTACATCAATCCGATATTGTTACTGCTTTCTTGAATGCTGACATTTTTTAGGAAGTCTATGTAACGCAGCCTCGCGGTTTTGTCAAGAAAGGACAAGAGGACAAAGTGTGCAGATGTTAGAAGGCTTTGTATGGGTTGAAGCAATCTCCTCGTGCTTGGTATGAGAAAGTTGGCACTCATTTGGTCAAACGAGGCTTTCGTAACAGTCCAACAAAAAGCACATTGTATGTCAAGCATGAGGGCGATGTACTTCTTATTGTTGTTCTTTATGTGGATGATTTGCTGATCACTGGTCCCAATGAGACACATATTACTAAACTTAAGGCTGATGTAAATGTTACTTTCAAGATGAAAGATTTGGGGCTGTTGCATCATTACTTGGACATACAGTTTAAGCAATGTGATGGTGGTATTGCCTTGTGTCAAAAAAGTTACATAGAGACATTGCTATGTAAGTTTGGACTTGAGGATTGCAAATCTATTGCCACTTCCATGGAAACAGGTTTGAAGTTGAGTCTACATGATGCTGGTGATCCTATTGATGTCACTCTTTACCAAACTGCTATTGGGTGACTCATTTATGTATGCAATACGAGGCCGGATATTCGGTTTGCAGTCTCACATGTCAGCAGATTTATGCATAGCCCAGGGTCTAAGCATTGGCAGACAGTCAAGAGGATTTTTCGCTACTTGAGTGGCACTTTGCATCTTGGCTTGTTTTATCCCAAGGAGGGAGCATTGCTGCCATATTTACATGCTTTTTCGGACTCAAATAGGGCTGGTTGTTATGACATGCGAGTGTCCACACGTGGTTTTTGTTTCATGCTTGGCAGTTCATGTATTCCATGGTTGAGCAAGAAGCAACCTATTGTGGCCACTTCCAGTTGTGAGGCTGAGTACAGGGCAGTCCTCACGGCTACGGTTGAGTGTGTATGGCTCAAACGCCTTATGACTGATTTGGGTGTTGGACAAGACATTGCCAACATCATCTACACTGACAGTCAAAGCACATTGGAAGTTGCGAGGAACCTAGTTTTTCATGCTCACACGAAGCACATTGAGGTGCATTACCACTATGTCAGGGAGAGGCTCTCAGTAGGAGAGAATAGCTTGGCTTATGTGCCAACACAGGACAACCTTGCAGATCTTTTTATTGTCTCGTGAGAAATTCGAAGCTTTCCGCAAAGCTTTCCTTTGCGGAGTGATCCTGTCCTCAGGGCATGGCACTTCCCTTTACTCTTCGTGCCAGCCCTCGTTCACCGCATCACTCCCAGGGGGGATTTGTTACCCCATACATGTGGTAGTAATGTGTGTGAACACACTAGGACCGCCGGGGCATTTTTCCCTCTTTAGGAGGTTTTTTCCCCCGTGCATTGTATATATGCCCATCACTCTAGGGCTATCTATCTTTCTATTGCACACTAAGTATTACACTCTCTGTTGTGTGCCTTGAGCTTCCTTTGTCTTCTCCAAGCTGTGCGCGTTTCCTTGCAACCCTAATTCCAACATTCTGTAACCCACAATAGCTTACATACAGAAGGGTTCCAATTGCCACATTAGCATACATACATATCCCTTCAGATTCTGGCGAGCATCATATAATACTCTGTGAGCAGACTCGAGGCAGGACTGACCTGTCTGAAGAACTCAAGGGGTGAATAATTCTCTGAGATTCAGAAGATTCGAGAGGAGTATGCGAGGGTGCGTGAGGTAAGATAGGGCGAGCGCTGGTTAGAGGGCTGAGAGGTGGGTCGGGAGGGCGATGGGTTTTGGGTGGGTAGAGGCGAGATTGGAGAGGGGAGGGACGAGGGGGTTACTGGGTAGATAGGGCCGAGGAATTGGAGGGGGTGGGTAGGGACGACGAGAGAAGATTAAAGAGGGGCGAGGGGGTTAGGGTGGGTAGGGGCGAGGGCGGGTAGAGAGGGGCAAGGGGGTGGGTAGAGAGGGGCGAGGGCAGGGTGGGTAAGGACGAGGTAGGTGGTGAGGAGATAAGGGGTGGTGAAGGGCGACGAGAGATGGGTAGGGGTGAGGGGCGGAAAGGGTAGGGACGAGGCAAGTGACAGAGTAGAAGCCTTCAATTCTGAGGAGCTTGAGGATGAGGCTGAACTAGTAGACAACAGTGCAAATGTAGAGAATTCCAATCAATATAGGGCATGAACCAATTACATTCATTGGGGATACGATTGTGGTGAGCAAAACTGATGCTGCAAAGCAGAGCACGATTGTTGACTTGTCTTCATGAGAACTCCCCACTGATCAAACTAGCAAGATGGGTACGGACATGGACATTGGTAGTACAGATTGGGACATTGATGACACTAAAAAGCAATGAAGACTATTAGGCAACACACTTCTCTAGCAATAGAGGAGATTGCTTCCGAGGAAGAAAGTGAAAGTGAAGTCGATGATGACGGTCAAGACACAGGTTCTCTTGTGTTGAAGAACTTGGATAGACAAACAAGCTGCTGTTTGGCCTTGATCAGACCTTAGAGAGCGTTGATACAGAGTGCGATAATGTGTTGGACAGCGTAAAGTTGCTGGCTAGTCATCCTGAAACGGGCGAAATAGTTTATGGGAATCAGCCTATACACAGTATCTTCCATAGGGAATGATGGCTGCGTTTATGGACCACAAGTGAGGTGAGTGGGTAGGATAGGACGAACGAGACAGAGAGAAAGGGTTTGTAAAAATGAGGCGAATTAAGCAGTGGACTCAGTGGGTTCACAAAGGAAGAATAAAACAGAGGGCCAAGACCGAGGGACACCAGCTCCTCCCTGAATAGGACTGCCACACCTCCTAACCCCTGTCCTCTATGCGTTGATCTCACATCCTGCCTACAAGTAGTCTCCCAATGGTATCCCATCACTCTAGGTAATGTGCCTCCAGGAGTCTGATGCGTTTCCGAGTAAAAGATAATGTCTCTTCCTTTAAAGCTATCCTCAAATGTGCCTACATCTAGCTTCATTGATCCATTATAATTCCATGCTGCCATTTTAAGGCTGGTCTCGCACCGTCATGCGGTGCGCTTTTCCAACACCACTACTCTCCCTCACTTGTAGAAAGCAATTTTCCCTTTCTCTCTCGCCGCTTGGATCTCCGGCAACAGCTCTTGCATGTGTGCTACCTATGTTAGAGGATCCATACCATACTGGCGCGACATAAGCCGTCCCGACAGAGTGCCTACCTTGGAGGACATTGAATCTCTATAGGATACTTATGTATATGTATATGGTGCCTTGATTGTCAGAGAGCTCCATTATATCAGCTCACCTTTGTAGGGGTGGGGTGAAAGCTGATACAAAGGGCAGACAAAGAGTGAGCTGCTATAATGGAGCTCTCTAACAGTCGAGGCATCATATACATATACATCAGTATCTGGGACGGCTCCTATGTCGCGCCAGTATGGTATGGATCCTCTGTCGCAGTCTGCATTGATATCGAGAGGGCCCTCTCATCTGTGGGCGACGGGACCGCCCCAACTCTATCGCCCGATCAAGCAGTATGCCTCTCGTGCCTCTGGTGTTGTTATGCTGTGGGGGCTGCTCGAACTCCTCTGTCTGTGATTGAAAGAAATCTGTAATCTTCCGCTGTCGCTGGATCTCTCTCATTGTGCCCCTCTTCAAGAGGTACTCTCTGTGTTTGCGAATCTCCAGTAAGTATAATCCGAGGCATCTCTGATCTTGGTATCTCATGACTCTAGAAAGTGGCCCAAAACCCTCTTTGAATAGACAGTCAAAGCGGCCTCGTATCTCATAGTATACTGGGCAGTGACATATGTAATGTAGCTCTCTTTCGGGCTCTATCTGGCACACTTGACAAATCCTAGACTCAACTTGTACTCCTCTAAATCTGCCTGTCTCGATCTCTAGCTGATGTGAGCATGTGCGTATGTGACCAATAGCACATTGTATCCCGTGGGATAGATGAATATCCATGTATCCCGGTCTGATCACAAAACCATCCTCCGTGAGTTGGAGAAGATGCTCTCTATAGAAAGTCATCTTCGTACCTAGCTCATGTGTAGGTTGTATCCATGTCCTCTTTGTATCCAACTGAATCAAGTCCTGTCTGATGAGTCTGGTAATCTCTGCCCGAGTGAGGAAGATGGAGGGTGCATCCAGAGAGTACTGAAATTGGGGCAGCTGATCCATACTAAAGC
The DNA here is from genome assembly GCF_014529385.1 of Adiantum capillus-veneris. Lineage (NCBI taxonomy): Eukaryota > Viridiplantae > Streptophyta > Polypodiopsida > Polypodiales > Pteridaceae > Adiantum > Adiantum capillus-veneris. Next base: position 106,161,108 of record NC_140958.1, read on the forward strand.
CATGTAACTGAAACCAAGATGCCATCTCTGCATACCAACACGATCTATCTCCCTGCAATGCCAGCTGTCGCGAAGAGTCTAGTGCTAATCGAGCATATCTGTCTCTAGGGAGAGTTCAGGTGCTATACATAAATGAAAATGATCGAGTGAGTGCCTCCATTACCAATGGAGGAGCAGCGAGCTCCGCCCTAACAATGTCATGTGGTACTGAGGCCTTGGCCCTAGTCATCCGAGAAATCATAGACACCGAGGGCTTCTCCATACATCTACATCCATTAGTACTACCAGTTGTGCTATGATGATCAACTGAGGGGCCCCATATCTCCACTCTGTACGGCATGGCCGAAGTGACCAAAGTGTCAAAGAGCCAAAGCTTTGTTTGAGGTTCGTGGAATTGAACCTGCGAACATATTCTCTGAAGTCTCCCCAATGTTGCATAGGCTCTAGTCAATCGCGTATCTGCTGCACGCCTCAGGGAAACTGGACCACTGAAAACCGCCCCAAGATAAGTGTATGTATGTGCATACTCCACAGTCTCTCGACCATATCTAAAAGTGGGGCCGGACCTCCTTACCCACTGCGCCATGGTGTTAAACACCATTACCTTGGTCTTACCAAGGTTCACAGACAATCCACTGTCCCGTGCAAATACATGCAATGCATCCAAATGACGCTGCATCCCCTCTGGAGAATCTGAGATCAGCACAATATCATCAGCATATAATAGCAACGGAATCCATGTCCTTGCAAGCTGAGCACCCTATCACCCTCTGTCTGTACATAATCTGAAAACTCATCTCATATATCCCAAAGAGAGTTGGAGATAGGGGACAACCCTGCTTCACCCCAATGGTGGAGTGAACCATGTCGGACATGCCTTGAGTAGTGCGTACTTGTCCTACCACTGTCTTGTGTAAAGCTAAGGTCCCCCAAATCAGCTCTTTGGGCACCCCCATGTCTTGCAATTTGCGTATGAGTCTGGCTCGTAGTAGTGTATCAAAGGCTTTGCGGAAATCCACAAAGCTACAATATATCCACCTGCCATGGTGTCTACCCTCAATAATGGCTCTGAGTGTCAAAATCTGGTCAAATGTGGAGAAACCTCTCCTGAACCCTGCCTGTCCTGCTGCCCGTACGCCCTTTCTCTCTGCCCCTCCACTCAACTCCTGCTCAAGAATTGATGCATATACCCTAGCCAGAGTGTGACCAACCATGATGGTGCGGTAATTCTTGGGAAGCATAGGATCTCCCGACTTGAAGATAGGCACAATCGTGGACATACTCCCAAGTCTCAGGAAAACCCTCATATATGGCTCTATTAAACATCATAGCAAGAGGCTCTGCAAGCATATCTCTGGCATGGATAAAGTGCTTTGCTACCAGACCATCATGATCTTGTGCTCTTCCTATCTTCATCCTGTCAATGGCTTTCCTTACCCTCTCAACAGTAAAGAAAGAACATGTTTCTGGGCATGCCTCTGGAGGGTCAAGCAAAGGTGGCTGCCCTGATGCTGTATAGAGAGATGTAGCATATTCCCCCCATGTCATGTCTCTGTGGAAGTGATGGTTGGTGCTCATTGAAAAGCCTCCATGCCTCACTAGAGTCCTCACTCATAAACGACTGATACAGATCACACTCTAATTGAGATAGGTAAGCCCTCTTCTTTCGTCGCACTAGACGGCGAAAGATAATACGTGACTATCTATGTGTAGTAGTACCCATGAGCACCTCTCTCTGTAATCTGATCCTCGTCTCTCTACACTCCTCATCATACCAATTGTTCTGAGGCATGCTCCCAGATTGTCTGCGTGTGATATGCCTTTGATGCTGCATCATGGAGCGTCTCTGTCAGATTCTGGGTGAGCTCATCTAGTGGTTGTCCTGGTTCCCGAGCGCATAGCTGCTTGTATATCTCATCAGTGTACATGGGATCCGTCTCCCTCATGAACGTATACCGAGTATGTGTGGAGGCCTCTCCCAATGGAGCTGTGTTGAATTGGAACGATAGAGTGAAAGACAAGATAGCATGATCGCCTGCTACCCCAACTGGCCTAGTTCCCACCATGAAATCCTGAAAGGAAGGAATGAGTCCTGGCGGAGCCATAACATAATCCACTGTACTAGCGCCATGCGGATGTGGAAAGCATGTAAAACCACCTGCTGCAGGGAATCTCTGTAGGCCATTCAGAATGGCCAGTCCCTGTGCAGTCCCCATATCAATCAAGTATCTACCATACTCAGTGTGCTCCTCATCCTGTGATAATCTAGACAGGCCCATTTCTGTAATATCAAGCTCCCACATCAACTTCTCTGAGGAGAGATAAATGAAATGAAATGAAATATTATATTAACGTCTTCGAAAGGCCAAAATGACCTATGAGACCAAAAAGTTACAATTGGGGAGAGAGAGGGAGGGAGAGAGAGAGAGAGAGAGAGAAATGAAATGAAATGAAATGTTAATTAACATCTTCAAAAGGCCAAAATGACCTATGAGACCAATCTGTTACAAAATGGTCGAGAGAGAGAGAGTGTTTTACAAGTTACAATGTAACCGTTTTCTTTTCATTAACTTTTATTGAGAAATAGTCTAATACAATTCTCTCTCTCTGCTTCAATGTGCAGCTGCTAAAACAGCAATGAATGTCTTTGTCCACATGCTGGAAGCAACCCCAAGAGAGAAGGAACTGATGAAGGCAATGAATGACCCAGAATTGGTAGCAGCGATAATTGGCAATACCAAGGTTACTGCTCCAGGTCTTACTCAACTCAAGCATCGTCAAAAAAAAGGGAAGAAAACTCCGACAGGTGACAATTGAGTTAGTAGATGTTCGCAAAGCACTTCTTTGCTTCTTGCTGATGTGCAAGGAGGTTTGCCAGTGTAAGCGTGCATCGATAAGTGATGTGTAATTAATAATGTAAGCAGGGACTCCCTTATGCTGTGAATAGGTGGGGTTACACTGGCTATCTAATCTGTAGAAAAGGATGATTTTTGGGCTAAATAGGTAAGCTAATGCAAATGGTTAAATGGTAATGGTCTACTAGCATAAGAGAATGTTGTTCTAGTGTTCAAGCTTCTTCAATATCTTTAGGCATTTTTTTTACCATGAGGTAGTAGGGGAAAACTTACATATCACGTATTTTACCACTGCACCTTGCTGTACATTGCACCTTCGAGGGGCAACTGTGGGAACAACCTCCCCAATGGAGAAGGGGATACACCCATCAAGGACGCAGCCCGTAAGCCTTGAACCCTCAACCTCGGGGTTACGTCACTAGGCCTAGCTAACTGTGCTATGCTTCTTGGGTGTCTTCAGTTGATTGCCTGCTGGTGTCTTTCCTTTTTTGTTTATGCAGTCTAAACACACAAATGCCATTACAAGGAATGTAAGCTATTCTGTGGAAAACAGCAACATGAAGATTATAGAAATCTCAAGTGCTCCAAAGCGATCGCTTCCATTACATGATGGCATATATAAAGCTAGGACTCCAAAAGATGTTGATCTATACATGATATGGTGCCATTTTTAGCCAAGATTTGAATCATCGAAGAAGCCCAAAGTCTTGAAAACTTGTTTATGTGTGTAGTGGTGGTCTAGGCTCATCATGCGACAATATGATTATATACATAGCACACAATTACAAGAGGTAAATCATGCATATTTTGGACACTTTGTTGAGGAAAAGACCGGTTCTACATCTATTTCAGCATACTTGTTTTGGCGCTTAAGCTCCAATCAATGATGTTGTGTGTTCACACTTGCAATGGTGCATGCTTCTCAAAAATCCTTTATGTGAGTTAGTGGTCGTATATGCGTCTAAGCAGCCATTTATTTGTTGTCATGGAGGCAGAGAACATGCAAGCATCACACTTTCCCAACAAACTAGAGTGTGATGCTACATAGAGTGTAGACCCCAGCTCTTATTGCTACATCTCAAACAAGTGCACTGTAATTTGCAATATATCTAGGGTGTCGCATCCAGAACCAAGCTTTTTAACCTTGAACATAGGGTTCTCATCTGCCCCCTTATAAAACGAATGATAATCAAGAAATTGCAAAGACTGAATCGCCAAGTCACTAACATGCGATGCAGGCCACCATACATGATGCTACAAACTTCGGACTATTTTAGTATGGGGCAGATAAAGGGCATGGAAGGAAAAAATTTCATGGACGTGGGATCATGGCTTGCATAACTAACCGTGTGTGTGCAAGCAACCACATGAAGAAGAAGATTCAAAGGTTGATACAAAATGGCCACATGGAAGCTCCAAACTAAAAGAGAAGCAATGGTAATGCTCTCTGCGGGTGGATTGGTGATGTTGTAAGAAAGATTTTTTTGCGTGTATTAGAGGCCAAAGTTGGCCCATATGAGATGAATCAAATGTAGATGTGTGCGTCCCCTGTCCATTGGTGAAAGGAAAAAAGGTACAAAAAGAAAAGCATATAGAGTGACTTGATATAAACTCAAGGGGAGAGTTGAAGAACCTTGATTGATCCCAACACCACTTCCTTGTGTTTAAAGAGAGACGGCAGTGGAAGTTCGTCCCTCAACCACAAGTGCCAATTGATAAGATCTTCGGAGGGGAATGTTATGGCATCACCTGTCAAATACCAACAAAAGTAAATTGGGCAAACTAAAGCTATACAATGTTGAGAGAGAGAAATGAAATGAAATGTAATATTAATGTCTTCAAAAGGCCAAAATGACCTATGAGATTGAAAGTTTACATGTGGTGAATCTAATACCAGGTTTGGGTACAAAAAGTACAAAGAACTAAAAAGAAAAAACGGATAGGGGTGGGGTGAAAGTTGACACAAAGGGTTGACAAAGGGTGAGTTAATACAATGGAGCTCTCTGACAGTCGAGGCATCATATACATATACATCAGTATCCGGGACGGCTCCTATGTCACTCGAGTATGGTATGGATCCTTTGTCGCAGTCTGCGTCGATATTGAGAGGGCCCTCTCATCCGTGGGCGATAGGACCGCCCCAACTCTATCGCCCGATCAAGCAGTATGCCTCTGGTACCTCTGGTTTTGTTATGCTGTGGGGGTTGCTCGAACTCCTTTGTTTGTGACTGAAAGAAAAATTGTGATCTTCCGCTGTCGCTAGATCTCTCTCATTGTGCCCCTCTTCAAGAGGCTTTCTCTGTGTTTGCAAATCTTCAGTTAGCATAATCCGAGGCATTTTTTATCTTGGTATCTCATGACCATAGAAAGTGGCCCAAAACCCTCTTTGAATAGATAGTGAAAGTGACGTCATATCTCATAGTATACTGGGCAGTGAGACACATGTAATGTAGCTCTGTCTCTGGCTCTATTTGGCACATCTGACAAATCCTGGACTCAGCAGGTACTCCTCTAAATCTGCTCGTCTTGATCTCTAGCTAATGTGAGGATGTGCGTATCTGACCAATAGCACATCGTATCCTGTGGGATAGATGAGTATCCATGTATCCTGGACTGATCACAAAACCATCCTCCGTGAGTTGGAGAAGATGCTCTCTATAGAAAGTCATCTTCGTACCTAGCTCATGTGTGGGTTGTATCCATGTCCTCTTCGTATCCAAGTGAATCAAGTCCTATCTGTTGAGCCTGGTAATCTCTGCTCTTGTGAGGGGGATGGAGGGTGCATCAAGAGAGTACTGAAATGGGGGTAGCCAGTCCATACTAAAGCCATGCAACTGAAACCAAGATGCCATCTATGCATACCAACATGATCAACCTAGCTAGCTCCATCTTATCATGTAGTGTGGGTGTGAAGTGGTTTATATCTTTTTGATTATAGGGAAGGCAAAAGAGCTCTCTAAATAATATGTTTGGACCTAAGTGGAGTTTAGGAAGCCTCTTCTCTTTGCTTTGATCTCTATCAACTCTTTGTGATAAGCCTACTTATTCAATAGCCTATTGCCCTTTGCATTGTATTGTCTAAAGGCTCTTTATTTGCTACGGTGTGACTCCATGTTGTGTGTGTGTGTGTGAACGCTTCTTTTTCTGGTATCGAAAGGGGGGGGGGGGGGGACTCAAAAATTTCAAGGGTTTGTAATTGTTGTTATGTGGTGCGATTCTATTTGAGCATGCATCCATAATGAGAAGGTGGTGTTTGAAAAAGTGATGCTAGTTACATCATCAAAGTTTAGAGCAATGTTAGGATGTACATAATTGTTAAATGACATTGATAGATGTGCTCCATGACAGAGGCAAAGAGCATCACAAGCCCATAAGAAGCCTTGAGCCTTTATTTATGCATCTAAGTTGTATATAGCTTTCATTTTTCCATCTAACTCGTACTTTTAAATGATGCTGAATTTATTAAAATGTGATGTGACAATTATTTCATTCTCGCATCAAACAACTTCATATGGTAAACTTTATTGAGAACAATTCTTTTAAGTAGGTGCATAACATTTTCCACAGCGCCTCGATGGTCTTCTTATCAATGGGAGTATAGTAGACTAATTTTGTGAGACATTAGATTTAGCTAATGCATCTATCACGAGGTAATCATTGTGAGACGCTGGGCCCCTAAACAATACAATGGTTTTAGCTACTTTTGTTGGATAAGAACTTGCATCCTCCCTTTCCACAATGAGAAGTTGCTATGATCATCCAATCTTTCAATGTTGAAGAGTGTGCTATCTGATATACATGCTACAATATCCAAGCATAAGATAATGGCAAACTCATGAGAAAATTTGCCAAAATCTTAGTGACGATTTGTAATATCTTTTTTAAAAATGATTGAAACATGCGCATAATTCCCGCATGCCAAGATAAGGGTGTAAACTGACTCAAAATGCGTGTAAGCAAAATGCTATCAAAATGACATGACTAATAAGAAAAGTACATATACCCAAACATAATGCTACAAAAGGGGATCTCCAATTATCTACTCCACCTCATGCGGGTGCCAAAGCTTCCCAAACTTGCTTGAAAAAAACTCAACACAACACAGAGGTTATAGACAAATGTCTACAAAATTCATACAATATCAAAGATAAAGATTAAAAAATATAGATTTACAACAGCAGAGGTGTCTATGCATAAACACGCACCAATAGATGTAATCAAGTTGTAAAGTTTATTAGTGTACTAAGGGGACCTCTCACCTCAACTAGATTCGATCTTAAGCGCACATGCAAAGCAATTGCATCAACATAGATGTATAATTGTTCACAACACATCAAATCCAACATAACCATAATCGCATAACTATGAATAATTGGCAAAACACACAAATTTCCTCATAGACCCACCAAAAAAGTTAAGAAACCACATCAACACGTCTCTATGCACAAATATAACATCCATGAAGGAAGCATAGAAGAGAAAATCGTTGCATAGACCATAGGCTGGGAACACATAAGTGCTCAAAGCATATAAAAATGCATAAGAATGAGAAGCCTAGCATCCTATAGACTAGTAGCACCATAAATATACCAATTGTCAAAAGCATCAAATCAGTTTTAATGGATATCTCAATTATTTGTGTCCCATTCAAGGGTACAATTTTGTGGGAACACTCATGTATCCAACCAAGTTAGACATGTTTCCTTCCAGTGATTCAAATGCTTCCGCTCCTCTAGGCTCTAGGGGACTGTTGGAAGCTAGGAAAAGGCTTTTTACTTTATTCAATATCTTGTCTTTATTGAGGTTTATAAAAATTTTATTATCAGGGGAGAACATAAGCACAAGTTTATTGCATCAAACAAACACCTAGTTGCAACACTAGATAACATAGGCAATGGCTTATTATTTGCCACATATTCCAGCCATCACTTGTTGAATATAGTATAATCAACCCCTATGACTTTTTACAATTTGTAAATGGAATTCTCATCACAATGACACACATCTTTTGGCAACATATGAGAGCTTACATACTCCTTGTAATTTGCATCTTGCTAACTTTCCATGGATTGTATGTTTAATACATCACTAAGCCTCAAACACTTGCTTGCAACACTACATAATGTTGGCATTGGCTTATTGTTTTGCCACATGTTCAAGCCATTACTTATTGAATATATTAAATAACCTTAGCCCTTGTGATCATTTACCAATTGTACATGGAATTCTCATCACAATGAGACACATCCTCTGGAAACATATTACGAGAGTTGACATACTCATAATGTGCATCCTGCTAACTTTCCATACTTTTTCACACACTTACATAATGACATACTCAAATGTAATTCAAATCATCATCGCACCTGCATTTTAGGATTTGGCTGCCAATTAGTGCTCCTTGTAAATCGATACAGATGCCAGACCTACATTATTCTATTTCAATAATTTGAATAGTGATGCCTACATCCAATTTCCCAACAATGCCTATTTTAATATCTCTTTGATCACTTAGACACTATTGTTTAAGATCTCTACCTCTGTATGTAGCACTACTTTTGAAGAAGTTATCGCCCTCAATGTTTGCATTTGCTGTCTTCCAACTGATTCAAAAGGAGAGGGGGACCTCAAGTTCACTTAGTCCTTTCCTTGAACTCAAACGGCAATCAACATGGTACAATGGGGTCAAGCAACAATCACAAACATTGCACCAACCATGCAATCCTCACTTTCAAGACCAAGGGGATCAAATCAAACTCCTTGAGCAATGGAGGTTTCCAACTTAATCCCAATTAACAGGGTCGCTTTCCACAACCTTGGCAGGCCTAACAACTCGTGCAACTCGACAGACACAATCAAATAGTTTGTGCCCTTGAGCACTTGATAGGGGCCTCCCCGAGAATCAAATTCAAGGGTCTTACAGAGAAATAATTTCAAGGAGTTGAGATTCGCCAACAAACTGGAAGATGTGGGAGGAATTTCTTTGGACAGAGAACCTCCAATGTCTTCCCTCAAAATTCCAATCTTTCATTCATAGGAGTATCCTTATGGTAGCAATTGCACCAAATAAAGACCCGTTTGACCATCAAGAAGCAAGTATTACAATCTTAGAGGTTCGTATCCAAGAAACTCATCTAGGAAAATAAGAAACTCAAGCAATGTTTGCATCGACTTGAGTATTCGAAGGGAGTAGAAAGCCAAGAGCCAAAGCACACGCGGTCAAAGCCTTCCTCATTGAGATGATAATGGTGGTGCAGAAGCACTTCCACAAGGCAACACACAAGAAAATTGACATTGAGGTACAAGCGGCCCTGCAAGAATATCGGCTCCAAGAATCTCTAGCTTGAAGGTTAGGATTGGGTGCTCCACTTACCTTGGTGCACCGACGAGAACACCCTTGAAGACGCGATCACCAAACTCAATAGAATTTTGTTAGCAGCAAGCTAACACAGATACCACGAATACCATTTTTTGGAGCTCTCATTGTAAAACACTTATTATTTTTTATAAATCGGGAATATTGCAACTCCTATTTTTTGGATAAACCGTGTAATTTTTGAGCCGGGGCTACAAGCTTCCAGATTGTATCAACCTGTCATTACCTATCTTTAGCTAGAGCTCTCAAATTATTAGTTTTGACCACCAAAAACCTTGGCTAAGGTATAAAAGCCAATTTTTGTAAGTTATTTGTAAGTTTTGGATAATAAAATACACAGCCTGAGCTAATAGCTCTCACTTCTCTCCTTCTCTCACTTCCTACTCCCTCCCTGATTGTCACTTTGCAATCGCATTGTTGCATTGCAACCGCAGGTAAGAGCTCTACGCATTAACGTAAACACATCACAGTATTTCGTAGCTTTTGGCGTCGTCGACCTGCAGCCTAATTTCATCATAAGTAGGAATTACTATAAAATCAAAAACTAAGGATAGGTGGGGTATTGGGACATCATTGCTAAGCATTTAGGTGCATTCTGGGTGAAAACGACTAAGTCAAAAATCCACTTCTGTTAATAATCGTGATTTTGGAACTTGGCCTAAACAGGAGTTTAAGACCATAAGCATACACAGCATGTGTGCTTAGGTCTTATAAACATTTCCTAGAAGTTTCCTTATGTTTGGATGTCATTTGATGTTGTAACGGATGTGTTTTGTTTGCCGATGAGCGATTGGCTTTTGATGATTTCAGTCCCTTGAGTGTAGCTTGAGTTAGATGCAAGTTTTTAGTTGTTTTTCGAGAGATTGACAACCTCTTGTAGCCTCTATGCACTAGTCGAGTCAGCTTCGTCCCCTGGATTGACAATTTAATCGTGGTTCTCGCTAAAATTGCAATAAGATAGGATAGTGAGGTTAGACACGCGTCCCACATTTGGCACCGCTGCCGAGGATCGAAGAGACTTAAACTAGGAAAAAACACGGGCATCTTGTGAAGTTATCTTTTAACTTCCTCTAAGATCTCCTAAAGTCAAAAAATCTCTTTTAGAAACCGCATAGCTTAAGATTGTCGTCTTTTGCTGTGTAGAGGTAACTTGGAAGTAATAGGACTTGTTAAGTGCCTTTAGGATTTTAGAATTAGATTAGGATTTTGAGAATGGTTGATAGACTAAACAAGTCTTAAAATCAATGCTCAGGAAACCATAAAAAAACAAGAAAACGAGTGTTTGTGGACACTTTCCACAACCCCATTGCATGAGAACATAAGGGTAAGTAGGATCCGAGGTGGATTTCATAACATTCCTCTCTCCGAAAGAATCATTGTGAGTTGTATTTGAAGTTGCAAAATTTCAGGTCAACAGCTAGAAATAGCACGAAAAGATCCAAACCACTCAATCCGACTGGAGAGAAAAGTTGTATGAACCAGTGGGTAAGCTCAAGGACACTTTGAGGTAAAAATTCCAAGAGTTGGCCAAAAATGAAATTGTTTGCTTTTCCTTGACAATTTAAGCCAAATTAAGTTTTGACTTGATTTATAGGCTTAAACTAACTCATGAAATGACATATGGTCAATATAGGATATGTCATACATTTTTATAGAGGCTTTTAGCATATGTCATAGCACAAAAAAGGCTTGTTAGATTCCAGTAGGTTCCCTTCTTCAAACCAAAAAATGGATAAGAAGTGTCTCAGATTCCTAATGTGCAAAGCCTTACAGAGAGGTATAAGGTTAGGTTCTAGGATTAGACCTAAGAGGAGTTCGATTTTTAAGACAAGCAATAATCATCAAGTTGGATCTTTAAGAAAGTTTACAACCAGAGGGGTAACCCTATTCTCATAAAATGCAAGAGACAAGCATAACAAAGACCAAAAGGTATAGAAGCCTTGAGAGTAGGTAAAAGTAAGTTATACTAGTGTGTGTGTTTAAGAAAGATTATCTAAGAATAGTTAGATTTCACAAACTATTGAACCATACAACGGGACTAGAGACCAGTCAACGTACGTGTGTGTGTTTGTTTGTTTAAGAAAGATTATCTAAGAATAGTTAGATTTCACAAACTATTGAACCATACAATGGGACTAGAGACCAGTCAACATGTAAAAAAACCAAATCTTATGTATACATTAGATAACAAGTAGATAAAATTAAGACTACAATTGACATTTGAACTTAATATTGACATATAGTGTATTACATATTATTACCAAAGAATTATATACAAGGGTCATCTATCACTAATAAAAATAATCAAACATTGGATGATCTTCTGTTATTGTTGCAGTTGTCGTAGTAATATCAAGGAAAGAATCTCTTACCTGTCACCATCCAAGAAACACAAGCCTATCACAATTGGCATTGCTTAGGAAGACAGGTGTCAACGACTCCCTCCCCTTGTTCTTTTGGTGTCAAAAATTACAACAAAAATAAACACCATAACAAAGATCTAATTTTAAGTTTGAAGAATGAACCACTTATTTATGATAATGTTTACATAATTTAATTCCAAAAAAAATCAGACAACATCCCCTTTGTAAATTGGATCAATTCTCAAAAGTCCAGTCTACTGCCATCTCATCCAAGACCCCCACTTGAGGACTAAGTCTCTTTTAACATTCATTGAACTAATTTCAAAGTAAACATTTGTTTCAAAAATTATGCATTTATCCACCAAGAAGGGATAGCATCAAAAAGTACTTTACAATTGTGAAATCACCACTATACACTTACCTTCCTCAAAAGTGAGTTTCAGCATACAAAGATAGAAGTACATATCTATAGGACCATTTTCAAAATGATCTCTATGTGATGAAAGAGAGGAACTTCTGTAAAATGTCAGCCAGAGTTCTATTTATAAAATGAACCATTTTCAAACTAACCACATCTCTCTTTGAAAGATACGTCAACCTAAGGATTTTGTAGAATCAACAAACCATGATCAAGTTATCAAAAAGGCACTGTTTGGTCTCTATATGCCAATGATACCATGCCATTACCAACTTTCCACATCATAAATCAAGCAGTATGTTCAATTTCCAATTCTCAAATGTACAAATTTTTTTGAAAATAAATTGAATGTTCAATCTTGACAAATGTTTCAGATGTCACCATTATGAGAGTTTATAGTCTCACAACTAATTGTCTTCCATTCTGAAATCATTCCCATGACCTACAAATTTTTTGTTCATGCATGTATTGATACATACGTTATCGATTCAACCACAGCCTGGCTATCAAAAAAACACATCCTGGCTATCGAGTCAACCACAGCCTGGCTATCAAATTTTTTGTTCATGCATGTATTGATACATACGTTATCGAGTCAACCACAGCCTGGCTATCAAAAAAACCCATATGAGAAACACATAGCATCGTATGAGCATACTACCAAAGTATTAACAGTAAGCGTGTCTATATGTACTTATGAATCGTGTGTCTATATGTCATATCAACCAAAATCTGGTACTCAAAAAAAAAATTCATGTCCAAAAGGCGTGCAATTCATGTGTCATATCAACCTAAAGCTGATACTCAACCTCCACGTACCAACCCTGGAAAAAAGGTACTTCAATCTGACAAACTTAACAAATAACCATGAGAAATAATGTATTAAAACAACCAGTATTTGTATCTACCTCTGTGTGTGTGTGTGTGTGTGTGTGTGTGTGTGTGTGTGTGTGTGTGTGTACCGAGTAGGTGCCAGGGTACCTATCTATCATGATGTTGCTCAAAGTTTGGCGCATTGGGGATTCTATCATGAGCTATCTATTGTATTTAGATCACAACATGTTGATTATGCAGTGTATTAACAACGTCAATTCATCGATTCATGAGGAACTATATTTCAAGAATATTTATTACTACCTTAGTTTTTCTCGTTCAATCACACATGTACTGAGTACGTACGATGTAGATACCTGAAGACCAATATGTTGAGTTTTGCAATATCGTTGCTGAAGCGTAGGTTAAGCTTTTGTCTTTGTTCACAATCCTCCACAAAGGTAGGGTTTTTCGCTTCCATCGATTGTAGCTGAACCTGTGTGTGTGTGTGTGTGTGTGTGTGTGTGTGTGTGTGCCCTCCCCCATCCCCCTGAGGAAAGGATCCACATGGTGGGAGGTACGGCCCACCATGTGGAACCCTACCCCCAACCAAATATGAATAATTTAGCAACAAAAATATCCAAATAATCATTATGAAGTGTCCAAAGAGGCATTTATCATGTGGAAAAAGGTTACCATCTTGGTAAAGTGATGCCAATAGGGCTAAATTATATACGCATCCCATTCCTAAAAAATCCAACCGATTATGTATACTTTGTAAAATACAGAGTAAAAGAGAATCTTCCAGTCTAAGGTAATAGAACCACATGATATATGTGCTTGACCAGATTAGGATCCGTGGCCCCAACCCATCCCTTTGGATTAGGTGGGCCAACTCAAAAAAATTTATAGCAGGTCTAGGCCCATTGTATGGTGCTAACCCGACCAAAGGCTAGCTAGAAACAAGTGTGTGTGTGTGTGTGTGTTTAAGAAAGATTATCTAACAATAGTTTGATTTCACAAACTACTGAACCATACAATGGGACTAGTGACCAGTCAACGTGTAAAAAAACCAAATCTTATGTAACATTAGATAACAAGTAGATAAAATTAAGACTACAATCGACATTTAAACTTGGTATTGACATATAGTGTATTAACTGTTGTTACCAAATGAATTATATACAAGGGTCATCTATCACTAATAAAAATAGCTGACCATTGGATGATCTTCTGTTATTTCTGCAGTTGTTGTTGTAATCCCACGGAAAGAATCTCTTACCTGTCACCATCCAAGAAACACAAGCCTATCAGAACTGGCATTTACTTGGGAAGACAGGTGTCAACGACTCCCTCCCCTTGTTATTGGTGTCAAAAATTACAACAAAAACTAACACCATAACAAAGATCTAATTTTAAGTTTTAAGAATGAGCCATTTATTTATGATAATGTTTACATAATTTAATTCCAAAAACAATCGAACATCATCTCCTTTGTAAATTATATCAATTCTCAAAAGTCCAGTCTACTGCCATCTCATCCGAGACCCCCACTTGAGGATTAAGGCTCTTTTACAGAGGGTAAGTATCAAAAGATTAGAAACCTAGCAAACAAAATGTATGTGTGAACCACTTGATGTTAAGGTAGTGGGATAATTCCTCTCTATCTTTTGTAGTGGGTAGTGATTTTCTTAAGTAACTAACCAAGCAACTCAAAACAATAGGTTACAAATGACCATAAGGGTAAGTCAAGATAAAATCAAGCCTTTGCAATTCAACCATTTATACACAGTAGATTTCCAACCCCTATCTCTGATTGTAACATGAGGGAAATACCCCAAGGCTAGTCAACCAAAAAAAAAAGAAGGGAAAATGATCTTGTGGCAAGTTCTAGACTATGCAAAGTAGCATTGAAAAAAGAAATGATCCAGAGCCAAAAGTATATAGCTAGATGATGAGCTTTAAAGTCCATTTGCAAAAAGAATCAAACCATATAATTTCCAAGTTCCTTTACTAAGTACCATCATGACAAAATAGAGGGAAGTAAATTTCTTGCTCAATTATTTAGGCCGAACAAGAGCAATAAAGCTAGATATTAAATTATCCATGTTAGTTACTATTGTCCATTTAATAGGTGAGACCAATTCATATAAGAATGCAAGCTTAATTATCTTCCCTTCCATTCAAATAAGGTCAATATAGGATATGTCATACATTTTGATAGAGGCTTTTAGCATACGTCATAGCACAAAAAAGGCTTGTTAGATTCCAGTAGGTTCCCTTCTTCAAACCAAAAAATGGATAAGAAGTGTCTCAGATTCCTAATGTGCAAAGCCTTATAGAGAGGTATAAGGTTAGGTTCTAGGATTAGAACTAAGAGGAGTTGGATTTTCAAGACAAGCAATAATCATCAAGCTGGATCTGTTAAGAAATTTTACAACCAGAGGGGTAACCCTATTCTCATAAATTGCAAGAGTCAAGCATAGCAAAGACCAAAAGGTATAGAAGCCTTGAGAGGAGGTAAAAGGAAGTTATACTAGTGTATGTGTGTGTGTGTGTTTAAGAAAGATTACCTAAGAATAGTTAGATTTCACAAACTATTGAACCATACAATGGGACTAGAGACCAGGCAACATGTAAAAAAACCAAATCTTATGTATACATTAGATAACAAGTAGATAAAATTAAGACTACAATTGACATTTAAACTTGATATTGACATATAGTATATTACATGTTATTACCAAAAAATTATATACAAGGGTCATCTATCACTAATAAAAATAACCAAACATTGGATGATTTTCTGTTATTGTTGCAGTTGTCGTAGTAATCCCAAGGAAAAAATCTATTACCTATCACCATCCAAGAAACACAAGCCTGTCAGAACTGGCATTACTTGGGAAGGCAGGTGTCAACGACTTCCTTCCCTTGTTATTTTGGTGTCAAAAATTACAACAAAAATTAACACCATAACAAAGATCTAATTCTAAGTTTGAAGAATGAACCATTTATTTATGATAATGTTTACATAATTTAATTCCAAAAAAAATCGCACAGCATCCCCTTTGTAAATTGGATCAATTCTCAAAAGTCCAGTCTACCACTATCTCATCCGAGACCCCCACTTGAGGATTAAGGCTCTTTTAACATTCATTGAACTAATTTCAAAGTAAACATTTGTTTCAAAAATTATGCATTTATCCACCAAGAAGGAATAGCATCAAAAAGTACTTTACAATTGTTAAATCACCACTATACACTTACCTTTCTCAAAAGTGAGTTCCAGCATACAAAGATAGAAGTACATGTCTATAGGAACATTTTCAAAATGATCTCTATGTGATGAAAGAGAGGAACTTCTGTAAAAAGTCAGCCAGAGTTCTATTTAATGGACCATTTTCAAACTAACCACATCTCTCTTTGAGATACGTCACTTAGGATTTTGTAGAATCAACAATGCACGATCACATTATCAAAGAGGCATTGTTTGGTCTCTATATGCCAATGATACCATGCCATTACCAATTTTCCGCATCATAAATCATGCAGTATTTTCAATTTCCAATTCTCAAATATACAAGATTTTATGAAAATAAATTGAATGTTCAATCTTGACAAATGTTTCAGATCTTGAGTCACCATTATGAGAGTTTACAGTCTCAGAGCTGATCGTCTTCCATTCTGAAATCATTCCCATGGCCTACAAATTTTTTGTTCATACATGTATTGATACATACGTTATCGAGTCAACCACAACCTGGTGGTTATCAAAAAAACCCATATGAGAAACACATAGCATCCTATGAGCATACTACCAAAGTATTAACAGTAAGCGTGTCTATATGTGCTTATGAATCGCATCTCTATTTGCCATATCAACCAAAAGCTGATACTCAAAAAAACAGTTTTTATTCATGTCCGAAAGGCCTGCAATTCATGTGTCATATCAACCTAAAGTTGATACTCAACCTCCATGTACCAACCCTGGAAAAAAGGTACTTCAATATGACAAAATTAAAAAATAACGATGAGATATTATGTATTAAAACAACCAGTATTTGTATCTACCTCTATGTGTGTGTGTGTGTGTGTGTGTGTGTGTGTGTGTGTGTGTGTGTGTGTGTGTGTGTGTGTGTGTGTCTGTGTGTGTGTGTGTGTGTGTGTGTGTGTGTGTGTGTGTACCGAGTATGTGCTAGGGTACCTATCTATCATGCTGTTGCTCAAAGTTTGGCCGATTGGGGATTCTATCATGAGCTATCTATTGTATTTAGATCACAGCATGTTGATAATGTAGTGTATTAACAACATCAATTCATCGATTCAGGAGGAACTATATTTCAAGAATATTTATTATTACTTCAGTTTTTCTCATTCAATCACACATGTATTGAGCATAGGTAGGGTTTTTTACCTCCATCGATTGTAGCTGAACCTGTGTGTGTGTGTGTGTGTGTGTGTGTGTGTGTGTGTGTGTGTGTGTGTGTGTGTGTGTGTGTGTGTGTGTGTGTGTGGCTGTTTTACCATAAATAATAAGACATAATTGAATTTCTTACATTCAAAAGACATTTGGCTCGAGAGAGAAGGAATGATAAGTACAAAAATAGCTCAGTCTCAAAATCATCTTTGTGCAATGTTCTTATGAATGAAGTTTCATTCCAATATACAAATATCAGAAGTACTTTCCTTGTCAAAAGTGTAAGTGTAATCATGTAAGGACAATTGTTAAAGCCAAAAAAAACCTCCAAAGATAAGATAGAGTCCTTGCCTGCATCCATCCAAACAAGAAAATAGATATGTTAGCCTTGAATATGTTTTACAGGTATCAAGTGGACTATACTACTTGTTATCCATGTCCATCTTTGAAAAGTTTTTTAAAACCTTCAAGCCTTATTCCAAAGTATTTATTTTATCACCCAAACTGTAAGGTTTTTTAGAAGGTCATACTACCGTTAGAACTAGCTCCATTGATGAAGCTTCATATTCACTTTGCTATAAAGCTAAATCAATATAAATGATATTTCTTTTAAGAATAATCAACAAGTTTTTTAGTATTTACAGATAAAGTTTAACCCTAATTAGGGTTCTATGTCCTTTTCCTTCCTCAAATGTTACTTACCTTCATTCCCCGAGGAGTAAGCCTATTAGCAGAGATCTTTAGATATAAACATGATGTCTAGCTAAACCAAGTGTAAAAGATTAAGTCTGTGTTTTCAAAAAGGTATAGTTAGTATGCCACAAGCCAATCGGCTAACCCCAATCCATGTATAATGTTGCACCACAGTAAGCAGTAGCAGCCTTACTATATAGACTTAGCCAACCCATATGATGTATTATAGCTGTTTAAACCAGCAAGGAACGTTACTCCTTAGAAGTGCCAGTTTTTGCCATGCCCCACCACACTGTGGTTTTAATTTCATCAGGTTGTACGACTGATTATGCCCCCCAAAAGAAATTTTAGATTTTTGCTTAAGTGCCATTATCAACAATGAATATCGGGTATAAAAAATCCCTTTTTTTCAAAAAAATAATTATGTACATGCAGTTAAGTAGTGACCAGTTTCAAAAGAACCAGTAATACTACCATAGTAATGCTCTCAAAAGAAATTACCTTTACCATGTAATGCCAGTCAAAGCCGACCACTGTAGTGGTCCTTACCAGGCTATAGCACGAGGAACAAAGCCCTCCAAATAGAGGTTCCATCACTTATATCATGCCACGCTAAGTATAGTCATCCCGACTATTTAAGTATAGTGAATATCGAGAATGGAAAAACCGTGAATAATGGGTATGAAAAACCCTTTTTTCTTCGGAAATTTTACGTATCTACAATTAAATAATGACCAGCTTCGAAAAAACCAGTAATAGTACCGTAGTAATGCTCCCAAAAAAAACGACCTTTACCATGTAATGTCAGTCAAAGCCGACCATTGTAGTGGTCCTTACCAGGCTGTAGCACGAGGAACAAAGCCCACCAAACAGAGGTTCCATTACTTATATCATGCCACGCTATGTATAGGCATCCCGACTATTTAAGTACAGTGAATATCGGGTATGGAAAAATCATAAATAACGGGTATGAAAAAACCTTTTTATCTTCCAAAATTTTATGTACCTACAGTTAAATAATGACCAGCTTCGAAAAAAACCAGTAATAGTACCATAGTAATGCTCCCAAAAGAAACCACCTTTACCATGTAATGCAAGTCAAAGCCGACCACTGTGGTGGTCCTTACCATGTTGTAGAACAAGGAACAGAGCCCACCAAACAAAGGTCCAATCACTTAAAACATGCCATGCTAAATATAGTCATCCCGACTATTTAAGTACACCATTTGCTAAGTACATGTATTTTTATGAAACATTGCTTTACCATTTAATCAAAAAATGAGAGTAACGAGATTATTGATGTTAAGCTTAGTGACCAATCTGCGTTGGCTGAGTTGTAAGCTCCATGCTTGGTGCAACAGAGATGAAAAAACACATTGTCCTTACTCTTGATGCAAGTAAAACACACGCAAAGCTAAGTGAGGGGTAGAATGTTCCCTCACCTCTTTAAATAGAAGAAGGACGGTTTCCCTCACTCATGGCTAATCTTCTGTAGCGTATCCTAGTAGATCAAGCTCCCCCTGGGGAAACGTGAAAGAGTAGCGGCCCACAATGTCATTTGGCACAGTAGGTTAAACCCAAACACCTCACAGCATAGTAAAAGATTGTAATAAGTAATTTTTTCACACTTTGTAACCATCATACCCTTCTAAGGGTCCTATCCCATGTTTCAACAGTAGTAGGTCCCCTTAAATAGAACCCAGAGTATCGACAAGAAAAATACTCGTTAATCTAATGCTTAAAAAGGCTACCAGCAAGTGGTTAAATGTGTGTGTGTGTGTGTGTGTGTGTGTGTGTGTGTGTGTGTGTGTGTGTGTGTGTGTGTGTGTGTACCAGCAAGTGTGAACTAAGCTTTGAAAAAATTATTACCAGTAGGTGGTGAAATGTGTGTGTGTGTGTGTGTGTGTGTGTGTGTGTGTGCCCACCCTGTCCCAGGTAGCACCATACACAATGGGTCAATAGTAGGCCCATTGCGAATGGGCCTACTACCTAATTAAAGAGATGAGACTCTCAAGGTTAAATGTAATCCACGCAAGTCATGTCGAGTAAGTGATAGTAGAATTTTATCAATAATGTCATATCTATTGAAGCCATTAAGGCACTACTTTTTAATAAGTATCTTAATATCTTCCCAAGCAAGGAGGTAGTTAGAAGAGGAGTAGATAATTAGATGTAGTAGGATGATACAAGTGCTAAGAGCTGCTTTGTGGGATCTATTACTATTCCTTTTAATGAACTCAAAAGGAGAAAGTTTCAGAAGATCTCTCTTCCATATAAATTTTTGGTCATACCCTCCAACACAGGGTATATGAAGAAAAATAGAGAAGTTAAGGAATTGTATTGAAGTGCAAAAAAATCCATTGGGTGTTGTGAACCCATGTGTAGAAGTTGGTTCTATTTTCAAGCAGTTAGGATATATATGATGGATCTCCTCAAAAAAGATTTTGTTGTTGATGCTCAGTAAGTCATCGATATATCGAAAGGTGTGTTTGAATAGTAAAAGCTTATTACTATTATCTCCTATAGTCTTGAGAAACCACTTGTATTTGAAAATAAGCAAGGAATATATTGCACATAAGCGGGGAGCAGGAAAATCCCATGAGGATGCCAAGGATTTGGTTAAAACAATTTCCTCCAGAGATAATGGTACAGATTGCAAGTAACCAAGATATATAGAGGCATAGCTTCTCTTCATTGAAGTGTAAGGGATGTGAAGAGTTTGTCTTTTTAATCCATCTAGGTTTTTTTGGAAGAGATATGTAGAAACAACCTCTTTTACTAGCATTAACAAAAACTAGTTTGATCATCTGTGATAGTACATCTTTAAGCCCAAGATCTCCTTCTAAAGGAATATTCTCATAACATTGAGTAATATCTGCCGAGAAAAGATGAAAGATGTGTTAAGGGAGGTGAAGAGAAACCTCATTAGAATTTTTTGTTATCCTAAAGGGGTGTATTGTACTTGTAGAAAGTTATGGTAGATTTTTTGTTTAGATGCACAGATAAGTTCAAACTCTGCTAATATAAGGTCAAGACAAAGAGTGATATTTTTGGTGATATCCGTGAAGATGCCATTTGAATCATCTGATATCCATTTGAATTTATGTTTATGAATCTTATAGGTAGGAAAAAGTAATGGTAGTTTAGTATAATGAAGAGAATATCCCAAATTTTTTAAGTGTTTTGAGATGTTATTGGTAACTGTTTGTAGAGAAGTATTGATTCTTGTGAACTCCTTACCGGATACTCGAGAATGAGCAACATTCCAGGCTAAGTTTTCACAAATAAGAGTGGGACAATTAGAGATTTTATCTAGACCAACAATAAACCATATCTTTGATATTTTTTGAAACTCATATGCTAGTTGTGGTGTTAGCAAAGAGTTATTTGTAGGTAACCATTTCCTAGGTATTTGTGAGATTTTTTGAAAGAAGCATTCTTCCACTACTCTGGTTGAGTCCAGTAGGACTTTCTTCTCCACTCAGAGAGAATTGACAAGGTCACTTAAGCAGCTAAGTAAAGCTGATAGAGCAAGATAAGGGTTTTTTGGAAAGTTAGGTATGTGGTTAAGCCATTTAGCCAAGATTTTCAGGACTTTGTTATTTCCAATGATGGTAAGATCACAAGTACAAACATGCATACCATATGTATCAAAGTCTTTACAAAATGTGATCAGATGCATTTAGGGACTGAGTTATGTCAAAGAAAGTCATTATTGTAGACCAAATTTTTAACTGGTTTTTGATATTTCCATCCGATAAGTACATTGTCTAGTAGTTTGTATTTACCAAAAACTAGGTCAAAGCACTCACAAAAAAGTGTTTTGGGATGTACCCAATCGAGAAGCTATTTTGAAAGAGATAGTATACGTAAATAAAGTCCTGGCTTGGAACTTTTTTGTTGAGAAACTTCATTCCACATGGGCTCACAGCGACCTGCAGTTATATCAATAATTACATTTCAAGAAGGTTCCTGATTGGTGTGTTTCTACCTCTTCCTCTAGTATAGCTACAAGATTTCCCTCGATTAGAAGACGAGCTAGGTGTCAGAAAAGAAGTAAAAGAGTTGGGAGTAGCAAGAGAATTGGGTCTTTTTAAAGAAGGGGAATCATCTTCATCAATACATGGTTTGAGTAAGCTAGCGATAATCTTTACACCTTTTTAATTGGCATAAGTGTTCAGATAGATCCCAGGTTCATTAGATTTAGTTCCTTTAGAATATATAGCCTTAGTCCATGAAAGATGTTGAAAGCAATCTGAGCGATTACTGTCTATTTTGCTTGGCCACCTGAGCAAGAACAAATAAGGGAGAGATGAAAGTCCACTGGTTTCTCCAGGAAGAGTACGTCTAGATGGTTGAGAATAAACCATATGACATGATCAAACCACATGATGCTAGATTTGCATGAAGCTTTGGGGTCAAGAAACTTGCATGCACATTTAACATAGGGCCAAAAAACATTCCAAATGGATTCTGTGTAGAATTCAAGGTTGCTTTTGGCAAACTCCATGTTTCCTTTTGTTTGGATGTAGAGGCATGTATTGGAAATTCATTTGGAATGATCCATGAGGTTGAGGTTGAAGGGGATTTTTATGAGTTCCCCTTTATCAAGGAACTGTCCACCTTTCAAAATTTTGAGTCTGCAGTCTTCGATGTAGAGGCAGGGAGGTTAGCAAGGTAAACCCAGGTTTCACTTAGAATAGGTGCTAAAAAAGATTTGTTAAGTAGGACCCAAAGCTGATGGTCTACCCCAAAGGATTCAATTTCAATCTGCCTAACAGGTAGGAAAGGAAAGACTTTAGAGATTTTTGGTAGCATTTCTAAGAGGTTAGAGTCATTGAGGGAGCAGAGATTGCTCTGAAATCCTTTAACGGCTTCCAAAGTAGCACTATCCCTACAAAAGATGCCACCTGTTTGAGGGATAGTCGGGGTAGCTGGGATACTTGTAAAGGTAGGATTGAGGCCGCATAGTATCTGTTGTAACTTGAGCTAGGGCGGGTGGAGCCGAAGGATAGCCATGGTGTGGTGCTGACCAGCAGATGCGAGAGAGAGAGAGAGAGAGAGAGAGAGAGAGAGCAGAGATTCGACACAGAGATGCAACAAAAAAATAACGCTATATGTTATTTGATGATTGCTTAACCTTACATATAAAGACTTTTTCTTGCCATGCAACCTTTACTTTAATTGAACTTTACTGCATGCCTATAAAAGACTTTTCCCACTGACCTGCAAAGGGCTTGAACCCAACAATCCCCCCCTCAAGCCCGACTGGACAAGCAACTCATGATACCTCGAGTTTTTGGTGTGCTCGTCAACCGTGAGTTTTAGGTTTTCTCACAACCAAGGATTTCTGGTGTATCCATAACCTGGTGCTAGATCAGTAACCCCCCCTTGAACAGATAGGGTGTAGGCCAAATATGTAGCTATCAAAAATGGAGTTTTTGGTTCACTGCCAAACCTTGGGTTTAAGGTGTACCCAGTAACCTCATGAGAGTGCAACAAAAAAGGGCTGAGAACTGATAAAAATTGGGAGGTCTTACCACTGATCTGTGTGGCAGTGTCTATAACCTGTACAAAGTTTTGTTATCATGGCATGACTGACAACAGATAAGGTAAAAGAGACTATGACTGAAAATATATCATTGTGTTAACATAAAAATAACAAATCTAGGACACTTAACTGGCAAAAATACGTTGTGAAATCTTGTACCGCAATCTCGAAGCTGATCTTCATGTATTTCATGTGTTGATATATCGAATGCTGGAAGCAAATAGTTGAAATAGTCTTCACTAGCTTCATTGCTAGCTTCAATTGGTCGAAAAATACCTTGATTTGATCTGCATATGTGGATGGACCATCTTCTTGTAAATGGAAGATTCAAATACCTTCTTTGAGAAGAATTTGAGCGTACTCCATAAATTTCTGTGTATCAAGTAGCCCTTGATATGCATATGTTGTGTATGAAGACCACTTTGTGTTTGTTGCCGTTCAAATTGGGGTTTATAAGCTCTGAATAAAAACTTTCCAATATGCTGTCAATTTGGAAATTTTTAGTGTTATGTAAGCCTTCAAAACCACCTGTCTATTTGTTATGACTGAGCACCAAAGGATGTGGATGCTCTTGTGAGGTGTGAATGGGCTCTCACTTAAATGCAAAGACTTCAAATAAGGGGACAGTTTAATAAACAGGAAATTTAAAAAAAAACCAGAAATGGCGAACTCTCTGCAGGCGACAGTGCCGATTACTGTTTGCTTCACAACATGCGATGGCGATTGTTTTAGCAGAGGCTGATGTGTCGAAAAAGCCTTACAACAGCAGGGCGATCATGTTGATGTAGAGCGTGCTCGTTTTGATGCAGGTCGACTGCTTCATGTTCCCCTTTGCAGATAGCGGTTCCCGCGCGCTAAGTCAAGCCAAGGCCGATGACAAGCTATGATACCAGTTGTTGTAACTTGAGCTAGGGCGGGTGGAGCCAGAGGATAGCCATGGTGTGGTGCTGAGCAGCAGATGCGAGAGAGAGAGAGAGAGAGAGAGAGAGAGAGAGAGAGAGAGAGAGAGAGAGAGAGAGAGAGAGAGAGAGAGAGCAGAGATTCGACACAGAGATGCAACAAAAAAATAACGCTATATGTTATTTGATGATTGCTTAACCTTACATATAAAGACTTTTTCTTGCCATGCAACCTTTACTTTAACTGAACTTTACTGCATGCCTATAAGAGGCTTTTCCCACTGACCGGCAAAGGGCTTGAACCCAACAGTATCTTCAAAAAGTTGGACAGATCAGCCCCAAAGGATGAGAACGAGGCAAGCTCTTGCTGATATTGTAAAGAGAGTATAGGAAGCTGTGTTGTGTATTGGGAAATTAAATTAACACCTTCTTTTGAATCCTTGTCCAAGGTAGCCAAAATATTGACCGAGTCATTAAAGGAGAACATGTGTAAGATAGACAACTTTTTGTTTGAGGTAAGAGATGAGTCATAAATTAGTTGATAAGAATCCAGGCTGCTAATACATCTGAGGACAAGAGATGTAGCCACAGAGAGGGGTTCAGAGGATAATTCCAAACCTTGTGCAAGAGCAAGGGTCTGCAATATACAAAAAAAATAATGAGGATATGACTACTTAGTGTAGTAAGTAATACAACATTTGGCCTTTCTTGGTAAAAAAGGTCGGGTTCTAGATGCTAAGGCTTTTTTAGGAGTATGGTCTTTTAGGTAAAACTTAATCTGCTCTAGAATCCTCGTATGATTCTCCAGGTTGTGTTTTACTTTCATGCGGGTTGTCATTCTAAAGTGTTTCTGATCCTAAAAGGAAATATATGAACATAGAATTAGTCCTGTGGATTGGGCCTGCAATCCTTAAACTGGCAAAGTCAGAGACTATGATAGTCGTGAGCAGGAGACCAGAAACATAGTCTATGAGGTGCCACCTACACTCTTGTGGCAAAGTGAGACTTGGTGATGCTTATGAACTAGACATTGAGGGTGTCGGAAACGTCAAATTGCATCTAAGGAATGGCATGCACTTTACTTTATGTAATGTCAGACATGTGCCCAAGTTGACTAAAAGCTTGATTTCTGTTGGTCAGCTTGATGATTTGGGCTACAACACCACATTTGGCAATGGTTCGTGGATAGTACGCAAAGGTAATCTTGTTGTACTCAGAGGTCAGAAGCATGGTACCTTGTATTCCATGCATGTGTCAGATGTCGGTCATGATTATATATCTATAGGCGAGCTACCGTCTACTGAGTTGTGGCATTGCCGGCTAGGTCATATTAGCCAAAAAAGAATGAGAACTCTTACTCATTTTGGCTACTTACTTGTCTTGTGTTATGTTGACTTTCCGGTTTGTGAGCATTGTATCGATGGTAAACAAACTAGGTAAGTGCACTTACCATCGGGTCAAAAGCGAGCTGAACCTCTAGATTTAGTACATAGTGATGTTTGTGGTACTATGTCAACCAAATCTCTAGGGGGGGCCATCTATTTTGTGACATTCATAGATGACTCTACTCGAAAGGTGTGGGCATATCCTTTGAAACATAAGGATCAAGTTCTTCTTGTGTTCCAGAAATTTTTGCACTCGTTGAGAATCAGTCTGGCAAGAAACTCAAGAGGTTGCGGACATACAACGGTGGAGAGTATGTCTCCAAGGAGTTTGACAATTTCTGTGCTAGACGGGGGATTAAAAGGCAGTTCACTGCACCATACACACCAGCTCAGAATGGAGTTGTTGAGCACATGAATCATACCATTCAAGAAAGAGTCACAGCCATGCTTTCTAGGGCAAATCTTACACAAGGCTTTTGGGCAGAATCCGTCTTGACCGCAGTGCACATTATAAATCGTTCGCCTAGTACGCCATTGAATTATGAAATTCTAGAAGAGTTATGGTCTAAACGTAAGCCCCACTATGACCATCTATGTGTTTTTGGTTGTGAAGCTTATGCTCACGTGCCTAAACAACTTCGAGAGAAGTTAGAGTCAAAGTCACACAAATGTATTTTCATTGGATATGGTGTAGATGGAGAGATGGGATATTGTCTCTGGCACCCGGAATCTCGTCGAGTCATCCGTAGTTCAAATGTGATCTTCAATGAGCCAAAGATGCATAAACAACCTATCAAAGAAATAGAGGTTCAGAGAGTCGATGCTGCCTCAGAGACAGTGAAATCAACTCAGTGGGCTAGTGATGTACCTTCCACTATGCTCCAAAGGGAGCGGATAGCAATGGTCAAGGAGTGAGACGGTCTACTAGAGTCTCTCGTCCACCTACGCGTTTCGAGCCAGATCTTGATCACACCATGTTGACTGATTGCGGTGAGCCAAGCTGCTACTAAGAAGCCATGATGACGGATGATGTGGTGAAGTGGGAGCAGGCTATGGAATCTGAGTATAATTTGATTCTGGCTAATCACACTTGGGACTTGGTAGAAGTGCCAAATGATGTGAAATCTTTACCTTGCAAATGGATTTACAAGAAGAAATTTACCTCAGGTGGTCCAAATCCAAAGTACAAGGCTAGACTTGTAGCCAAAGGGTTCAAACAGCAAAAGCGAGTCAATTTTGATGAAATCTTCTCGCCTGTGGTCAAGATGAAACACTTAGAACCGTACTTGGTCTTCTAGCGATTGAGGACATGGAACTTGTCCAAATGGATGTGAAGACAACATTTCTTCACGTGGATCTCGATGAGGATGTTTACATGCAACAGCATGAAGGGTTTGTTCAGGAGAACGCATCTCGTGAGGAGCTAGTATGTAAGCTCAAAAAGGCACTTTATGGCTTAAAGCAGGGTTCAAGGAAGTGGTATCATAAATTTGATGCATGTATGAGGTCTCAAGGGTATAAAAGGAGCAAAGAGGATCACTGCTTGTACACAAGAAAGCTAGATGATGGCTCGATGATCATTCTAGTTTTGTATGTTGATGACATGCTTATAGCTGGGAAATCCATTGCAAAAATTTCCAACTTGAAGAAAACACTTAGCAATAATTTTGCAATGAAAGATTTGGGGGATGCTACACGCTTTCTTGGCATGTGAATCAAAAGAGATCGCAAACGTCGTATTCTTGAGTTATCTCATAAAACATACATTGAGAAAGTTTTGCAGCGTTTCAATATGCAGGGGGGGAAAGCATTGAGTACCCCAATGCAGGTATTCTTGAAACTCAGCAAGGAAGATGCACCCAAATCTGTTGAAATGGCTAAGGTACCATATTCTTCGACAGTGGGCAGTCTCATGTATGCTATGGTGGCCACAAGACCAGACATTGCTTTTGCAGTGGGAGTGGTGAGCCGATATATGGAAAATCCTGGCAGTAAGCATTGGGAAGCAGTGAAGCACATTCTTAGGTACCTCAAAGGTACGGTCGACAAGTATTTACGCTTCGAGAATAGTGATGCATCCATCGTGGGTTATGCGGATGCAGACTATGCGGGTTGTGTCGACAATAGGAGATTGACATATGGCTATGTCTTCATATTTGCTGGAGCAACAGTATCTTGGAGGTCATGTCTTCAAGATTGTACATCGTCTTCCACTACAGGAAGCAGAGTAGGTTGCATTGTTGGATGCAAGTAAAGAGGCTATATGGTTATCTTGCTTAGTTAGAAATCTTGGCATTGATGAGACTCAAGTGATATATTGTGATAGTCAGAGTGCTCTTGCATTGGCAAGGAATCCCGTGTTTCACTCCAAATTGAAACACATTGAAGTCAGGTATCATCTCGTGAGAGATTTCTTGCCCAAAAATCTCATTGCTTTGGTCAAGGTACACACTGATGACAACCCAGCAGATGCTTTGACAAAAGACTTAGCTTTGGAGCGGTTTAACATTGTAGTGAGTTGATGGGTATAGTTTGAAGCCACTAGATTGCTTCACGGTTGTACATACCAAGTCACTTGGGCTGCACTGGCCTTCAAGTGGGAGTTTGTTGGGATTCAGGCCAACTGGCCAAACATCCCACTTACTACTAATCCATCTACTAGCTTAACTATTATACACTTATTCTTTAATACAATAGAATAAGGAGTTGCAATAGGATAACGTTGCTGTGCGCTCCACCCAAAGTAGGTCTCTCTCTCTCTCTCTCTCTCTCTCTCTCTCTCTCTCTCTCTCTCTCTCTCTCTCTCTCTCTCTTTTCTTCTCTCTCTCTCTCTCTCTCTCTCTCTCTCTCTCTCTCTCTCTCTCTCTCTCTCTCTCTCTCTCTCTCTCTCTCTCTCTCGCGCGCGCGCGCGCGCACACGCTTCCTGTGGCACCTTCAAATAATGCCAGCATATGTTGGTAGCAAAATATAATTCCCCTTTGCCTTCAGCAACCAATGGGACGGAAAGCATCCCTTTTTTAAAAAATCAAAGTTCCAAGGTAAGAACCAGAAGTTGTAATACAAAGTTTAAGAGCCATATGATTGCCAAGTGTATCATCCAACAACCAGTCATAAGCACAAGGTCGTGCCAAGTATATCAATTTAATATTTTATTCCTGCTAAACCACAGAGACCAGGTGAGCAGATCTGTCTAGATCATAAAAGAGGTTTTCTCATAAATTTCCAGTAAAAACCACAACTCTTAGTGCTAAAGAACAGAGATATAGATCCAGTAAAACTCCTCAGTGCTAAAGAACCGCAATTTCTAGTAAAACCATAACTCCTCAGGTCAGATTTTTTGCAAGTCAAAGGAAAGAGTCTCCCCCATATCACAATACCATAACATACTCAAGTAGTAAAGCACAAAAAACCAGACCAGTACCCATATGTTGGTCAAAATTTATGCCGATTCAGTAAGTATCAAAACCAGAATATGTATAAGGTTTTCATATATTTTAAGGTAGCATCACCACCAAGAACTAGATGTAGTGGAATATGTATGTATGAATATGTATGCAAGAGATTAAAAAACTAAGATTTTGAGTGAACTATAAACCTTTGAGCAGAAGTAATCCCAAAATAATCTCCAAAGTGCCAGGGGAAAGCCAAGCATATTATCAATGTCTTCTTATTCTCTCTTTCCCCCTTTTTTTTAACCAATATAACCAAGTCGACCATATCAAGTTGTTTTGCAAGGGATAGTATATCAAAAACCCAATGCCCAAAACCTAAATCATAACTGCTTACCTATATGTAAAAGGTAAAAGATAGAAAAATACCAAGTCTAAGTGAAGGGAGAAGATACCCTCACCTTTATAAAGGGGTAGTGGATAGGTAAGAGGCAGCAAAGTAGCACGTCTGCCTACAATACGACAGGTATGGACATACCATGCAGGCTCACCAGTGCAAGCAATCACATCGAGATCGTGTACAGCCCTAAAGATGAGGGGTTATCATGAATAGGATCAATTATATGGCGCGCCAACTTGCCAACATCATCAGGAACCTTCAATCGTGAATCATTTTGAGTGAAAAAGGGGGGAGGGGATCTATGGCAATAGATATCGAATGAAAGCCCCACATCGGTTTATGCCAGGAGGAGCCAAAACGGGAAGAGGGTTAACCATTTATTTTCTAACGGTTAAATTCACAAGGGGTTGCTCCCACTGAGTTAAGCTTTTAGTGGTACTCATTCACCCATGCTAACCAAGATAGGCGTAGTAAGCTAGTAATAGGAAATTCAAATCTTAACTCAGTGATTTCATACACAAGGTGGACAACCTTATGCTAAGAGTAGGCTACTTTTAATCATGCAGCAATAGTGTCAAAGGCTTAGTCAACTGCTAGAAGTGTATGAGTATGTGTGTGTTGGGTCAAGTATTAGCTACATACAAAGTTTGGGTAGCAATACTCGTAGGTTGAGTTAGTGTAACTAGAAATATCTATCATGGTCAGATGTTGTGACCAAGTGTGTGTGTGTGTGTGTGTGTTTTGTGTATTAAGCAACAAGGTCGATGCCCAAGCGAGGTTCGCCCAAGAACAACATAGAGGGGTTAATGGATACTCGACAGAGATTGTGGAGTTTATACAACATGGGGATGGCGTTATCTACAAGATGAGGTGACAAGGGTTGTCTCAGGCCGAGATAAAAGAGACCGCACTGTGCAGAGAGTTGTGAGCAGGGCAAAAGAGTTAAAGGACCACCAAGGGCTGACAAGACCATGATCAAGGGAGACCTTTGAAGAGAGGGGCAATAGGGTAGATCATTCAAGGTGAAGTACCTTCTGATGTTTCAGTTCACATGGAAGAAGAAGCCAACGAAAAGTAGCAAGGGCCATCCAAGGTTACGAGAGATGCAACAGAAAATTAGGGGCTTAGGTGAGAAGGGCCGAGAGGAAGGGCCGAGAGGAAACCAGCATATACAATAAATGAGCCAGCAAGTGTGTGGGTGGGATATCTCGTAGGTCAACAAGGTGGCACCAGCAAATACATGAGATCCTTATTGACTAGGAGCATGACTTGCTTAAAGCTGAGCGTGTATGGGTGTATATGGTTATACGTGACTTTCTTTAAAAAAGTGTTTAAAGCAGCAAACATTGGCAAAATGGAACAGAATTAAATTGAAACATGTGAGTTCAACCTATCATTCCAAGAGCTAGGGATTATCAAACCTAAATAATAGCAAAGTCCGATATGAGAGGGGATACCCATAGGGTCTATGGGTAGGTGCCATTATCACTTTACAGGAGGTTTGTATAGCCCACATGATATATCTTAATTACTTACTTTTGCTACCTTTTACTCAAAGTATTTGACATTATTACTTCTAGACACTTATTACATTTAGTTTTGGTATAACGGAAACATATGCATGTACTCAAATGCTATGTAACTCTTAAGCCATTTCTTATGTACCAATTTACCTGTTTACTGCTTGCCATCACTAATGCTATTTCTAAAACCTTAAAGTGTTTACTCTACTGTGTTGCTACTTATTTTCACTTTAATTTGTAAAAAATTCGCCAGCATTTCCTTTGTACTATTAGTCTTTTTGCAAAAAATCTCAGTAACTAGTCTTTGTCTCTTTTACCCTCACAGGAGGTTTTCATAACCCAATTGATATATCATAATCACTTATATCTGCATACGCAGCCATCGTCATTTGTTCACTTGTACGCATGTTCTATCACGAGACTGGCTTCACATTCGTTTCTGGACCGAAACTGATAGTAATTATGCCGATTAGTACTACCTTGTTTAGTACTACTTATGCATATTATGCATATGCTTGTATTTACTTGGAGATATGATACTGTGGTGTTTCCCTTGCATTCCCTCTTTCGTGTAGTGATGCCCATGTGTATATGCATGTGTGTTGTATAAAAATATGGTTATGTTTTAGTCTACGAAACACGTTCTGTGTGCTTTCATATGCTTGTGTATGTAAAATTACGCTTTTATAGAAGGAAGACAGAACACTGAGATTCCTTAATGCCTACGACAGAGTCAGCTATCTTGGCTACTCTTGGCGTACTTGTTTTGAAAGCCTTAAGGTATGCAATTGATGTACTAAATACCTCATGCAATATGTAATGCAAAAAACTGTTTTACCTTCTGTGTTTGCTCAACCGAGTAGTTGATTAGCAGTCTCGGAGTTGTGTTGCCTTGGTTAGCCGTGGGTTCGTGAGTAGATGCTATCGACCACCAGAGGATTTGTTGCCTGCACTCAGAATTATGCAGAGATGGAGAGCTACTACTGCCTACGAGCAGGAGTTGCCCTGGCAAACACGTATTGTGTGTGTGTGTGTGTGTGTGTGTGTGTGTGTGTGTGTGTGTGTGTGTGTGTGTGTGTGTGTGTGTGTGTGTGTGTGTGTGTGTGTGTGTGTGTGTGTGTGTGTGTGTGTTATGCGTTGATACCTTGCTTGTGCATGAGTGCCTATGAGCATGAATTGCTCTGGCAATATCTTACTGTGTGTATGTGTGTGTTATGAGATGCCTTACAGCGTGCATGAAAGCTTCAGAGAGTTTCTTGCGCTTCCTACCTATTGCACAGGTTGTTTAAATAACCAAAGGCCTATTCGGCGCTTTAAATGTAGCCAATGTGTTTTTTCTGGGCAACTTGCACCTAGCCGCTTAGGTTCTGTTAGTCAGATCCTTAGCAGATACACCTTTAAGAGCTTTGTTAATTTAAGGAGGTATTCGATCCTTTTAAGATTGCAAGGTCAAGTTTGATTGCTTTTGTTGTAAAAAGCTTCAATCACAACCTGTGTATTGTACATTTAAGTATTCATTTTTTGTGTATATTGCATTCATCGAAAAAAACCATTTAGGATTATAACATATTTATCAAATGATACCGGACGGTTTTATAAATTTGTCCTCTACCGAAACCCAAAATTTATAAAAAATGTTCTAAGCCGGAGGTGTATAAGTTACAACTGGCACAACTATTTTCCTTAGGCAAATTTGCTCAAGGATTCGATGATAAAAATTGCCAAAAAAAACTTTACTTACCATAATTGAAATTGACACAGAGTAAAAAAACTTGTACATCTATTGTTTTGAAGCCTACAGAACGGTTTCTTGCATGCTTTTGGAGAATTCCAAAACTAAAAAAAGGGGGGCTTTTCCATGCCAGAACATACAAATAAGAAGATACCAAAGGAGGGGGTTTTTTTCTCCTTTGGAGGCATCTGTTCTACTGTCATTCTTCTGCTAATGAGGTTGTCGACTGTGTCATGTTTATCAAATTAGTATAAGCCTCTTAAAAAAACTTGCGTCTTTTTCTCTAATGGTATTATGTAAGCATGTGTTAGTGTGTGGTTGTGTGTGCATAATATCACAGTTTATTGACATACATTGTGTTCCATATAGTGTTAGTGTGTGTGTGTGTGTGTGTGTGTGTGTGTGTGGCCCTCCCCCATCGCTGAGAAAAGGTGCACTTGGTGGAGGATAGGCCACCAAGTGGACCTATCCTCTACCAATTCTATGTTTTAGGGTATTGATGGTAAATCTAATGCCCAGAAATTTATTTTCTTCAATGAAGTTAGTAATACATGTAACAATCTTCTCTTTTTTGAAACCATTATCTTCAAACATAGAAATAAGCTTATTTAAATATGTTATTGGATATGACTCTTGGGATGCATTGTATAGTATGGGAAGCACCTGCGATATGCATACATTATATGCCATCCTTTTTGGTCTATTACTGGCTGCATGTATAAATGATACGTTGGGACACGGTAATTTGTATTTTTTCCATGCAGTGTATGTAATGTACTGCCCTTCCATTGGTTCACATAATTGGATATGTGTATTCAAATATGTAACTTGGTTTTCTTTATGTGTAGCTTTTATCCCGATAATTGATAAAGGGTAAATAGTAAAGGGGTCCTCATGGGACAATGGTTTTTTGTGGTTTAAACATTGCAAAATAGCGGGATTATTAGCAAATAACAAATCATCCATATATCTCCATGAATATAAGAAATCTTTCATTATATGATTACGTGCAAGACGAGATAAATTTTTTATGTATTCTATCTCAAACCATTCCAAATACAAATTACGCCATAGTGGAGAGCAATTCTACCCCATTGGTATACCTATCTCTTGTCGATAAATATGTTTGCCTAATTTGGTAAAGCAATTATCAAGGACAAATTCATTAATATTGTGTAAATATTCAAATGTCCAAACAACTTCATTTTTCTTTTTGGTAAGCATCATCTGCTTGCGGTTTTTCTTGAAGCCAAGATATTTCATATTTTTTATGAGTTTAATAATGTTATCTAGTACTTCAAGCAATCCATGTTTGTCTTTATGTGGGATAGCTTCATAGCACGATGTTACGTCAAATGAATGAATGTTTGTGATATGTTTAGGTAAGTTTATCAAAAAATTATATTGATTATTGATCATCCAATATCCATTGGTTTGTGTCCCAGAAAAGGTTTGTAGGTTTTTATGTATGATTTCAGTGTACTCTATAAATTCCTGTATTACCCCTTTTAGTAATTTGGTGATTATGGTTGTAGCAGGAGTAAATACACAGTTATGTGCATTAGTGATCCATCTAAAATCCATTTTGTGAATTTTAAAATTTCCCATAAGATATGGGAGTGAATATTCTAATGGTGTCTCTAACCCGATTTCTTGGGTATAAGAGCCTACGGTTTGACATATTTCATCTTCACTGGAAGAGAGAAGACAAAGATCAAGGGATTCTAATCTTCTTCTTACTGCCATTTGTATGAGTTTTTTACATATGAATACCGCAGTTGTGTTGATTTATCTAGTCCACAAATAAATAAGTATTGTAAGATGTATTGAATTTCATCCATTAGGTCTGTGTTTTTGTACCATGGAGTTTGATTTTGCCTATGATATGGGAATTTATGGGAAAAGGTCTAATTAACCATACTTTGGATATAATTGTAATGAGCTTTACCGTTTGCACATCTTGAAATGGTACATAAAGTCTTCCATACTTTGCTAAGTTCGCTCACTATTGACATAGGGTTTACAGGTACTAGTGGAATGTGGTTTAAACCTTTCCTGATAAATTCTTGGAAGATTTTATGCCTAGCTATGTTATGGTCTGTGGTGATTACATGATTACCGAAGGGTTCTAAGTTAACTAAAAATTTAGAGAACCGTTTATGAGTTAAGCACCCACATGGTTGTGTTTCATCAAACTCTTTGGCAAACACCGAATTTGGTTTGTAAAGAGTATGGTTTAGGTTTTTGGTATACTTCCAACCGAAACATATCCTCATTTTTTCTAGATCATTATTGATGTGAAAATCATTAAATATTGTTTGAAAAAATAGTTTAGGGTTGATAAAATCCATATATTTGTTGCAAAACAATATGTGAATAAATCTTCCATGCATCCGACTATTGCGTTCAAGATGTAGTAAACTATTATATCTGATACTAACTGAGCATACATGGTCTTCAAAATTTGAGTATTCAAGTGCCTTGGGAGTATCTCCATAGTCTTTCGATCCTCTGAATTGCCTTTGCTTCTTGCTTGTTGACGCCATACTGCTTGGTGTGTGTGTGATCTTCTTTAATTGTTCCTTACCTTTTGGAGGTTTGAGTAAGGTTTCAGTTGTGTTGGACACTAGTGTGTTGTGTAGCTTTTGAAGAAGGGGCGTCCGTGGTGTGTATAATACCAACCCTTTAGCTACTTCTAGCATGTACTCATGAAACTCATAATAAATGATTACAGCATGCCTTAATTTTGTTGGGAATGAGGCTACCCAAGCTATAAAGGCATACACCTATGCCGGTCCTGATGAAAATTGAAAGAATCTTAGTATATTCTTAACTACGTACCATAGAAATTGGTCAAACCAAATGATTGAAGAGGAACAATTGGAATTTGGATCAGTTCTTTTGCATTGACATTTGAGGAAGGTTCGATAAGAATTCCAACAGTTTCTCAGAAAAAAAAAATTTATCCTTTGCTTTGTCCATAAGAGACAATCCCTTGGTGCGAGCAATGATTGCGGAGTTTGGACATTTCTTACCATCCACATCGGATAATTTGACATGCTTGAGCTCGAAGAGAACAACTTGTGATAAGAGATATTTAGCATGTAATGTGCCCAATGGTTCGATATTTCATAGTCCCATAGCTTGTGTTCAAGTCGGATAGCATCCAATTACACTTGCCTGGGTGGTAATAGTGGGATAACTTCTGAAAAGAGTTTAGAAACTGCTCTTTCTAGGGATAGATTGTTTGCATCCACTAAAAAGTTGAGTGCTTCTTTCTCTTCTTCTTCAAGAAGGTCAAGATCTAGAAGGGGATTGATAACTTTTTCTGAGTGCTTAATTTCTATGGGGACAGCAGAGAGGTTATTGCTGAAATACAACTTGTTCACAATAGAGGGTAGAAAGGTGAAATAAAAATCAAGATCTGAGCTATCTTGTGCATCAATAATGGGTAATTTGGCTAGGAAGGCACTAAACGCCTCCATAAGTTTATCCTTCTCTTTTCTAGAAAGAATTAGTAGAGAGAGCCAGTCATTTACAGAGGCTGTGTTCAAGACAGATATAGAGTGGGTGATTATAGCTTGTTTCTCAAAATCAAGCAATTTTTTGTGGAATTCCACCCCTTTGAAACAAGAAATAATACATTGGGTACCAATTGGTGGGATCGGAATGTCCTCTTCTATACCATATCCCAAACGGGTGAGAGATGGAATTCAAAAAGCGTGAATCAATAACCATATAAATATTATAAAAACAATTTCACTTACACACATAACAATATTAAGCACTCATTCCAGTATTAAGTTTTCTCAGTATATGATGGATACCCGACCAAAGGTATCCTGCAAAATGTTGTGTGTGTTTGAATTTAAAAATCCCATCTTTCATAACCATATAATGATAAACTTAAATACTGCTTGCAAAAGGACATTGTGTATAGAACAAAATATAGAACAATTTCTTGATAAAATTACATTACAAGATACTTTGATACATTACAAGGTAGGAGTTAAAGCCGGAACTCCTATCAGAGGAGAGCAAGGATCTTTAACTGCCAACCAACCACAAGTACAATTAATTAGAATTAATTTGCACTAAATAGGTGGCAGGTATATCAAGCACTCCCCACTGCTTGTTATTGTTGTCACACCCTGGACCCCTCTTATGTTTTCTTTTGCTTGTCTATGTAAGTAGGGTCAATTACGATCTGTGAAAGTTTTTATAGGTTTACACGGCTTGGAGATAGGGTCTCTAATTGCTACTGGCTTGGTTCTCTTTTTCCCTATATGTGCTGCCATGAGCTTGTCCCGAATCTGTTGTAGCTTAATACACCCATAAGTTTAATATTCTTACAGACTATACTTGATGTTGTCTTAAAGGCACCTCAATTTCTATGGTATGTACAGTCATTTTTCCAACTTATTTTTTTAAATATATTGAATTTGTGAAAATTCCAGCAGCATTTTGTTTGTAAAACCTTTCTTTTTTCCAAAAAAAAAACCGTCATATAAAGTGCCAAATATCCTCACAGGAGGTTGTCAT
The DNA here is from genome assembly GCF_014529385.1 of Adiantum capillus-veneris. Lineage (NCBI taxonomy): Eukaryota > Viridiplantae > Streptophyta > Polypodiopsida > Polypodiales > Pteridaceae > Adiantum > Adiantum capillus-veneris. Next base: position 106,198,464 of record NC_140958.1, read on the forward strand.
ACACTCGCTTTTTTTGTTTCAACATTTTTGTTTACCATGGTATATATATTTAACTGCTTAAAAAACCACTAAAGTGTTACTATCGTGTGTTGTTATGTATTTATATCCTATCTTGCATAGATTTCAGCAGCATTTCCTTTGTATTATTACCATTTTTTTAAAAAAAACCAATAAGTACTCTTTGTATCTGTTTATCCTTACAGGAGGTTTGTATAGCCCACATGCTATATCTTAATTACTTATTTCTGCTACCTTTTACTCAAAGTATTTGATATTGTTACTTCTAGACACTTATTACATTTAGTTTTGGTATAACGAAAATATATGCATGTACTCAAATGCTATGTAACTCTTAAGCCATTTCTTATGTACCAATTTACCTGTTTACAGCTTGCCATCACTAATGCTATTTCTAAAACTTTAAAGTGTTTAGTCTACTGTGTTGCTACTTATTGTCACTTTAATTTGTAAAAAATTTGCCAACATTTCCTTTGTACTATTAGTCTTTTTGCAAAAAATCTCAGTAACTAGTCTTTGTCTCTTTTACCCTCACAGGAGGTTTTCATAACCCAATTGATATATCATAATCACTTATATCTGCTACGCTGCTTACAATATATATCACATTGCTACTTTTCATTGAGAGTTCAGACTATATAGAGAACTTACGCATATAATCAAAGCAAGAAGTGTCTTGTTACCTGAACTGAATTAGCCGTCGTCATTTGTTCACTTGTACGCATGTTCTATCACAAGACTGGCTTCACCTTCGTTTCTGGACCGAAACTGATAGTAATTATGATGATTAGTACTACCTTGTTTAGTACTACTTATGCATTATGCATATGCTTGTATTTACTTGGAGATATGATACTATGGTGTTTCCCTTGCATTCCCTCTTTCGTGTAGTGATGCCCATGTGTATATGCATGTGTGTTGTATCAAAATATGGTTATGTTTTAGTCTACGACACGTTTTGTGTGCTTTCATATGCTTGTGTATGTAAAACTACGCTTATATGGAAGGAAGACAAAACACGGAGATTCTTTGATGCCTACAACAGAGCCAGCTATCTTGGCTACTCATGGAGTATTTTTTTGAAAGCCTTAAGGTATGCAATTGATGTATTAAATACCTCATGCAATATGTAACGCAAAAAACTGTTTTACCTTCTGTGTTTGCTCAACCGAGTAGTTGATTAGCAGTCTCGGAGTTGTGTTGCCTTGGTTAGTCGTGGGTTCGTGAGTAGATGTTATCGGCCACCCGAGGATTTGTTGCTTGCGCTGAGAATTATGCAGAGATGGAGAGCTACTATTGCCTATGAGCAGGAGTTGCCCTGGCAAACACGTATTATGTGTGTGTGTGTGTGTGTGTGTGTGTGTGTGTGTGTGTGTGTGTGTGTGTGTGTGTGTGTGTGTGTGTGTGTGTGTGTGTGTGTGTGTGTGTGTGTGTGTGTGTGTGTGTGTTATGCGTTGATACCTTTCTTGTGCATGAGCGGCTATGAGCATGAAATGCTTTGGCAAAATCTTATTGTGTGTGTGTGTGTGTGTGTGTGTGTGTGTGTGTGTGTGTGTGTGTGTGTGTGTGTGTGTGTGTGTGTGTGTGTGTGTGTGTGTGTGTGTGTGTGTGTGTGTGTGTGTGTTAGGAGATGGCTTGCAGCGTCCATAAAAGCTTCAGAGAGTTTCTTGCGGTTCCTACCTATTTCGCAGGTTGTTTAAATAACCAGAGGCCTATTCGGTGCTTTAAATGTAGCCAGTGTGTTTTTTTTGGGCAACTTGCACCTAGCCGCTTAGGCTCTGTTAGTCAGATGCTTACCAGATACGCCTTTAAGAGCTTTGTTAATTTAAGGAGGTATTCGATCCCTTTAAGATTGCAAGGTCAAGTTTGATTGCCTTTGCTATAAAAAGCTTCAACCACAACCTGTGTATTGTACATTTAAGTATTCATTTTTTGTGTATATTGCATTCATAAAAAAAAACCATTTAGGATTATAACATATTTATCAAATGATACCGGACGGTTTTATAAATTTGTCCTCTACCGAAACCCAAAATTTATAAAAAATGTTCTAAGCCGGAGGTGTATAAGTTACAACTGGCACAACTATTTTCCTTAGGCAAATTTGCTCGAGGATCTGATGGTAAAAATTGCCAAAAAAAACTTGTAAATCTGTTGTTTTGAAGCCTACAGAACGGTTTCTTGCATGCTTTTGGAGAATTCCAAAACTAAAAAAAGGGGGGCTTTTCCATGCCAGAACATACAAATAAGAAGAAACCAAAGGAGGGGTTTTTTTCCTGCTTTGGAGGCATCTGTTCTACTATCATTCTTCTGCTAATGAGGTTGTCACATGTGTCATGTTTATCAAATTAGTATAAGCCTCTTAAAAAAACTTGCGTCTTTTTCTCTAATGGTATTATGTAAGCATGTGTTAGTGTGTGGTTGTGTGTGCATAATATCACGGTTTATTGTGTGTGCGTATGCATGCGTGCGTACGTGTGTGTGTGTGTGTGTGTGTGTGTGTGTGTGTGTGTGTGTGTGTGTGTGTGTGTGTGTGTGTGTGTGTGTGTGTGTGTGTGTGTAGCCAGCATCCCAGTTTCCCTATAGAATGGAAAAACCTTATGTTTAGGACGTGTGTGTAGCTGTTTTACCATAAATAATAAGACATAATTGAAATTTTTACATTCAAAAGACAGCTGGCTTGAGAGAGAAGGAATGATAAGTACAAAAATGACTCAATCTTAGAATCATCTTTGTACAATGTTTATATGAATGAAGCTTCATTCCAGTATACAGATATCAGAAGTTCTTCCCTTGCCATAGGTGTATGTGTAATCATGTAAGGAAAACTGTTTAAAGCCAAAAGAAACCTCCAAAGATAAGATAGAGTCCTTACCTACATACATCCAAACAAGACAACAAATATGTTAGCCTTGAAGGTGTTTTACAGGTATCAAGTGGTATAGAGGTATCAAGTGGACTATACCGGTTGTTATCCATGTCTATCTTTAACAAGTTCTTTTAATACTTTCAAGCCTTAGTCCAAAGTATTTAATTTATCACCCAAAGTGTAAGGTTTTTCAGAAGGCCATACTGCTTTTAGAACTAGCTCCATTGATGAAGCTTCATACTCACTTTTCCATAAAGCAAAATCAGTGTATAACTGATATTTCCTTTAAGAATAACCAACAAGTTTTTTTAATTTACAGATAAATTTTAACCCTAATTAGGGTTTATGCCCTTTTCCTTCCTCAAATGTTACTTACCTTCATTCTCGGATGAGTAAGCCAATTAACAGAGATCTTTAGATATAAACACAATATCTAGCTAGACCAAGTGTATTAAAAAATTAAGTGTGTGTGATTTTTATGCGCCTTTTTTGCTATTAGCCTGTTTATAGGAATGTTGAAACAATATAGCAATACCAAAAAAACAATAAACCACCAAGTCTAGTGGTAGTATGCATCCGGTGAGGATCTGTCCCAGAACAATCCCCCGTTTCCACTTTTATCAGAACGTCAGTTACGTAATTGGAAAACATACCCGGTTTTCAACAATATTTCATGTGCTAAGTGAAAGGGAAAATTTGGTATCTTTGCCAGATCCAAAAAAGACCAGTAAACAATAAGGTACAGCTAGTATGCCACAAGCCAATCGGCTAAATTTTGTTGGGTTGAATCAAGCCTCTTGCAATCGGCCTTCCCTCTTGTAGAAGGACTATTCTAATAGCATAATTACTAAAACAAATGGCTTCAAAGAATCCACAATAGCTTAAATAAGAGTTTTAGCTAATGCGTCCTTGAGAACATCAAAACTTATCTCTTTGAGATGTACCCCACTGAAAGGTTTTGCCCTTGGCCTTCAGTTGGTCTGTCACCCGGTACTGCAATATGAGCATAGTTTTTAACGAATCTTTGTTAAAAATTTACAAATCCCAAGAAAATTTGAAGCTCTTCAAGATTTTTGGGAGAGGGCCACCTCCTAATAGCATTCACTTTGGATTGATCCATGTGTAACCCATCAGTTGAAATAGCGCACCCTAAATAGTGAATCTCCTCATTGAGAAAATCAAACTTTGATTCTTTGGCATATAACCTATGTTCTCATAACAATTCAAACACTTGCTTCAGATGTTGTAACTTCTTTGGAAGCACTATACACGACAATGTCACTAAGGAAAAAATAGCAAACTTACCTAAATATGGTCTCAAGACACTGTTCATAAGTGTCATGAAAATAGTTGGTGCATTGGTCAAGCCGAAGGGCATAACCAAAAACTCATAGTGTCCAAACCGTGTTTGGAATGCAGTCTTGGGTATATCTGCAAACCTAATGCGTACTTGATGATACCCCAACCGTAAATCAAATCTTTGTAAAGACGTGAGTGTAGGTGAGCTTATCAAATAGCTCATCCACTCTTGGCAATGGGTACTTGTTCTTAACACTAACCGCATTCAATCCCCAATAGTCTACGCACATGCGTTTACTATTGTCTTTTTTCTTCCCCAATAAGATGGGAGAAGCCCATGGTGAAGAAATGGGTGGTATAAAACCTCTACTGAGATAGTCAGCAAGCTCACGTTCCACCTCAGCAACCTCAAAATGACTCATTTTATAGGGTGGTTTACTTAATGGGTTACTGCTTGTAACCACATCTATGCCATGCTGCACAACCCGTGTCCGCAGTAATCCTGGTGGTAAATCATTTTGAAATAAATCTTCATGTTCCCTTAATAATTCTTTTAACTATTTAGCAACATGAGAGAGAGAGAGAGAGAGAGAGAGAGAGAGAGAGAGAGAGAGAGAGAGAGAGAGAGAAGTAGCCATAGATGAAATAAGAGCATACAATGTTGAGAAATTGTCATGTAAAACATTATCAAAATTTAAAAGAAATGACACATGGAGTAACATAAAATAACTTCTTATATTTCATCATGAGAAGTGAGCTTCATAAGCTTTGTTGTACATATGAGTGGCAAGGAAGGCACATCCTTCTCTCTTAATAGCAACACGTGCATGCCATTGGATTTAGACATCAAACTGTTGTGCTCATCTCGCTATGCTTAAGTGATGAACCACTCGTGACCCAGCACCACATCTGCCTGCTCCATATTCATAACTTGGAAATTCAAGGACATGTCATACCCTTGAATTTCTAGTGGTACATCTTTCACTTGAGTGTCCCACACCTTGGCATCACAGCCGTTCATCATCACTACCTTGTAACAGTGAAAGCGTGGAGACTGGGGCAACTTAAGCCGTTTCACAACTTATAGTTAATGAAATTGTGCAAAGCACCATCGTCCACCAAGATTTGCACCCTGTGTCCTTGAATGGACACATGCATACACACTAGCTCATGTGGACCGAAGGTCGGCTTCAACATGGAGGCCGTGATACAGCATTCAAACACCACCTCGGTGTGTGTTACCTCCACATTGGAGAAACGAGAGGAAGACTCAAGAGGCAACAGCTGCACCATGTGCATTGCTCTCTCTTTTCCTTGGGTAGCATATTCTCTCTTGGGACAATCGTTTTTGTCGTGCCCACTCCCTAAACATGTGAACATATTTTATTTTATTTTAGCCTTCAAACTTTTCAATGGACATAGGACCCCTAAACCCCTTGGGTTTCTTCGATGCCTCCAATGCAGCTACTAGGAACTTTATTTTTTTGTGCCCATGATGTGTGCGTGCATTTGCATGTGTAGTGGTAGACAGGTGATTATTATGCAGTGTTTTCTCATCGCAATCATCATGTGTATGTGCTTGCACTATAGCCTCCTCAAGTATCTTGGGGTCTTGAGTTTTGGCTTGCTTCTTAAGCTTTGGTGTGAGCCCATGAATAAACCCACACACTTTTTGAAAGGTATGTAACCCCTCCAGCTTCAGAATGACATCACGATAGTGCGAGAAATACTCCAATACTATTTTATGTTGACGCATAGAACACTTATCCCATGAAGACCAATTTCTGTCCGCTTCATTTGTGGGCAGAAATTATTTTCTTAATGCAGCCTTAAAGGCTTCCCAAGTGTGTGATATGATTCCTTTCTCCTTGAGAGACATCCACCATTTGTAGGCCTTGCCTTCTGGTGTCAAACTTGTTTGCAGTGCCTTGGCTGATTTTGGAGTGCGTGTCATATCCTGAAACCCATCCCATTTACTGGGGAATATATTCACCGTATATTTGTTGCATTCTCTCTCCTCTCCCCTAAAAATTGGTGGTTTTGTGTTTTTCAACATATCATCCACCTCTTTTTGGGTGAAAGAGTGCAAAGAATCCAAATTTGGAACCTGCCCCTGATTGGATCCTTGCTCCTACGTATGCATGCCAGCAGAGCCCTTGGTTTGATGTTGCATATATTGCACTACTAAATCTAGTGACATTTTCATTTGAATGTGCAAAATTATTTTCTTACAGATACATGTTTGTTTGTAGTGCACGAAACTCTTGTATATCGAGCAACTCATAGCCATCCTCCAACCCTGGTGCTACGCAGGTACCCTCTTTGAGAGTATCCTACCATGGGGGCAACAACAAGTGGAAGTGGTGCAGGATTTTCAAAATTGAAGGTATGGCGCATATCAATGTCCGAATCCATGGCGGTGTGGTGTTGTGCTAATAAGATAGAATAAGTACCTTGAAAAAATGTCACCGATTGAGAGCGGTTCAAAACCGTTGCACTTAAAGATAATTAGCCGTGCTAATTTCAACACCGTCAAGTCGTAAAGAAATAGTGATGTTGATGCTGAGCTTGTAAAGCTTTGCTGCAACCACCTGCTTTGTCAATTTTCACCACTTGTCAGAAAAGACCATGTCTTGTCCGATCCGCTCACCAAAAATTAGGATTGTCCCACTTTAGTGCTTCAATTCGTACTCAGATATCTTTTTATGTCTTCGTCAAAAAGTTTTGATGCCGATTGCGATGTCCAACCTTGTTGGAATCATGTTCCTTCTTGAGTGTAGAGGAGCAAGACTCGAGTTTCTTTTTTAATGTGGAGGAGCAAGACTCGAGTTGAATCACGTTCCTTCTTGAGTGTGGAGGAGCAAGACTCTGCTGGCATGCATATGTAGGAGCAAGGCTCCAATCATGGGCAGGTTCCCAATCCGGATTCTCAGCACACTCTCACCTAAGAAGAGGTGGCTTTCAACACATTCCTTTGAAAAACGGCTGAAAAAGACTTGAAATTATGAAATTAAAAACTGTGGATTGTGCAAAAGTTTGTGATTGTCAAAGAGCCTAAGAATACTTCCAAAAAATCGCACCTCACCGAGCTTCTTTGAATTTTGCGTATGCAAGGTGTGTGCTCGGGGTGGGAATGCACCCTCAATCCTTAATTTGGCCAATTTGTATGGCCTTTGGGCACCCCTAGATTGAAAAAAAGAACCACCACAGTGGCGATGGCGGGCTGCAAAAGCTGCTGGAGAGAGAAATAAAGCGAGACGCCGCCATTGGCCTTGGCTCGGGTTGCCTCAATGATGAAAAATGGTCCCCATGCCGGCACGAACTTGTCAAGCCAGGCCTTTCTTGATTAGGTGCTAGTCAATGACGGCCCCTCCCATTGCTTATCGACCATGCACACATGGTGCTTGCTTTGTCTCTCCTAGTTCCTCCTCAACTTGCCCTCCACGGTTTTTACATGGGCATGCAAATTCATGCTCTTGAGAGACCACTCCTTTTTTCCCCTTTCCAAACCAACTATAAGACCCAGGGAGACTGCATGGGTGATCCTCCTCCCTACTGCCCTTTATGTAAGTGTTGGGCTCTTAGCCCTAGCTTGCTTTAGGATCTCGTATCCGCTTGTGCGCTCCTTGCCGCACTGTCGAAGCAAGGGACTTGCCTAACACTGTGTGCGAGCCATAGACGGCTCCAAGCACACAACTAGCTTAACTAGTAAGCTCAAAAGAGGGCAATGGTGTGTCACTCACCGCTCTATGCTCTTCCGTGGAGGATTCCTCGCCGCGAAGAAGAAGGAGACGCCGCTACGTCGCGCTCAACCGCTTCACCGCCGTCGTGCCACCTCAATGCTCGATCACACACAAACACACTCTCTCTCTCAAGTACACACACACACACTAGTACACAAGGGGATGGAGCAAGAGCACTCTTCTATTGCACAAATGAGAGAATGAGTGAATTTTAGGTTTAGTTGGCTTTTATATGAGCTCACCCCATTCACACTTGGGCGCCCATGCTTAGCCAACTAATCCCTTGAATGTCCCAGTTAGAGTGCGCCTCTCATCGGCGATCACTCTTACCCTTTTCCTATTGGACCGACAAGCCCGGTACCTGACTCTACCAAATAAATAATACAATGTCCACCGTAGGTTACAACGTCCGTCTCGTAGGTGATAAGGTGTCCGTGAGCCGTGAGGGTTAACATGCCCCCCTTCCTAATGTAGATTCCCTCCTCGGAAGCTATTGAGTTGAAGCTCGTTGGTCGAGGTGGAAGAGCATTTGAGATGAATGTCCTTAGCCTTCTTCAGTCACTGCAAAATCAAACAACATTGCACAGTAATTGCATTCTCATAAGCGATTAAAAAGCATATGCAATTTTAGGCAGACAATTGATTGGTAACAGAATTTTAAACAATTTGTCAGCAATAAGCATTAAATTGCAATGTAATCAAATGCATAAACAGATGTAAAGGTAAAAAATTAAACAAGTCTGGGGTCGCTAATTTAACATTCAAAAGGCACTAGAGATCGACTATTAATACCATGGGTAAGCTTCTTAATTTTCTCTAGTTAATTAAGTTGTTTAATCACAAGAGCCAAGTATTTCATGTTCGAGGGCTGACTAGAGGCTATACCTAGAGGACATTGTAGTTAAGCTACGATAAAAGGAATTTCTCATGAAATCATCGCCTGACTGTTTACCTTTTCTTTGACCCCCCAAAGTCTTTTCACAGTGATTCAATTTGATGTGTGTGCTTATTTTGTATGCCTTGGGTTTTTTACTTTTCAAGGAAAAGCGCCCTAGTACCATAGGCAATACATGTGAGTGAAGCACCAAATCAAGCTGAGATTTCTCTTCCAGCTTAAGATTTTACATTGTGGCACTTTGATTTTTTGTTTGTTCATTTTCAACATTTTAATTTTGTAACTTTGGGGGGTCATATAACACTGATACGCCTCCCCAGGCTTATCACACTAGTAAACTCCCTTTATAATACTTAAGCTAAAATTCAATAGGGTCAAGCCCACTAGAAAGCCCTAGTACATTTCACACAATGCTGCCTAAATCGGATTAAGAACCTAAGTAACCATTGATTATTAGGAAGGCATTCCCCATGGTATTAAGAGAAGATCTCTAACACCTAACTTGGTCAAACTAGCTTAGTCGGACTGCTTGATTTTTAAACCTAGACAAGTGATTATGACAAAAAATTACATTGAATTAAATGTTTGATACTAAGCAAATGCGGTGAATATTAGGCTACCAATCACAATTAAAGCAGACAATCATAGATGCAAAAAAGATAAGGGGCAATCCTAATGGACAAGAAACACCTGTTTGTGTCGATGGTCGCGCTTGATTTGAAGAGTGAGTCGAGATAAAGATTCCATGAAGCTCCAAATCCTATCAATAGCAACACGCTCCTGTACACACTAGGAAACAAAAGGAATACCTCCAGGAGGCACATTAGTGGGAAAAGGTACCAACACTTATTGAACACAACAAAAAACATAAGGAACCCTAACCTAATTATTTGCACTCCCCCTAGAGAGTCAAGGGAATAGGATATTGTAGAGGTTGGGGGGAAACCCTAAGGCTTAACCCCTATCCTCGTCGTCGAGATAAACAAAGTCATCATCCATGAGACCATATGTGCCATCCGTGTAGTCCTGTAAATTTTCTTCTTCATCATAGGTGCCCATGTTTACTGAGAAGGTCACTAGACGCCTATAGTCATCTTGGTCAAAAGGGTAGGCTTGTGCAATGGGAGAAACTCTCTCTACTAAGTATGGATCAGACGTGGTCAAGAGACGTATCAGCCATTCTAACTCCTCAAAATTCCTCTCACATGCTAGCGTACCTATCAAATCCCATTCACATGCAAGCACTGGAAAGACCATGTGAAATATTTGTGAAAAGTAACGAGGGTACCTCTCACCCAAGGCAGGAGTGGATGACTCTAGCGTACTAGCCATATCTGTACACGCAAATAGATGATGGTTACAGTACAAATATTACAAGGATCGTGTTCTTGTGCATAATTTGCTTTTATGATTTTCTGTTATGGCTCTTGCTCTTTTACTTTTTTAGCTTGTTTTGTGAGTATAAGGCTTTATATATACATTCCCTAAGATTGGAGATTAAGAGGTCAGGGAGAAAGGTTGAGAGGGAAGCAAGAGAATAATGGATGTCCATAAACACTCCCCCCTTCCTTGGGTAGATCATACCGTTTGAAATGATGTCGTCACCCTTTGAAACCAGTTGTTCCAAGTTGTTATAGGTGAAGATTTTTGCCAGTAGTTTTCTATTACCTTAGGTGCCTCGTCAAGTTGAAAGGGTGGTAAGGTACTCTCCCAGGATCGAACTTGAAGTGGTTCATCAGGTGATTCTTCAACACTGGAAGGTGTGGATTCCTTTGTAGCTTCATGGAGGTCCACTATTGTAGGTGGAGGTTGTGTAGAAGCTTTTACCTCTATGGATGTATTACATGAGGAGCTAGAAGCTTCATGGAACTCCCCCCTTCCTGAGCTAGGTGGAATAAATTGGTTTTGCCTTGGAGCCCAAACTAGCTCTGGACTAGGTGTGCAGCATTCTGTGATCTTTCCCTTCCCACGGTCTGTCATTGGCTTTAGCGTTACACTGTTTGACTCATATGGGTTTGTTGTCGATAGGGAAGGACACATTTTACGTTTAGGTACCCCAATTTGCTCATTTCCATCATAGTAGCCTTGGGCTTCTAATAGTCGTTTTGGAGTCCATCGTGATTTGGTCTTGACTCTCCTAGAGCGCGCTCTTGGTTTTTCAGGGAAATTTTTTCTTGGAATGGATGGGAGGGTTGAGGTAGTTGGAAGTAAGGCCTTGGGGACCCATTGATATGTACTATTAGGTCGTGCAGGTTGAGTACTTGCAGCATTACTACTTGCTGCAACTACAAGTGTTGAAGTGCTAGGTTCATGGGTAGCCGCCAAAGACGAGTTAACCACCTTGGCTTGTGAATGTTGGCTATACTTCAACTTTGCTAGAGTTTGCAACGTAGGTGACTTTGCTTGAATGATAGGGTAAGAGTCGGTGGTCGCGTCGTGACACTAGCAGTATCCCAATCAATAGTGCATTTGGTTGCCAACATCCACGTGCGTCCCAAGTTTACGTTGCTTTCCATAGCTCCCGCGGGCATGACTAGAAACCTCTGCACTATGCTTCCATTGTCATAGACAACAGGGGTCTGAAGGACTCCAAGAATAGCAGTTTTCTTTTTATTAATGCCCTTGACTTGCATTTTACTCGGGGATAGGGTCGGTTTCCCTAATTGACACCAAACTCCATAGGATAACAAATTGTGTTTAGCTCCCGTATCTAATAAGGAATTGTATAGTACTTTCCCATAGGGGCTATTTAGCTCAATTGGGTATCGTAGGGGTGGCTCAGATTCTAATGAGTCGTCATATGTGTCCTCGAAAAATGCTTGCGTGATTCCCAGATTAGCCTCTCGTTGGCGTCTAAGACGTTGTTGTCGTTCTCGAGCCTCAACTCTTGCTTGGATTTTTCTAAGCTCTGCTTGTTCCTTGGCAGCCTTCTTTTGATGGATGGCTTGCAACTCTTCCTGGCTTAGAGGATCATAATATCTTTTGAATTTACTCCCATTAAGGAATCCAATGGTTTCAACTCCATCTAGAGTCTCCACACGAATGGTACCTTGCGGGGTAATTTCACACACTCGATATGGTCCCTTACCAGCGTATTTCAATTTCTTCTTTTCATTACGTACCCCGTACATAAGAAATTTATCACCAACCTTGATGTCTTTATTCTTTAAATGGCTATCAAACCACTTCTTTCTCCTATCCTTCTCCACTAGAGTATTTCGCACAGCTAATTGCCTCTCTTCATCTAGCCTTTCCAGGATATATAATCGCTCCACTAATGGGTTACCATCCCAACCTTCTTGAGAAGCTACTCGAAGACTAGGAATGACAAACTCCCATGGCATAACTGCTTCTTGGCCATACACCATCTTAAACGGTGTGCAATTAATAGAAACTTTATACGCAGTACGATAAGCCCATAAAGCTGATGTAAGCTTTAGGTCCCAATCAGTGCGATGAGCCTCAACTGTCTTTGTCAAAATGGAGATGAGAGTTTTGTTGGTACTCTCAGCTTGGCCATTTGCTTGGGGATAATAGGGTGTAGACTTGTGGTGAGATATCATGAAGTTTGATGTGAGTTCTTTTATTACTTCATTTATAAAATGAGTTCCATTGTCACTCACAAGCTCAAAGGGGCATCCAAAACGTGTGATAATGTTCTCAAAGAGGAACTTAGCTGTTGTTTTTGCATCCGTCTTTCGTGTTGCTTTTGCTTCAGCCCATTTGGTTACATAGTCGGTAGCCACAATGATATATCATGATTGCGTGTTACGTGCAGCCAGACTAATCAGTCCTACAAAGTCTAAGCCCCACTTTTCAAATGGTTGGGTTATCTTGATGGGATGTAGAGGCATCCTATCCCTTCTTTGTGGCTTCTTGAAGCGTTGGCATTCATCACATCCCTTTGCAAAAAGTGATGCATCCTTAAACAGAGTGGGCCACCAATAGCCTGACTGTAAGATCTTTCGGGCAGCCAACTTTCTTGAAAAGTGACCACCAGCTATGCCCATGTGTGCCTCTTGTAGAATATATAAATACTCATCCTCGCGGGCACAGCGTCTAAGAACATCATCTTTTCCTCTCTTATAGAGAGTTCCAGCCAGTAAGCAATAGGGTTTGCATTCCTTGACTAATTTTTGAGCTATATCTTTTCGCAGCTCTTTGGGTGGAAAACCATTAACTAAGAAGTTAACAATCTTTTCACTCCATTCAAGCATTGTCTCAACAATGAACAAAGGAGTATCATGCAATTCATCATCAACCCCCGTAGGAGCTTCGCCATTAGGGATATGAGATAAATGATCCGCCATGACATGTTTCCTCCTAGGCCTCACAACAACGATGAAGTGAAACTCAAGAAGAATTAACAACCATCGTGTAATTCAACCTTTGGAACACGGCTTGTTTATTAAATATAGCAATGCTTGATGATCAACATAAAACACAAACTTGGTAGCAAGAAGGTAATAGCGAAATTTCTTTACTGCGTAAATCATAGCTAGACCTTCGCGCTCTGTAGTAGTGTAGTTCATCTCGGCATTTAATTGGCGACTTGCAAAGCTAATAGGGTAGTCCAATTTATGTTCTCCTGGTTGAGTTAGAACACACCCAATAGCAAAGTTTGATGCATCAATATGCACATGAAAAGGTACATTCCAATCAGGTGTTCGCAGGATTGGAGCACTTGTTAGGGCCTTCTTTAATAACTCATAAGATTGATGACATTCTTCCGTCCAGTGAAACTCGATAAGAAGCTTGTACAATGGACGCGCTATCTCGGTAAAGTTTAAAATAAACCTTCAATAATAACCAACATGGCCCATAAATCTTTGAACTCCTTTATAGTTCGTAGGTGGTGGCAAATCGGCAATGGCTTTAATTTTACTCTCATCTGTGGATATCCCGTTCTTGGACACTATATGCCCTAGAATGACTCCATGCTTAACCAAAAATTGGCATTTGAAAGGGTTTAATGAGATGCGATAAAATCTGTACCTTTCAAATATTTTTCGTAGATATAACAAATGCTTCTCCCAAGAAGAATAAACACAAAGGTCGTCTAAGAAAGCTTCACAAAACTCCCTTAGAAATTCTTTAAACGCAGTGTTTATTAATCGTTGTAATGTTGCAGGGGCATTTGTTAAGCCAAAATCCATAACACAAAATACAAACACTCCAAACTCTATGATAAAAGCAGTTTTAGCTTGGTCTTCTAATTCAATTGTGATTTGATTCTAACCAGAGTACCCATCTAAAAAGCTATAAGCTTCCTTGCCCGCAACTCTTTCAAGCACATGTTCTGAATATGGCAAGGGATAATGATCTCTCCTAGTAGCTGCATTAACTTTCTTGAGGTCCACGCACACTCTTAGTTTCCCATTCTTTTTTGGCACAATGACTATTGGAGAAACCCATTCTGAGTGCTCAATAGGATATATGAATCCACATTGGATAAGTTTTTCAATGTCTTCTTGTACAATTTTGGCGTACTTAGGATTCATTGGATAGGGTCGTTGCTGGACGGGTTTAGCAATGTTGATCATGGGAATTGTATGTTGCACCATAGAAGGTGGAACGCCCTTCATGTCATGATATGTCCAAGCGAAGATATCCTTGTATTCCTTGAGGATCTCCTTAAGTACATCCTCTTCAGTTTCGGTAAGGTCTTGAGCAATAAAGGCTGGTTTAGACTCCTCACCTGGTTCTGCTAATTCTATCTCTTTAACTACCGCTGGACCATCATAGAGTACACTGCTTCCATTGGTACGTATTCGTTGGGATTTGGCATACACAACCTTTCGCTCCCCCGTGGTATAAGATTTAAAATTTTCAGGAGCCGTATGTTAGTCAGCAGGCTCTTGTCCTGACAGAGACCTTTCTTTTAGTTCTGCCTTCTTTTGTTGTTGTGCTAACTCTCGATTTTGACGTCTTCTTATAGTTCGACTCAATTTCGGCTCTGTAACCTCCAATTGAGCGAGGTCAATGGGTCGCGAGCTGCACCACATGACACTCCGGAGATGTTCATCCCAATTGTGTACTAGCGTTCGACCACTTAAAAGATCAACTCGAATGACAGAGTCTTGGAACTGTAAGTAGACGTGGTTTTTGGACCAGTCATGCACCATTTTTTCTTCCCTCATGAATGGACGCCCTAAGATCATCTCAAATGACATAGGATGCTTGGAAAAATCCATAACAATGAAAGTCTGCCTTACCTTGTGTCCCAAGACCTTGATCTTGAGATCCTTTATAATTCCAATAGGCGTAACAATAGATCCATTAGCCATTTTTACCACTACGCTTGTGGCTTCAAGGTGAGGTCTCCCCATAGACTCCCAAAAACTCTTTGTCACCATGCTGACTCCCGCACCACCATCAAGGATCCCCTTTACAGTTAATCCTTTAGTAGTGATTGGTAGAGTAGCATTAGATTCATCACCTTCAAAGTATTGCCCCAACTTGTTAGCAGGTATTTCTATAACAAGGTTCTCATCTAGGTTGGGTTGTGGATCTATGTGTTCCTCCTCTATTGGCATCTCCGCAGCTCCATCCATCTGTGCAAATTGTGGTAGCCCAAACTTTAGTTCTCCATTGAGGAAGGCTCGAAGAGCTGAGACTAGCTCGGGGTCTTTATATAGTTTGGACATGATGGTGGTTCTAACTTCTGAAGACATGAAATCCATCAATTTCGCAATGTTTAACGGCACCTTTTGGACTTCATTCCCTTGACGTGGGGAAGATGGGATCTCCATTTCTTCGATAGGATCAGGTAGTCCCTCTGTAAACATTCTTTCCATCAAGAAGTGAGTACGCCCACTTTCCCATGACTATAAATTACTTTCTTCTTGGATGACACTAGGTATGTCCAAGGGTCTATGGACTTGGTGAGGTTGTTGTTGCGTAGGGAACACGGTGTCTATAATTTGGATCTTCCTAGGTGCTGGTTCTAGATCCCTTTGGGTATCTTCTACCAAACTCCTTAATTGCTTGACTCGCTCAATCTCCTCTGTAGGGTTTGGGTAAGTTCCTATATTCTTTTTGGATCCTGGCCATTGTGGCTCATGAAGATCTTCCTTGTTGGTTTCTATGTTAGTGGTCGTTTTGGTCTCCATGGTTTCACCTGAATCAGAATCTTCTTCAGCGTCGTTCATATATACGGGGTCATCACCAGTCCCTATGTTGGTCTTTGAGCTATGGTCTGACTTCGCTGCTTTTTGCGATCTCTTTCTTCGAGTTTTCTTCTTTTTCTAAGATTGGGCAATTGATGCCGTGTCTCTTTCCTCAAGAATATAATTTTGTTTTTGGAGCATCGATCGTGTCAATGCATTCAATGGTACTATGTTTATAGTTGGTGGTGTCCCATCAACAATCTCTATTAAGTTCAATGGTGTGATTTTCGGTGCATTTGGATTGTTAGGACACTGTGCGATCAAATGATCTATGCCACAACGATTACAAGTGAGTATTGGCATTGCCAATGCACTCCCTTGACTTGTTTGCATTAGTGCAGCATTCTTTTGCATTCTAATGGGGCACTCAACTACTCGATGTGGTCCACCACATTTGTAGCACTGAAGAGGTGGTCTCCTGGCAAAACTATTAATGTTTTGGCCTCTTGCTGCTAGCGCAGTAGCTTCATATACCGGTTTGATTTGTCCCCAATGGTCTTCCATATAGTACATGGGACACTCCTCAAGCATGTCGACTCCATAGGTGATACTAGAGTCTATGTCCTCTTCCCAATCTACATAAGTACTAGATGACTCGCAACCTATTTGGTTCATAGGTGTAACTCTTGGATGAGGGGGTTGTGGTCCTAGCACTTGAAGGAGTACGAGCGGAAGTGCGACGCGAGAGAGAGTGCGAAAAGAAGAGCACGACGATATGGTGAACTCGCTCTACTGTAATGTGTAGAGCATAGTGAGTTCTTATTAGGTTTTTACAAAAGAATATGTGTACATACCTGACGGCCCGCCCACTTACCTGGGCGACCACATTGGGCTTTATACCCCAACAACCTCCCACTTAAAGTCCAATGTGGTACTTTAAGTGTGAGAGAAGCTACTATACAAGCTAATATACAAGAGAAGTAGAGAAGTGATGTACTACCCTACACCTAACTGCTTGCGAAAAAGCGCAAAGCTCTCTGAGGGAAGTCCTTTTGTAAGTAGATCAGCAGGATTTTCTGTGGTGTGAACTTTGACAAGTTGAAGTTGCTTATCCTCGAGCATTTTCCTGATGAAATGATACTTCACATCCACATGCTTTGTCTTTGAGTGATAATCTGGATTGCGAGCCAATTGTATAGCACTTTGACTATCACAATATAACACAGGCATCTCTTCTTTGATTCCCAAATCTGTTACTAGTCGATTAAGCCAAATTGATTCCTTGCATGCCTCTGATGCTGCAACATATTCAGCCTCTGTAGTAGACTGAGTAACACAATCTTGTAATCTAGAACGCCATGATACTGCTCCACCAGCCAATGTAAAGACATACCCTGGCGTAGACCTTCGGTTGTCTAAGTCACCTGCATAATCTGAGTCTGTAAAACCCTTTACACTTAGCTCCTGACTCCCATAGCATATACGCATACTCTTTGTAGCTTTCAGGTATCTCAATATTCCTTTCACTGCCTCCCAATGTTTCTTGCCTGGGTTTGACATGTATCGACTTACTACTCCCAGTGCAAATGCAATGTCTGGGCGAGTAGCAATCATTGCATACATCAAACTACCCACTGCAGACGCATATGGAATCTTATCCATTTCAGCTTGTTCTTCCTCAGACACAGGACAATCTTGTTTGCTAAGTTTCACATATGGTGGCAATGGAACACTCAATGCCTTTCCCTTCTCCATATTGAAACGTTGCAAAACCTTGTCAATATACTCTGTTTGAGATAACCAAATCAACTTCTTTGATCTGTCTCTCTCAATGCGCATACCAAGTATATGACTTGCCTCACCCATGTCTTTCATGTCAAACGATTTTGCCATCTTTGACTTCAAAGCTGAAATTTCTTCCAAGTGCTTGCCAGCAATCAACATGTCATCCACATACAAAATAAGGATCAGCCAACTGCCATCCTTAGCCTTCTTTGTATATAGACAGTGATCGAACTCACTACATTTGTAGCCTTGAGAAAGCATAAACTTGTGGAATTTATGGTACCATGCCCTCGGTGATTGTTTTAAGCCATAAAGACTCTTTAACAACTGGCATACCCAATCTTCCTTGCCTTTCTCAACAAACCCTTCTGGCTGCTGCATGTAAATTTCCACATCTAAATCACCATGCAAGAACGCTGTCTTGACATCCATTTGGTGCAACACCAAATCTAATATGGCAACCAATGCAAGAAAGCATCTCAATGTAGTCATCTTGACCACCGGAGAGAAGACTTCATCAAATTCAATGCCTTGTTCTTGCTTAAAGCCCTTGGCAACAAGCCTTGCTTTGTACTTTGGCTGACTATCATGAGCAGTGATCTTATACCTGTAAACCCATTTATAGGGTAGAGCCTTTTTGCCCCGTGGTAATTTAACTAGCTTCCATGTCTGGTTTTTATGTAGAGCTGTCATCTCTGACTGCATGGCCAATTGCCAATTCCCGGAGTCCTTCATTTGCATTGCTTCCTTATAACATGAAGGCTCATTGCAATCAGTCAACATGACATAATTCATAGATGGAACAAACCTATCGGGAGGTCATGTGACACGTCCAGATCTACGCATAATGGGTGGCTCAGGCTCAGCTACAACCTGTGGTTCCACTCTATCCTGTCCTTGCTCCTCTTGAGCTCTGGCATTTTGTATTGCACGTGCAGGTCCATCTTCTTGGAAGACAACTCTTCTAATCTCCTCAACCCTCTCTGGTTTAGAATGATATTTGGACTCATTAAAGTGAACATCATTGCTGCGAACAACCTTTCTGGATTCGGGATCCCAAAGTCTGTACCCCATCTCACCAGAATTACCATAGCCTAGAAAGATGCACTTTCTACTCTTTGGCTCAAGTTTGTTCCTAAATTCCTTTGGAACGTGAGTATATGCCTCACAGCCAAAGACTCTGAGATGCTTGTATGAGGGCATTTTGCCTGACCATACCGTCTCTGGCACTGAATCCTTCTACAAAACCTTGCTAGGAGATCTATTTACAAGATGAACAGTTGTTGATACAGCTTCAGCCCAAAACCCATTTGGCAGCTTTGCATTAGATAACATACTTCTGATTTTCTCTAGTATGGTCCTATTCATCCTCTCAGCAACACCATTTTGAGGAGGATTGTAAGGAGCAGTAAGTTCATGTTTTATACCTTTTGACTCACAAAAGTCCTGAAAGGCCTTTGAAACATACTCTCCACCATTGTCAGTGCGTAAGCATTTAAGCTTCTTGCCACTCTGATTCTCCACAAGTGTCACAAACGTTTTGAAGACACTAAACGCTTCATCCTTGTGCTTGAGAAAGTAAACCCATACTTTCCTCGAGTAATCATCTATAAATGTCATAAAGTAAGAAGCTCCCCCTAGAGATAGGTTAGGCATAGGTCCACACAAATCACTATGAACAAGTGCCAACTGTGTATCTCTTCTACTGCTTCTATGCTTATGTGGCTGCTATGTTTGCTTACCATACAGACAATGTTCACAGAATTCAAAATCATTAAATGAAAAGCCAGGCAAATAACCAGAACGAGACAAGATTTCCATTCCCTTCTTGGACATATGTCCTAACCGGCTATGCCACAAAGAAACGTTCGGCTGCTCGGTTACATTGATTACATTTTTAGAGACATTTGATACATAAATCATGTAAAGTCCTCCAGACTTTACACCATGTGCTAGTGTCATAGAACCCTTGGATATCTTCCACATGTTCTGTCCAAAAATGGTGACGTAGCCAGCATCATCAAGTAAACTTGTGCTAATCAAGCTCTTTGTAATTGCGGGAATATGTCTCACATTCTCCAGCGTGAAAGAAGAGCCATTCTGAAACTTCAATTGAACATCTCCAACACCTAAGATCTCACATGTCTGCCCATTGCCTAGCCGAACATGATCTTTAGTGGTCACATAAGAAGTAAACCACTCCTTGTTTGGAGACACATGAAGTGATGCCCCTGAGTCTATAATCCAGTCACTCAGTGCATTTCCATCAGATGTTGTAAGAAGAGCTCAGTCCATTGTATTCTTCAAGAAGTAGATGTCTCCTGACACTAGACTGTCATCCTCTGCAACAGTGTTTGTCACATTTATTTCTTGAATCTTCACTGAGGACTTGTTCTTCTCACCATGGTCTTCAGCTTTCTCTTTGCCTTTTTCTGCTTTCCATTCCCTGCAGTCTCTTTTTATGTGACCCTTCTTGCCACAATGGTAGCATTCTATGTCACTCTTGCCTTTAGCACTGCGGGACTTGCTACGAGACTGATTCCTCTTTCCACCTTTGTACTTTTCTTTGAGCCTTCCCCTGACAACTAAGGCTGTTCCTTTGCCTTTTTCCATTGTCTTTCTATTCGTTTCTTTAGTAAGCAGACTTCCTTCTACACCTGCTATGTTCAAACCATCTGGAGGTGCAGAATTACTCAAAGCTGTGCGAAAAGTGTCCCAACATTCCGCCAATGTGATCAACAGGAACATAGCTCTAACAGGTTCATCAAACTTGACACCTTGAGCTGACAACTGACTATAGATTGTGTTGAATTCATTCAGATGATTGGACATAGGTGTCCCTTCTTTCATCTTCAAGTCAACAAGCTTCTTAAGCCAGTATACCTGTGAAGCTGCACTTTGCTTCTCATAAAGATCACTCACCTTTAACCATGCTTGATAAGCCGACATCTCGTCTGCTACATTGAAGTAAACGCTTTCTGCCAAAGTCAGCATAATGGTAGAAAGTGCCAATTCATCCATTTCGCTCCATTCATCTTCGTCCATATCTTCTGGTTTTATCCCCTTGAGCTTTATAGGTTTTATCTGCTTCTTTTGTACCAACATGTGCCAAATCTGCTTCTTCCACAATGGGAAATTGATTCCATCCAGCTTCTTGATATTGTAAAGAGCAGTGTCCTGTGATCCAGCCATAGCTACGCTTCACAATGGTTTACTTTCGTGGGAAAAATTCGGCAGAGTTTCCCCTGTAAACTGACCTCTGAACCAATATCAACCTGTCAAATGAACCAAGAAAGCTTCAGATTCTGCATAAATTTCGGTAGAGTCTCCTTTGTAAAATGGCTCTGGTGTACTCAAAAACAGACCAAAAAACAGCTCAAAAAACACTGTCTCTCTGACACTGTAAGCTGCGGGTAAACCTGTCCTGCACCTGTACTGTCTCTCACTGTGCTGTCAGTGTCCTATAAGCATAGACTGCGACAATGCCTCAACGGCAGTAAAGCAAAGATGCAATCCCAACTGTCTAACTCACAGTCAATACATCCTAGCTGCCTATCTAAGGGTGCTCGAGGGATCGCTCCAAGACCTGTATCACCGAAAGGATCTCAACATTCGAGAATCCCCCAGCTCAATAAAACCTCACTCAACCCTCAACAAAGGCTGCAGTAAATCTGACAGTACATAGACTTCCCACAAAGTCATACATCCACAAATTTCCCACTGTATGCTGTAACCGCTGCGGCGGTTGTTTGCTGCGTGACTCACAGCCAGCAAACCCTCAACAGACATACATCATCTCTGACAATACATCCCATGTGGAAGTACCTGCAATGTCAGGATGAAATCTAGAATATCAAGCAGCAAACACAAGCTACCTGATGAACTAGTGGATGTCGCCTACAGTCTGTGTGTAGATGCGCCCGTGTCGTATGTGACACGCCTCCAAGAACTGTGAGTTGTCCTTCGATGTGTAGAAAACCACAAATCAGCACTCTGGGAGTGTCGATATCCTCAACGCCTGCAGTCGTAGGCCAAAAACCCCAAATTTGCAGAGTCGGATCTGCACCCGTCGAGACCACGTAGTCGAAAATGGCCTGCGTAGACCTTTGTCGAAGCCGAACGGTGGCCAAGATGACCTCAGAATGAAATTCTGACAACACCGAGCCCTTTGGTCTCGCCCACGAGATTTGGGGCCGTGTCTTCGCCTGTCGAATTTCACTCCAATCTGAGTTGGTGACTCTAGCCTCCTGCAGTGCTGCCCCGAGCCTCGATGTGAGCTCTGATACTAGTTGAAGGAGTACGAGCGGAAGTGCGACGCGAGAGAGAGTGCGAGAAGAAGAGCACGACGATATGGTGAACTCGCTCTACTATAATGTGTAGAGCATAGTGAGTTCTTATTAGGTTTCTACAAAAGAATATGTGTGCATACCTGGCGGCCCGCCCACTTACCTGGGCGACCACATTGGGCTTTATACCCCAACAGCACTGGAGGTGGCAACAGTGTGGTTTGGACCACATTTTGGGTTCTAGGGACCATGTGCTGTAATGGCAATTGTTGCTCCATGGGTGGGGTAGGCATCAATGCAGGAACTCAAGGTGAGTCTGCCCAACCTATAGGCGGTCTATTTTCCATGATGCGTTTAAGCATTAGGCAATCCTTCGCTTGATGGCCATACCTACCACACGCGTTACAAGACCCGTTAAACTTTACTCTGAAAGTAGGGCATTCACTTGTAATATGTGGGCCCAAGCAAATTGAGCACCATTGTTGCTCCCTTCTTGGATACATATGAGTGTTTTGTGGAGCACGATTACCCCTAAGGCTTTCTTGGATGGCCTTGGTGAGATCTGCCAAAGTCATCTCAGATATCGTTTTCTCTTTCACGATTGGCTTTATCTTCATTGGCTCATGCCCTGACGCTTGCGAGCTACTAGACTTCGGCTCGGCAAACACTCTTTCTCCTGCAATCATTAAATTATCCTCCAATTGGATTGCATTCATGGTGACTGCTTCCCAAGTAGTGATACCTCTAATGACTATGCCATTATAGATACTTTCATGTCGTAGTCCCCTAATGAATCTATCGAGAAATTGGTTGCTGTTGAAGTGCTCGTTTGGATTGCATCGAGAATTCAAATTCTTTAGGCGACTAATGAAGTCTCTCACGGATTCACCTTCTTCTCGTTGGGCTTTCTGGAGCTGAGAGGCTACACCCCAAAGTACTCCCTCTCGTATGTGCTCTTTCAAGAACAATCTCCTAAGAGTAGAGTAGATCGTTTTCTCTTCTACTCTTAAGGTTCTATACCAATCTCCAGCCTTTCCGCTTAGGGTCAAACTCAAAGCCTTACACTTATGTAGCTCATTGTGCTCTTCCAAGGAATCGCACACAATTTCAAAGACTTCCATATGCTTTTTGGCATCTCCGTCTCCACTGAATTTCTGTGTGAGCTTAGCTACTTGAAATGCCTTGCTCCTAGGCTCTCTATTAGGTGCACTACGCATGTTTTCCGCAATAGAGCGACCGATAGTTTGAGCAAATGCTGCCAAATCTCCTATTTGAGCAGGTATAATGGGTGTATGTGCTCCTGGAACCACATGTGAGATGGGAGTTGGCCTTGGCCTTGGCATACGCGCGGCTCTTGGGTCCCATATTTCATATGGTGGTGTACCAGACGGTGGTCCAAAGTTTACAGGCGTGGCCCTAGGCATAGGGGGTGCCTGATATGGCATGTTATTATTAAATGGCATGGCTCCACTTGTATAATAGCTTGGATAATTCCATTGTGGATTCTAAGCTCTTGGAATAATCGGAGGTGTAGGAGCTACATGAGGTTGAGGTACGACAGGTGCACATGATTGATACATACATGTAGGTATAGTTGGGGGCATTGTGCTACTAGGCATCGACGCAGTATTAACAAATGAACTCCATGGTGTACTTCTTGTCATGCTCACCACTGGGATATGCATGGTAGCCGTAGTGTCATTAAGAGAAAGATGAGCTAGATCTGGGAAGGTAAAGCTGCCACTTGTGCGCTCAGATTGTACTGAGGCTCCTGGCGAAACAACATATGGAGGATCAATGGGGCTCACTGGGGGAGTCTCCATTTGTGATAGGGTTGGTTGGTTGGCCTTTCCCGTATCCAAGAATCTCATTAGGCCTGTTGAAGGCATGTTGATCCCTATGTTCTGTCTTTCTAACTCGACAATCCTATGGAGGACATCACAGACTTTCTGTTGTTGCTCATCTATGCTAGTAGCACCCGATGTGGATTGTAGAACATCTAACCAACCCACATGATAGGTGTGTCCTGTGTACCGATCAGTTAAAGCTTCTGCTTGTAGGTCATACTCCCAATTTTCGTTTAGGAATATCCCATCTAGGCCTGGCGTGCTGGAGGTTTCCCTCGAAGTGGAAGCATTATTGCTCCCCATCGCTTGCCCCTCCGTGACTGCTACCTTGGGAGCACTCGGTTGCTCGGCTGGCATGATTGTTGTCATAGGAGCCTTTGCTTTCAAGGCTCGACTTTGTTCTAGCCTTCGTAGGTTCTCAATTCCCCTCTCCCTTGTTGCTTTCATATAGCGTTCGATCTCTTGTACTTCGGCAAGACTCCTACCATCGGGTAGTAAAACCTCAGAGGGAGATAGTCCTAAAGGATCAGAAGGTGCAGTGGATGGAACATTCACATGCACACTCTCAAGAAGCATAGGGTCTATTTTAGGACTGAATGAAGAATTTACTTCCCCACTCCCTTCATTTATTTCATTAACCGCATGTTCGGAGCGAGTAGCTCTACTAAGGGTCTCTTTTAAGCGGCTAAACACGCTGGACCCGGGCCGTGGACCCATGGCATGCATGTCTTGACTTGAACTATCAGGGTTTGGTGTAGGATACCCCTCCATGACTTCGTAGTCAAAGGAAGAATCACTAGACGCGATATGAGGATCTTGGGTCGCGCTACCTTGAGTCCCAATCGAAGGTCCAGAACCTAGGGTGGAGGAATAATGGGTGCCCGCGAAATGGAGGCACTACCAATATGCTCGTGCTCTAACACTCGTCCAGAGCGTAGGTTCATATGACTTTGATCCCCTAGAAGTGTCAGTGAGTGCCCGTGAAGGCTGCTCACCTAGTATTTTTGGGTGTTTTGCAACCCAAGTCTTTTCTTAATTTATTAATTTTTTTGATTTTTTGGTCCCTTTTTTCTGACCCAACTATAGAATAGAACGTATGATAGCTCAAAACGAGCGTCTCGGTCAGAGGAACGCGCCGTGCTTTACAGCCCTTCGTTTGGTCACTTTATGCCCTCGGAATCCCTAAAACCGTCAATTTCTAGTAGGGAACTAGGCTCAAATTAGAAAGTCTAAGGGTGCAAGTGGGAAGAGAAGGGAGGAGAGTGGAGGACTTGCCCCACATGCTCTGATTCCTTCTTGAGGGGGTAGGGTATATATATAAGAGTGAGTCTAGTATATATCATAAGACTGAGGACTGAGGCTAGGGCTTGGGCTTGGGCTTGGGCTTGGGCTTGGGGAAATTATCCCGATCAAAATTTTAGTGTAGCCCCCCAGTCACTCACGCTTAAATATTTTTGGATTTTTTTTTTTTTCCGATCCCGATCAAAATTTTAGTGTAGCCCCCCAGTCACTCACGCTTAAATATTTTCGGATTTTTTTAATTTAAAAAAATCTTTCTTTATTATTTATTTATTTATTTTATTTTATTTTTTTAAAGGCGACGACCGCGCGCGGTTTAGGTGACCCTTTCTTGGCCACACACACTGTCAACACCTACCTAACCTCTCTGTCAACAGCTCACAGCTCACTACCTTATCTACTTACTAACAGTGCTGCTAACCACTAACTAATCTACTAACTAATCTATTAACCACTCTGCTAACTGCTTACTGACAATGAGCTAACTGTCCACCTACTTCCTCTCTCACTACCTTACTGTGCAAAGACTGTGTGCAGGCAAACCTTAACAAAAAACTGTGTACAGACTGTGTGCAAACAGAAATTACTAACTGTCTACCTACTTATTCATTCACTTCGAACAAGCTAACGACTACTAATTGTGCAAAGACTGTGTGCAAACAGAAAACACAACATTATGCAGAAATCATAGAACTTGCAGACAATACACAAATTAACAACTTGCAGAAAAATAACTCATTCCTCTTCCTCTTCCTCTTCTTTCCTACTACAAACAACTCATAGAAGAAGCACAAAGTGCCTCTTGGGCTTAGTGCAGAGCGATTCCCCGGCAATGGCGCCAAAAATGTGCGCTCCTTGCCGCACTGTCGAAGCAAGGGACTTGCCTAACACTGTGTGCGAGCCATAGACGGCTCCAAGCACACAACTAGCTTAACTAGTAAGCTCAAAAGAGGACAATGGTGTGTCACTCACCGCTCTATGCTCCTGCCGTGGAGGATTCCTCGCCGCGAAGAAGAAGGAGACGCCGTTGAGGTACGTCGCGCTCAACCGCTTCACCGCCGTCGTGCCACCGCAATGCTCGATCACACACACACACTCTCTCTCTCTCTCTCTCTCTCAAGTACACACACACACACTAGTACACAAGGAGATGGAGAAGGAGATGGAGAAGGAGATGGAGCAAGAGCACTCTTCTTGCATTGCACAAATGAGAGAATGAGTGAATTTTAGGTTTAGTTGGCTTTTATATGAGCTCACCCCATTCACACTTGGGCGCCCATGCTTAGCCAACTAATCCCTTGAATGTCCCAGTTAGAGTGCACCTCTCATCGGCGATCACTCTTACCCTTTTCCTATTGGACCGACATGCCTGGTACCTGACTCTACCAAATAAATAATACAATGTCCACCGTAGGTTACAACGTCCGTCTTGTAGGTGATAGGGTTTCTGTGAGCCGTGAGGGTTAACACCGCTTGTGCAGTCTAGGACCTTGGCCTAGGTCCGTGACCCCCTGGGTTTCTCTTAGCGTTACAAAAAATGTCCATCTTTATCTTCCTCGTGCATGGCCTTTGATTGTAGCCGTTTTCACAGAAATGATAGCTTTGCCTTGTTGCAACCTACATACAAGACAAATAGAATGCCCCAGGGCTATTTTTCTATTTTGAATGAGTGAATGTGAGGGGTACTGGTGCACTTAACAAGCATTGCAATCAATGCATGCACCCGCACATCTAAACTATCCCAACCAATTTATTCAGCTAAAGTAGAACAACACTAGCAGTAGGAGCAAAAGTACTAAAACCTTACATCCTCCAGAGAATCTGTATCCACAAAGCTTGCACAAACATCATAGCCTTTAACAATTTTCAATACACCTTTGGAAATTAGTAGATGCCATATCATATTTCCCACAATGGATAGTTGTCTTCATTCCATTTTACATCAGTAGACATCTTGAAAACACCAGTTCTCTCACCCATATTGAAAGATTGAAATTGATGTAGAAAATGCCTAAACTGAGTAGAAATTGAAGAGAAATTGTATGTGCTTTATAGCACAAACCATATTAGACCACGAAACACCTACTATGCAAAAATTTGCATTGTAAGAAATTTTGCACAAAAGTACAAAATTGCATGCAGAGTACCTATAGTAGCAAAAATAGAGGCCAAAGCATGCCTGAATCAAAATTTATAGCACACCAAGCTTTATAAGCTATCCCAAAGAATATTTTGACCTGCTAATAGTGCCCAAGATCACCGAATTTGGAGAAAGTGATCCGAAGGGTGCTGGCAATGTTGGCATTCTGCCCAGGAGGACACAACCTATTGTGATAAATTGTTGGGTTTAGGGTTGTAGGAATGCACACATAGCTTGGAGATGGAGAAGAATCTCAAGGCACACATAGTCTTAAAACCAATTTGTTTTCATGTATAAGAATGGTCATGATAAGTATTTAAACTTTTGTTTACACTCATAAAAGTGGTGTGTATAGATTTTCCTAAATGTGGGACATAAGCATGATTTTCAAGCTTATAAGAGAAGAGGGAAAGTTGAATAAGTTTGGAAGAAATGTTAAAGCTCCAAATTATGGCCAAGTTATGGCTATGGTTTTCTTTTTAAAATGACAAGTTGTCATACTTCTATGTTGTCGAAATTTGGTAGGCTACAAGTTTCGTGGTAAAGGTATTAAGAGTTATGACGTGGATTCTTTACGTTTTTGAGTTATGGTTTTTCTTTCCCTTTCTCTAACTAGCGAAATAGGAAAAGATACTTGGTATTATGACCATCCCATGAATGTGTGTGAAGAAAGGATTGTTTGTAAAGATGTTTGTTTTGTTTTAATGTTGATGAGAACATGTTCAAATGGGATGTAGCTTCAATTGGAAATGATTGTTAAATTAAAGTGCAGGAAGTCTAACTTGGTTAGCCAAGGTACGTCTTGAGTTAACTATAGGCCAAATGTCACATACTGGGTCTTCTCGACTTCATTAATTAATTAGGCGAGAATGTTCCCCCAAACGACTTTCTTGAAAGAAAACCCCACACTTTGGCTCGTGTTCTTGTGCATTGCCCTTTTCTGCCCTCTCACTCTATGGCATGACCAACACAAACATTCCTTGATAGTCCTTGCAAGCAAAAACGCGCACACACAAGTTCATTCTTGTGTTTATCATCGCTCTGGCTCACTTGGAGCTCCAGTTTCCCATCGTCTCTCTCTCTCTCTCTCTCTCTCTCTCTCTCTCTCTCTCTCTCTCTCTCTCTCTCTCTCTCTCTCTCTCTGCCTTCGTGCTCAAGAAAGCAAGGCTTTTCCAGCTGCACCAGCCTACGTAGCCGTGCCCTCGGCCCTGCATCGCACATTGCTGAAATCTGTGGCTGCCATGGCTAAAACAAAGCCCACAATTTTCCATGAGAGGTCGGCCGTGCAGACTCATCAGAGGGAGAAACCATGCGGCTCCAGCCTGTTGGGGTATAAAGCCCAATGTGGTCGCCCAGGTAAGTGGGCGGGCCGCCAGGCATGTACACATATTCTTTTGTAAAAACCTAATAAGAACTCACTATGCTCTACACATTACAGTAGAGCGAGTTCACCATATCGCCGTGCTCTTCTTCTCGCACACTCTCTCGCGTCACACTTCCGCTCGTACTCCTTCAACTGGTATCAAAGCTCAGATCGAGGCTCGGGGTAGCACTGCAGGAGGCTAGAGTCACCAGCTCAGATTGGAGTGAAATTCGACAGGCAAAGACACGGCCCCAAATCCTGTGAGGGAGCCTGAAGGGCTCGGTGTTCTCATAATTTCATTCTGAGGTCATCTCGGCCACCGTTCGACTTCGACAAAGTTCTGCGCATGCCATTTTCGACTACGTGGTCTCAACGGGTGCAGATACAACTCTGCAAATTTGGGGTTTCGGCCTACGACTGCAGGTGCTGAGGATATCGGCACTCCCAGAGTGTTGATTTGTGGCTGTCTACACATCGAAAGACGGCTCACAGTTCTTGGAGGCGTGTCACATACGACATGGGCACATCTACACACAGACTGTAGGCGACATCCACTAGTTCATCAGGTAGCTTGTGTTTGCTGCTTGATATTCCAGATTTCATCCTGACATTCCAGGTACTTCCACATGGGATGTATTGTCAGAGATGATGTATGTCTGTTGAGGGTTTGCTGGCTGTGAGTCACGTAGCAAACAACCGCCGCAGCGGTTACAGCATATAGTGGGAAATTTGTGGATGTATGACTTTGTGGGAAGTCTATGTACTGTCAAATTTTCTACAGCCTTTGTTGAGGGTTGAGTGAGGTTTTATTGAGCTGGGGGATTCTCGAATGTTGAGATCCTTTCGGTGATACAGGTCTTGGAGCGATCCCTCGAGCACCCTTAGATAGGCAGCTAGGATGTATTGACTGTGAGTTAGACAATTGGGATTGCATCTTTGCTTTACTGCCGTTGAGGCATTGTCGCAGTCTATGCTTACAGGACAGTGAGAGACAGTACAGGTGCAGGACAGGTTTACCCGCAGCTTACAGTGTCAGAGAGACAGTGTTTTTTGAGCTGTTTTTGGTCCGTTTTTGAGTACACTAGAGCCATTTTACAAAGAAGACTCTGCCAAAATTTCTGCAGAATCTGAAGCTTTCTTGGTTCATTTGACAGGTTGATATTGGTTCAAAGGTCAGTTTACAGGGGAAACTCTGTCGAATTTTTCTCAGGAAAGTAAACTACTGTGAAGCGTAGCTATGGCTGGATCACAGGACACTGCTCTTTACAATATCAAGAAGCTAGATGGAACCAATTTCCCATTGTGGAAGAAGCAGATTTGGCACGTGTTGGTACAAAAGAAGTAGATAAAACCTATAAAGCTCAAGGGGATAAAACCAGAAGATATGGATGAAGATGAATGGAGTGAAATGGATGAATTGGCACTTTCTACCATTATGCTGACTTTGGCAGAAAGCGTTTACTTCAATGTAGCAGACGAGATGTCGGCTTATCAAGCATGGACAAAGCTGAGTGATCTTTATGAGAAGCAGAGTGCAGATTCACGGGTATACTGTCTTAAGAATCTTGTTGACTTGAAGATGAAAGAAGGGACCCCTATGTCCAATCATGTGAATGAATTCAACACCATCTACAGTCAGTTGTCAGCTCAAGGTGTCAAGTTTGATGAACCTCTTAGAGCTATGTTCCTGTTGATCACATTGCCGGAAAGTTGGGATACTTTTCGCACAGCTTTGAGTAATTCTGCACTTCCAGATGGTTTGAACATAGCAGGTGTAGAAGGAACTCTGCTTACTGAAGAAACCAATAGAAAGACAATGGACAAAGGCAAAGGAACAGCCTTAGTTGTCAAGGGAAGGACCAAAGAGAAGTACAAGGGTGGAAAGAGGAATCAGTCTCATAGCAAGTCCCGCAGTGCTAAAAGCAGTGACATAGAAAGACAATGGACAAAGGCAAAGGAACAGCCTTTGTCAGGGGAAGGACCAAAGAGAAGTACAAGGGTGGAAAGAGGAATCAGTCTCGTAGCAAGTCCCGCAGGGTCACATGAAAAGAGACTGCAGAGAATGGAAAGCAGAAAAAGGCAAAGAGAAAGCTGAAGACCATGGTGAGAAGAACAAGTCCTCAGTGAAGATTCAAGAAATAAATGTGACAAACATTGTTGCAGAGGATGACAGTCTAGTGTCAAGAGACATCTACTTCTTGAAGAATACAATGGACTGAGCTCTTCTTACAGCATCTGATGGAAATGCACTAAGTGACTGGATTATAGACTCAGGGGCATCACTTCATGTGTCTCCAAACAAGGAGTGGTTTACTTCTTATGTGACCACTAAAGATCATGTTCGGCTAGGCAATGGGCAGACATGTGAGATCTTAGTTGTTGGAGATGTTCAATTGAAGTTTCAGAATGGCTATTCTTTCAAGCTGAAGAATGTGAGACATGTTCCCGCAATTACAAAGAGCTTGATCAGCACAGGTTTACTTGATGATGCTGGCTACGTCACCATTTTTGGACAGAACATGTGGAAGATATCCAAGGGTTCTATGACAGTAGCACATGGAGTAAATTCTGGAGGACTTTACATGATTTATGTATCAAATGTCTCTAAAAATGTAATCAATGTAACCGAGCAGCCGAACGTTTCTTTGTGGCATAGCCGGTTAGGACATATGTCCAAGAAGGGAATGGAAATCTTGTCTCGTTCTGGTTCTTTGCCTGGCTTTTCATTTAATGATTTTGAATTCTGTGAACATTGTCTGTATGGTAAGCAAACACAGCAGCCACATAAGCATAGAAGCAGTAGAAGAGATACACAGTTGGCACTTGTTCATAGTGATTTGTGTGGACCTATGCCTAACCTATCTCTAGGGGGAGCTTCTTACTTTATGACATTTATAGATGATTACTCGAGGAAAGTATGGGTTTACTTTCTCAAGCACAAGGATGAAGCGTTTAGTGTCTTCAAAACGTTTGTGACACTTGTGGAGAATCAGAGTGGCAAGAAGCTTAAATGCTTACGCACTGACAATGGTGGAGAGTATGTTTCAAAGGCCTTTCAGGACTTTTGTGAGTCAAAAGGTATAAAACGTGAACTTACTGCTCCTTACAATCCTCCTCAAAATGGTGTTGCTGAGAGGATGAATAGGAACATACAAGAGAAGGTCAGAAGTATGTTGTCTAATGCACAGCTGCCAAATGGGTTTTGGGCTGAAGCTGTATCAACAGCTGTTCATCTTATAAATAGATCTCCTAGCAAGGTTTTGCAGAAGGATTCAGTGTCAGAGATGGTATGGTCAGGCAAAATGCCCTCATACAAGCATCTCAGAGTCTTTGGCTGTGAGGCATATACTCACGTTCCAAAGGAATTTAGGAACAAACTTGAGCCAAAGAGTAGAAAGTGCATCTTTCTAGGCTATGGTAATTCTGGTGAGATGGGGTACAGACTTTGGGATCCCGAATCCAGAAAGGTTATCCGTAGCAATGATGTTCACTTTAATGAATCCAAATATCATTCTAAACCAAAGAGGGTTTAGGAGATTAGAAGAGTTGTCTTTCAAGAAGATGGACCTGCACGTGCAAGACAAAATGTCAAGGCTGAAGAGGAGCAAGGACAGGATAGATTGGAACCACAGGTTGTGGCTGAGCCTGAGCCACCTATTGTGGGTAGATTTGGACATGTCACGCAACCTCCTGATAGGTTTGTTCCATCTATGAACTATGTCATATTGACTGATTGCAATGAGCCTTCATGTTATAAGGAAGCAATGCAAATGAAGGACTCCGGGAATTGGCAATTGGCCATGCAGTCAGAGATGACAGCTCTGCATAAAAACCAGATATGGAAGCTAGTTAAATTACCACAGGGCAAAAAGGCTCTACCTTGTAAATGGGTTTACAGGTATAAGATCACCGCTCATGATAGTCAGCCAAAGTACAAAGCAAGGCTTGTTGCCAAGGGCTTTAAGCAAGAACAAGGCATTGACTTTGATGAAGTCTTCTCTCCGGTGGTCAAGATGACTACATTGAGATTCTTTCTTGCATTGGTTGCCATATTAGATTTGGTGTTGCACCAAATGGATGTCAATACAGCGTTCTTGCATGGTGATTTAGATGTGGAAATTTACATGCAGCAGCCAGAAGGGTTTGTTGAGAAAGGCAAGGAAGATTTGGTATGCCAGTTGTTAAAGAGTCTTTATGGCTTAAAACAATCACCGAGGGCATGGTACCATAAGTTCCACAAGTTTATGCTTTCTCAAGGCTACAAACGTAGTGAGTTCGATCACTGTCTATATACAAAGAAGGCTAAGGATGGCAGTTGGCTGACCCTTATTTTGTATGTGGATGACATGTTGATTGCTGGCAAGCACTTGGAAGAAATTTCATCTCTGAAGTCAAAGATGGCAAAATCGTTTGACATGAAAGACATGGGTGAGGCAAGTCATATACTTGGTATGCGCATTGAGAGAGACAGATCAAAGAAGTTGATTTGGTTATCTCAAACAGAGTATATTGACAAGGTTTTTCAACGTTTCAATATGGAGAAGGGAAAGGCATTAAGTGTTCCATTGCCACCATATGTGAAACTTAGCAAACAAGATTGTCCTGTGTCTGAGGAAGAACAAGCTGAAATGGATAAGATTCCATATGCGTTTGCAGTGGGTAGTTTAATGTATGCAATGATTGCTACTCGCCAAGACATTGCATTTGCAGTGGGAGTAGTAAGTCGATACATGTCAAACCCAGGCAAGAAACATTGGGAGGCAGTGAAAGGAATATTGAGATACCTGAAAGCTACAAAGAGTATGCGTATATGCTATGGGAGTCAGGAGCTAAGTGTAAAGGGTTTTACAGACTCAGATTATGCAGGTGACTTAGACAACCGAAGGTCTACGTCAGGGTATGTCTTTACATTGGCTAGTGGAGCAGTATCATGGCGTTCTAGATTACAAGATTGTGTTACTCAGTCTACTACAGAGGCTGAATATGTTGCAACATCAAAGGCATGCAAAGAATCAATTTGGCTTAATTGACTAGTAACAGATTTGGGAATCAAAGAAGAGATGCCTGTGTTATATTGCGATAGTCAGAGTGCTATACAATTGGCTCGCAATCCAGTTTATCACTCAAAGACAAAGCATGTGGATGTGAAGTATCATTTCATCAGGGAAATGCTCGAGGATAAGCAAATTCAGCTTGTCAAAGTTCACACCACAGAAAATCCTGTTGATCTACTTACAAAAGGACTTCCCTCAGAGAGCTTTGCGCACTTTCGCAAGCAGTTAGGTGTAGGGTAGTACATCACTTCTCTACATCTCTTGTATATTAGCTTGTATAGTAGCTTCTCTCACACTTAAAGTACCACATTGGACTTTAAGTGGGAGGTTGTTGGGGTATAAAGCCCAATGTGGTCGCCCAGGTAAGTGGGCGGGCCGCCAGGTATGTACACATATTCTTTTGTAAAAACCTAATAAGAACTCACTATGCTCTACACATTACAGTAGAGCGAGATCACCATATCGTCGTGCTCTTCTTCTCGCACTCTCTCTCGCGTCACACTTCCGCTCGTACTCCTTCACAGCCTCTGCTCTTACCCTTCGCAGTAATGGTGTTCTTGCAAGAGCTCACGCCCTTGCTTGATCTTCCCGCGTTGCTGCGGCTCCAGCCCCTGCTCTTACCCTTCGCAGTAATGGTGTTCCTTCAAGAGCTCATGCCCTTGCTTGGTCTTCTCGCGTTGCTGCCTGAAAAACTCCCATTGTCGGTCTGCGTGCGCAAAAACTCACTCTCGAAGATGATGGTAATCTTCTCGTTCTGCATGACACGTCTGGCGGCACAAGCTAAAGACAATCGCGCCTCCGTGCAACAGAGCAAAAATCTCTCTCTCTCTCTCTCTCTCTCTCTCTCTCTCTCTCTCTCTCTCTCTCTCTCTCTCTCTCTCTCTTCCCGCGACACGTTTCCCTTTTTTTTTATTCAACCTAATCATTGTAGATTATGCTTATGAAAAGCTCCAAAAGAAATTTATCTTTCAAGGAATTTAATCTCACAGCCTGGCAAATTTTGAGAATTTGAAGGGTGTTTTTGGAATTTGAGGGCTAGTTTGCGAATTTCCACAAATTAGAGGGGTATTTCGTAATTTTCCCTAAAAATATCTATACACCCCCCCCCCCCCCCCCCCCCCCCCCACCCCCCTCTCTCTCCATGTGCCTTCCCACTTTTGCTAAAAAAAAAAGACAAAGCATTTCCCTCCATTCGGTTTACCACCCTTAGAGACATTTAGCTTTACAAAGGTATCTCCCTAGATTCTACCAAAACTAATGGGTTTAAAATTGTAGGGACATACTTGGCGATTTGTCGACAAAACTAGTAAGAGTGTCCAAAGATGTGCATAAGGCATCCTAAACACATTGGAAGGTCTTGATACCCTATCACCACTTTGTAGTTGTGTTCCTTTCAGAGCTCGGATCCCTAGAGAGAGACAAACCGGCCATGCCACTTACTTGTGTGGTGATAGGTGGTAGAGGTGTCTTGAATTTCTCTTGTGAAGTAAAATTCTCTCTATCCATAGAGAAGCGTGTCAATGGGTGGATTGGTTGATCCCATATAGGTATGATGCTCTCCTACTTGTAAATCTTGTAACTTGTAAATCTATTGCTATGGAATACAATGGTTCATGGCTTGATTGAAGCATATAGAAACTTTAGGACTACAATGGTCTCTCTCTCTCTCTCTCTCTCTCTCTCTCTCTCTCTCTCTCTCTCTCTCTCTCTCTCTCTCTCTCTCTCTCTCTCTCTCTCTCTCATCACTTAAAGGTAGCACTAGACACTAGGTGCCTTTTAAGTGCAGTCCAGTTTAGCTTTACTTGCTTCCCTCATAGCCATGGTACTAGCATTGTGGATTATCTTTTGGCTCCCACATCACTTATACCATGCATTCAAAACAACCATCTCGCCCAGACATGTTGGAGTGGCTACAGATTATGCTCAAATATCTTTTACATTAGATTTTACTTACAATGTTGGTGCATTTCATCATGGAGCACAAGGCCATCCGAGATACCGCTTTTGCAAAGAGACTGGAGTGGCTATAGATTATGATGAAATCTTTTACAGTAGATTTTACTTACACTATTGGTGACTTTCATCATGCAGCACAAGGCCATCCGAGATACCACTTCTACAAGGAGACAGATGGAGTGTATATAAAAGAGCTACATAGTCTTCTAGTAGGGGAGAATCCCCATAGACCCTTTGTGCGCTCCTTGCCGCACTGTTGAAGCAAGGGACTTGCCTAACACTGTGTGCGAGCCACAGACGGCTCCAAGCACACAACTAGCTTAACTAGTAAGCTCAAAAGAGGGCAATCGTGTGTCACTCACCGCTCTATGCTCCTGCCGTGGAGGATTCCTCGCCGCGAAGAAGAAGGAGATGCCGCTACGTCGCGCTCAACCGCTTCACCGCCGTCGTGCCGCCGCAATGCTCGATCGCACTCTCTCTCTCTCTCTCTCTCTCTCTCTCTCTCTCTCTCTCTCTCTCTCTCTCTCTCTCTCTCATACACACACACACAAGGAGGTGAAGAAGAAGAAGGTGGAGATGGAGATGGAGCAAGAGCACTCTTCTATTGCACAAATGAGAGAATGAGTGAATTTTAGGTTTAGTTGGCTTTTATATGAGCTCACCCCATTCACACTTGGGCGCCCATGCTTAGCCAACTAATCCCTTGAATGTCCCAGTTAGAGTGCGCCTCTCATCGGCGATCACTCTTACCCTTTTCCTATTGGACCGACAAGCCCGGTACCTGACTCTACCAAATAAATAATACAATGTCCACCGTAGGTTACAACGTCCGTCTCGTAGGTGATAAGGTGTCCGTGAGCCGTGAGGGTTAACATGCCCCCCTTCCTAATGTAGATTCCCTCCTCGGAAGCTATTGAGTTGAAGCTCGTTGGTCGAGGTGGAAGAGCATTTGAGATGAATGTCCTTAGCCTTCTTCAGTCACTGCAAAATCAAACAACATTGCACAGTAATTGCATTCTCATAAGCGATTAAAAAGCATATGCAATTTTAGGCAGACAATTGATTGGTAACAGAATTTTAAACAATTTGTCAGCAATAAGCATTAAATTGCAATGTAATCAAATGCATAAACAGATGTAAAGGTAAAAAATTAAACAAGTCTGGGGTCGCTAATTTAACATTCAAAAGGCACTAGAGATCGACTATTAATACCATGGGTAAGCTTCTTAATTTTCTCTAGTTAATTAAGTTGTTTAATCACAAGAGCCAAGTATTTCATGTTCGAGGGCTGACTAGAGGCTATACCTAGAGGACATTGTAGTTAAGCTACGATAAAAGGAATTTCTCATGAAATCATCGCCTGACTGTTTACCTTTTCTTTGACCCCCCAAAGTCTTTTCACAGTGATTCAATTTGATGTGTGTGCTTATTTTGTATGCCTTGGGTTTTTTACTTTTCAAGGAAAAGCGCCCTAGTACCATAGGCAATACATGTGAGTGAAGCACCAAATCAAGCTGAGATTTCTCTTCCAGCTTAAGATTTTACATTGTGGCACTTTGATTTTTTGTTTGTTCATTTTCAACATTTTAATTTTGTAACTTTGGGGGGTCATATAACACTGATACGCCTCCCCAGGCTTATCACACTAGTAAACTCCCTTTATAATACTTAAGCTAAAATTCAATAGGGTCAAGCCCACTAGAAAGCCCTAGTACATTTCACACAATGCTGCCTAAATCGGATTAAGAACCTAAGTAACCATTGATTATTAGGAAGGCATTCCCCATGGTATTAAGAGAAGATCTCTAACACCTAACTTGGTCAAACTAGCTTAGTCGGACTGCTTGATTTTTAAACCTAGACAAGTGATTATGACAAAAAATTACATTGAATTAAATGTTTGATACTAAGCAAATGCGGTGAATATTAGGCTACCAATCACAATTAAAGCAGACAATCATAGATGCAAAAAAGATAAGGGGCAATGCTAATGGACAAGAAACACCTGTTTGTGTCGATGGTCGCGCTTGATTTGAAGAGTGAGTCGAGATAAAGATTCCATGAAGCTCCAAATCCTATCAATAGCAACACGCTCCTGTACACACTAGGAAACAAAAGGAATACCTCCAGGAGGCACATTAGTGGGAAAAGGTACCAACACTTATTGAACACAACAAAAAACATAAGGAACCCTAACCTAATTATTTGCACTCCCCCTAGAGAGTCAAGGGACTAGGATATTGTAGAGGTTGGGGGGAAACCCTAAGGCTTAACCCCTATCCTCGTCGTCGAGATAAACAAAGTCATCATCCATGAGACCATATGTGCCATCCGTGTAGTCCTGTAAATTTTCTTCTTCATCATAGGTGCCCATGTTTACTGAGAAGGTCACTAGACGCCTATAGTCATCTTGGTCAAAAGGGTAGGCTTGTGCAATGGGAGAAACTCTCTCTACTAAGTATGGATCATACGTGGTCAAGAGACGTATCAGCCATTCTAACTCCTCAAAATTCCTCTCACATGCTAGCGTACCTATCAAATCCCATTCACATGCAAGCACTGGAAAGACCATGTGAAATATTTGTGAAAAGTAACGAGGGTACCTCTCACCCAAGGCAGGAGTGGATGACTCTAGCGTACTAGCCATATCTGTACACGCAAATAGATGATGGTTACAGTACAAATATTACAAGGATCGTGTTCTTGTGCATAATTTGCTTTTATGATTTTCTGTTATGGCTCTTGCTCTTTTACTTTTTTAGCTTGTTTTGTGAGTATAAGGCTTTATATATACATTCCCTAAGATTGGAGATTAAGAGGTCAGGGAGAAAGGTTGAGAGGGAAGCAAGAGAATAATGGATGTCCATAAACACTCCCCCCTTCCTTGGGTAGATCATACCGTTTGAAATGATGTCGTCACCCTTTGAAACCAGTTGTTCCAAGTTGTTATAGGTGAAGATTTTTGCCAGTAGTTTTCTATTACCTTAGGTGCCTCGTCGAGTTGAAAGGGTGGTAAGGTACTCTCCCAGGATCGAACTTGAAGTGGTTCATCAGGTGATTCTTCAACACTGGAAGGTGTGGATTCCTTTGTAGCTTCATGGAGGTCCACTATTGTAGGTGGAGGTTGTGTAGAAGCTTTTACCTCTATGGATGTATTACATGAGGAGCCAGAAGCTTCATGGAACTCCCCCCTTCCTGAGCTAGGTGGAATAAATTGGTTTTGCCTTGGAGCCCAAACTAGCTCCGGACTAGGTGTGCAGCATTCTGTGATCTTTCCCTTCCCACGGTCTGCCATTGGCTTTAGCGTTACACTGTTTGACTCATATGGGTTTGTTGTCGATAGGGAAGGACACATTTTACGTTTAGGTACCCAAATTTGCTCATTTCCATCATAGTAGCCTTGGGCTTCTAATAGTTGTTTTGGAATCCATCGTGATTTGGTCTTGACTCTCCTAGGGCGCGCTCTTGGTTTTCCGGGGAAATTTTTTCTTGGAATGGATGGGAGGGTTGAGGTAGTTGGAAGTAAGGCCTTGGGGACCCATTGATATGTACTATTAGGTCGTGCAGGTTGAGTACTTGCAATATTACTGCTTGCTGCAACTACAAGTTTTGAAGTGCTAGGTTCATGGGTAGCCGCCAAAGACGAGTTAACCACCTTGGCTTGTGAATGTTGGCTATCCTTCAACTTTGCTAGAGTTTGCAACGAAGGTGACTTTGCTTGAATGATAGGGGTAAGAGTCGGTGGTCACGTCGTGAAACTACCAGTATCCCAATCAATAGCGCATTTGGTTGCCAACATCCACGTTCTTCCCAGGTTTACGTTGCCTTCCATAGCTCCCGCGGGCATGACTAGAAACCTCTGCACTATGCTTCCATTGTCATAGACAACAGGGATCTGAAGGACTCCAAGAATAGTAGTTTTCTTTTTATTAATGCCCTTGACTTGAATCGTACTCGGGGATAGGGTCGGTTTCCCTAATTGACACCAAACTCCATAGGACAACAAATTGTGTTTAGCTCCCGTATCTAATAAGGCATTGTATAGTACTTTCCCATAGGGGCTATTTAGCTCAATTGGGTATCGTAGGGGTGGCTCAGATTCTAATGAGTCGTCATATGTGTCCTCGAAAAATGCTTGCGTGATTCCCAGATTAGCCTCTCGTTGGCGTTTAAGACGTTGTTGTCATTCTCGAGCCTCAACTCTTGCTTGGATTTTTCTAAGCTCTGCTTGTTCCTTGGCAGCCGTCTTTTGATGGATGGCTTGCAACTCTTCCTGGCTTAGAGGATCATAATATCTTTTGAATTTACTCCCATTAAGGAATCCAATGGTTTCAACTCCATCTAGAGTCTCCACACGAATGGTACCTTGCGGGGTAATTTCACACACTCGATATGGTCCCTTACCAGCGTATTTCAATTTCTTCTTTTCATTACGTACCCCGTACATAAGAACTTTATCACCAACCTTGATGTCTTTATCCTTTAAATGGCTATCAAACCACTTCTTTCTCCTATGCTTCTCCACTAGAGCATTTCGCACAGCTAATTGCCTCTCT
The DNA here is from genome assembly GCF_014529385.1 of Adiantum capillus-veneris. NCBI lineage: Eukaryota > Viridiplantae > Streptophyta > Polypodiopsida > Polypodiales > Pteridaceae > Adiantum > Adiantum capillus-veneris. The sequence continues at coordinate 106,238,683 of NC_140958.1, forward strand.
TCATCTAGCCTTTCCAGGATATATAATCGCTCAACTAAGGGGTTACCATCCCAACCTTCTTGAGAAGTTACTCGAAGACTAGGAATGACAAACTCCCATGGCATAACTGCTTCTTAGCCATAAACCATCTTAAACAATGTGCAATTAATAGCAACTTTATACGCAGTACGATAAGCCCATAAAGCTGATGTAAGCTTTAGCTCCCAATCAGTGCGATGAGCCTCAACTGTCTTTGTCAAAATGGAGATGAGAGTTTTGTTGGTACTCTCAGCTTGGCCATTTGCTTGGGGATAATGGGGTGTAGACTTGTGGTGAGATATCATGAAGTTTGATGTGAGTTCTTTTATTACTTCATTTATAAAATGAGTTCCATTGTCACTCACAAGTTCAAAGGGGCATCCAAAACGTGTGATAATGTTCTCAAAGAGGAACTTAGCTGTTGTTTTTGCATCCGCCTTTCGTGTTGCTTTTGCTTCAGCCCATTTGGTTACATAGTCGGTAGTCACAATGATATATCGTGATTGCGTGTTACGTGCAGCCAGACTAATCAGTCCTACAAAGTCTAAGCCCCACTTTTCAAATGGTTGGGTTATCTTGATGGGATGTAGAGGCATCCTATCCCTTCTTTGTGGCTTCTTGAAGCATTGGCATTCATCACATCCCTTTGCAAAAAGTGATGCATCCTTAAACAGAGTGGGCCACCAATAGCCTGACTGTAAGATCTTTCGGGCAGCCAACTTTCCTGAAAAGTGACCACCAGCTATGCCCATGTGTGCCTCTTGTAGAATATATAAATACTCATCCTCGCGGGCACAGCGTCTAAGAACATCATCTTTTCCTCTCTTATAGAGAGTTCCAGCCAGTAAGCAATAGGGTTCGCATTCCTTGATTAATTTTCGAGCTATATCTTTTCGTAGCTCTTTGGGTGAAAAACCATTAACTAAGAAGTTAACAATCTTTTCACTCCATTCAGGCATTGTCTCAACAATGAACAAAGGAGTATCAGGAAATTCATCATCAACCCCCATAGGAGCTTCGCCATTAGGGATATGAGATAAATGATCCGCCATGACATGTTTCCTCCTAGGCCTCACAACAACGGTGAAGTCAAACTCAAGAAGAATTAACAAACATCGTGTAATTCGACCCGTGGAACACGGCTTGTTTACCAAATATAGCAATGCTTGATGATCAACATAAAACACAAACTTGGTAGCAAGAAGGTAATAGCGAAATTTATTTACTGCGTAAATCATAGCTAGACCATCGCGCTCTGTAGTAGTGTAGTTCATCTCGGCATCATTTAATTGGCGACTTGCAAAGCTAATAGGGTAGTCCAATTTATGTTCTCCTAGTTGAGCTAGAACACACCCAATAGCAAAATTTGATGCATCAATATGCACATGAAAAGGTACATTCCAATCACGTGTTCGTAGGATTGGAGCACTTGTTAGGGCCTTCTTTAATAACTCATAAGATTGATGACATTCTTCCGTCCAGTTAAACTCGATAAGAAGCTTGTACAATGGACGCGCTATCTCTGCAAAGTTTAAAATAAACCTTCGATAATAACCAACATGGCCCATAAATCTTTGAACTCCTTTATCGTTAGTAGGTGGTGGCAAATCGGCTATGGCTTTAATCTTACTCTCATCTGTGGATATCCCGTTCTTGGACACTATATGCCCTAGAATGACTCCATGCTTAACCAAAAATTGGCATTTGAAAGGGTTCAATGAGATGCGATAAAATCTGCACCTTTCAAATATTTTTCGTAGATATAACAAATGCTTCTCCCAAGAAGAATAAACACAAAGGTCGTCTAGGAAAGCTTCACAAAACTCCCTTAGAAATTCTTTAAATGCAGTGTTTATTAATCGTTGGAATGTAGCAGGGGCATTTGTTAAGCCAAAAGCCATAACACGAAATGCAAACACTCCAAACTCTGTGATAAAAGCAGTTTTAGCTTGGTCCTCTAATGCAATTGTGATTTGATTGTAACCAGAGTACCCATCTAAAAATCTATAAGCTTCCTTGCTCGCAACTCTTTCAAGCACATGTTCTGAATATGGCAAGGGATAATGATCTCTCCTAGTAGCTGCATTAACTTTCTTGAGGTCCACGCACACTCTTAGTTTCCCATTCTTTTTTGGCACAATGACTATTGGAGAAACCCATTCTGAGTGCTCAATAGGATATATGAATCCACATTGGATAAGTTTTTCAATCTCCTCTTGTACAATTTTGGCGTACTTAGGATTCATTGGATAGGGTCGTTGCTGGATGGGTTTAGCAATGTTGATCATGGGAATTGTATGTTGCACCACAGAAGGTGGAACGCCCTTCATGTCATGATATGTCCAAGAAAAGATATCCTTGTATTCCTTGAGGAGCTCCTTAAGTAGAGCCTCTTCAGTTTCGGTAAGGTCTTGAGCAATAAAGACTGGTTTAGACTCCTCACCTGGTTCTGCTAATTCTATCTCTTTAACTACCGCTGGACCATCATAGACTCCACTGCTTCCATTGGTAGGTATTCGTTGGGCTTTGGCATACACAACCTTTCGCTCCCCCGTGGTATAAGATTTAAAATGTTCAGGAGCCGTATGTAAGTCAGCAGGCTCTTGTCCTAACGGAGACCTTTCTTTTAGTTCTGCCTCCTTTTGTTGTTGTGCTAACTCTCGGTTTTGACGTCTTCTTATAGTTCGACTTAATTTTGGCTCTGTAACCTCCAATTGAGCGAGGTCAATGGGTCACGGGCTGCACCATATGACACTCTGGAGATGATCACCCCAATTGTCTACTAGCTTTCGATGAGCATCACATGCCCCTAGATAGCTAAGCCATTCTGCAGTAGATCTTTCTTTGTTTATCCTAGCTCTCACATTTGCTCGATATCGTCGTCTCTTATATGACCTTTGTTTCTTGTTAAGGTTTTGATTTTGGTAAATGTTTGAACTCGACTCGCCTAATAGGTCTTCGCTTGTATCTTCTTCACTCTCATATAAATTACCATAGATGGTCGTACTAGGCCTTGAGTGTTCAGTTTCTATACTTGGTTCAGTCAATGTTTCCTCAGGTTCTGAATCCATTTCTCCCTGAGATTCCGTTTCTGATGTGTATTGGCCTGAAGCCTTTGAGGAATCATCGGTTTCACTCTCAGGTAGGTGTGCCTCTTTCTTATCATCGGATGTTACATGCGCTACACCTAACATGTTTACTGGTGCAATGTGTGGTATCTCTCCCCCATCTGGTGTTACCCAAGTTGTTCCTCTAGCTCCCCATGTATCTATAGTTGCCGCTAGGTGTACCCAATCGACATTGTCTTACTCAGCCATTCCGGGTAGGATATCCATATAAGGAGAGTTCTCCCCAATATCCGTGTCTTCGTTACACGTGTAACAATACTGTAATGGAGCTGAGTGAATTGTTTTGTCTGATCGATTATCAATGATGAATTTATTTCCTAGAGGATGCGTTCGACCACTTAAAAGATCAACTCGAATGACAGAGTCTTGGAACTGTAAGTAGACGTGGTTTTTGGACCAGTCATGCACCATTTTTGCTTCCCTCATGAATGGACGCCCTAAGATCATCTCAAATGACATAGGATGCTTGGAAAAATCCATAACAATGAAAGTCTGCCTTACCTTGTGTCCCAAGACCTTGATCTTGAGATCCTTTAGCATTCCAATAGGCGTAACAATAGATCCATTAGCCATTTTTACCACTACGCTTGTGGCTTCAAGGTGAGGTCGCCCCATAGACTCCCAACAACACTTTGTCACCATGCTAACTCCCGCACCACCGTCAAGGATCCCCTTTACAGTTAATCCTTTAGTAGTAATTGGTAGAGTAGCATTAGATTCATCACCTTCAAAGTATTGCCCCAACTTGTTAACGGGTATTTCAATTACAGATTCATGTCCCGCTAGGTCAGATGGTGGTGCTAAATGTTTCTCATCATTCATTACCGAGTCAGGTTTGTTCATATGTGCAAACTGTGGTAATCCGGCCTGTAATTCTCCATTGAGGAAGGCTCGAAGAGCTGAGACTAGCTCGGGGTCTTTATATAGTTTGAAAATGATGGTGGTTCTAACTTCTGAAGACATGAAATCCATCAATTTGGCAACATTTAATGGCATCTTGTGGGACGTAGGACCTTGACAAGAGAATGGTGAAGATGGAATCTCCACTTTCTCAAGGGGGTCGGGCATTCCCTCACCAAACATTCTCTCTAGTAGGAAAGGTGTGTGTCCACTTTCAGATGTCCTACCCTCACTCTCTTCCCAAATGATACTGGGTATAGCTAACGGCATGTAGTTCTTGTGAGGTTGAACTTGTGTGGGAAACACTGTGTCCGACATCTGGATATGTTTGGGTTCAAGTTCTAATGTTCGTTGAGTTTCTTCCACCAAACCCCTCAGTTGTTGGACTCGTTCAATTTCCACTGTTGGGTTTGGATAGGTTCCAATCTTTCTCTTGCAATCCTCATTTTTTGTCTCTCGTGGCTTATCTTGGGGGTTCGCAACTGGGTGGTTTAACTTTGAATACTCTTTTGGTATTCGTCGTAATTCCCTCTCGTGATCCTCCTCACTGACTTTTTCCTTTGTAGTAACAGCTTTGGTCTCCATGGTCTCTATCGAATCTGAGTCATACTCAGGGTCATTCATATACACGGGATCCTCTCCTGTCCCTATGTTAGTCTTTGAACTAGGTTTTGAGCTAGAAGCATTAAGTGATTTTTTTCTTCGTGTTTTCTTCTTTCTCGCTCTGCCAATGGATGCAGCATCTCTCTCTTCGAGGATGTAATTTTGCTTTTGGAGCATCGACCGTGTGAGTGCATTCACTGGTGCTATGTTTATAGTTGGTGGTGTCCCATCAACAATCTCTATTAAGTTCAATGGTGTGATTTTCGGTGCGTTTGGATTGTTAGGACACTGTGCGATCAAATGATCTATGCCACAACGATTACAAGTGAGTATTGGCATTGCCAATGCACTCCCTTGACTTGTTTGCATTAGTGCAGCATTCTTTTGCATTCTAATGGGACACTCAGCTACTCGATGTGGTCCACCACATTCGTAGCACTGAAGAGGTGGTCTCCTGGCAAAACTATTAATGTTTTGGCCTCTTGCTGCTAGCGCAGTAGCTTGATATACCAGTTTGATTTGTCCCCAATGGTCTTCCATATAGTACATGGGACACTCCTCAAGCATGTCGACTCCATAGGTGATACTAGAGTCTATGTCCTCTTCACAATCTACATAAGTACTAGATGACTCGCAACCTATTTGGTTCATAGGTGTAACTCTTGGATGAGGGGGTTGCGGTCCTAGCACTGGAGGTGGCAACGGTGTGGTTTGGACCACATTTTGGGTTCTAGGGACCATGTGCTGTAATGGCAATTGTTGCTCCATGGGTGGGGTAGGCATCAATGCAGGAACTCGAGGTGAGTCTGCCCAACCTATAGGCGGTCTATTTTCCATGATGTGTTTAAGCATTAGGAAATCCTTCGCTTGATAGCCATACCTACCACACGCGTTACAAGTCCCGTTAAACTTTACTCTGAAAGTAGGGCATTCACTCGTAGTATGTGGGCCCAAGCAAATTGAGCACCATTGTTGCTCCCTTCTTGGATACATATGAGTGTTTTGTGGAGCACGATTACCCCTAAGGCTTTCTTGGATGGCCTTGGTGAGATCTGCCAAAGTCATCTTAGATATCGTTTGCTTTTTCACAATTGGCTTTATCTTCATTGGCTCATGCCCTGACGCTTGCGAGCTACTAGACTTCGGCTCGGCAGACACTCTTTCTCTTGCAATCATTAAATTATCCTCCAATTGGATTGCATTCATGGTGACTGCTTCCCAAGTAGTGATACCTCTAATGACTAGGCCATTATAGATACTTTCATGTCGTAGTCCCCTAATGAATCTATCGAGCAATTGGTTGTTGTTGAATCGCTCGTTTGGATTGCATCGAGAATTCAAATTCTTTAGGCGACTAATGAAGTCTCTCACGGATTCACCTTCTTCTCCTTGGGCTTTCTGGAGCTGAGAGGCTACACCCCAAAGTACTCCCTCTCGTATGTATTCTTTTAAGAACAGTCTCCTAAGAGTGGAGTAGATCGTTTTCTCTTCTACTCTTAAGGTTCTATACCAATCTCCAGCCTTTCCACTTAGGGTCAAACTCAAAGCTTTACACTTATGTAGCTCATTGTGCTCTTCCAAGCAATCGCACACATGTTCAAAGACTTCCATGTGCTTTCTGGCATCTCCGTCTCCACTGAATTTCTGTGTGAGCTTAGCTACTTGAACTGCCTTGCTCCTAGGCTCTCTATCAAGTGCACTACGCATGTTTTCCGCAATAGAGCGACCGATAGTTTGAGCAAATGCTGCCAAATCTCCTATTTGAGCAGGTATAATGGGTGTATGTGCTCCTGGAACCACATGTGAGATGGGGTTTGGCCTTGGCCTTGGCATACGCGCGGCTCTTGGGTCCCATATTTCGTATGGTGGTGTACCAGACGGTGGTCCAAAGTTTACAGGCGTGGCCCTAGGCATAGGGGGTGCCTGATATGGCATGATTGTTGTCATAGGAGCCTTTGCTTTCAGGGCTCGACTTTGTTCTAGCCTTCGTAGGTTCTCAATTTCCCTCTCCCTTGTTGCTTGCATATAGCGTTCGATCTCTTGTACTTCGGCAAGACTCCTACCATCGGGTAGTAAAACCTCAGAGGGAGATAGTCCTAAAGGATCAGGAGGTGCAGTGGATAGAACATTCACATGCACACTCTCAAGAAGCACAGGGTCTATTTTCGGCATGAATGACGAATTTACTTCCCCACTCCCTTCATTTATTTTATTAACCGCATGTTCGGAGCGAGTAGCTCTACTAAGGGTCTCTTTTAAGCGGCTAAACACGTTGGACCCGGGCCGTGGGCCCATGGCATGCATGTCTTGACTTGAACTATCTGGGTTTGGTGTAGGATACCCCTCCATGACTTCGTAGTTAGAGGAAGAAACACTAGACGCGATATGAGGATCTTGGGTCACGCTACCTTGAGTCCCGGCCAAAGGTCCAGAACCTAGGGTGGAGGAATAATGGGTGCCCGCGTAAATGGAGGCACTACCAATATGCTCGTGCTCTAACACTCGTCCAGAGCATAGGTTCATATGACTTGGATCCCCTAGAAGTGTCAGTGAGTGCCCGTGAAGGCTACTCACCTAGTAATTTTGGGTGTTTTGCAACCCAAGTCTTTTCTTATTTGTTTATTTTTTGATTTATTGGTCCTTTTTTTCTGACCCAGCTATAGAATAGAACGTATGATAGCTCAAAACGAGCGTCTGGGTCAGAGGGACGTGCCGTGCTTTACAGCCCTCCGTTTGGTCACTTTATGCCCTCGGAATCCCTAAAACCGTCAATTTCTAATAGGAAACTAGGCCCAAATTAGAAAGTCTAAGGGTGCAAGTGGGAAGAGAAGGGAGGAGAGTGGAGGACTTGCCCCACATGCTCTCATCTCCTCGTGAGGGGATAGGGTATATATATAAGAGTGAGTGTAGTATATATCATAAGACTGAGGACTGAGGCTTGGGCTTGGGCTCGGGCTTATGATCGCGATCCCGATCAAAATTTTAGTGTAGCCCCCCAGTCACTCACGCTTAAATATTTTCGGTTTTTTTTTAATTATTTTTATTTTTATTTTTTTTTAAAGGCGACGACCGCGCGCGGTTTAGGCGACTCTTTCTTGGCACACACACACTGTCAACACCTACCTAACCTCTTTGTCAACAGCTCACAGACAGCTCACTACCTTATCTACTTACTAACAGTGCTGCTAACCACTAACTAATCTGTTAACCACTCTGCTAACTGCTTACTGACAGTGGGCTAACTGTCCACCTACTTCCTCTCTCACTACCTTACTATGCAAAGACTGTGTGCAGGCAAACCTTGACATAAAACTGTGTGCAAACAGAAATTGCTAACTGTCTACCTACTTATTCATTCACTGCGAACAAGCTAACGACTACTAATTGTGCAAAGACTGTGTGCAAACAGAAAACACAACATTATGTAGAAATCACAGAACTTGCAGACAATACAAAAATTAACAACTTGCAAAAAAATAACCCATTCCTCTTCCTCTTCCTCTTCTTTCCTACTACAAACAACTCATAGGAGAAGCACAAAGTGCCTCTTGGGCTTAGTGCAGAGCGATTCCCCGGCAACGGTGCCAAAAATGTGTGCTCCTTGCCGCACTGTCGAAGCAAGGGACTTGCCTAACACTGTGTGTGAGTCATAGACGGCTCCAAGCACACAACTAGCTTAACTAGTAAGCTCAAAAGAGGACAATGGTGTGTCACTCACCACTCTATGCTCCTGCCGTGGAGGATTCCTCGCCGCGAAGAAGAAGGAGACGCCGCTACGTTGCGCTCAACCGCTTCACCGCCGTCGTGCCGCCGCAATGCTCGATCGCACTCTCTCTCTGTCTCTGTCTCTCTCTCTCTCTCTCTCTCTCTCTCTCTCTCTCTCTCTCTCTCTCTCTCTCATACACACACACACACACACACAAGGAGGTGAAGAAGAAGAAGGTGGAGATGGAGATGGAGCAAGAGCACTCTTCTATTGCACAAATGAGAGAATAAGTGAATTTTAGGTTTAGTTGGCTTTTATATGAGCTCACCCCATTCGCACTTGGGCGCCCATGCTTAGCCAACTAATCCCTTGAATGTCCCAGTTAGAGTGCGCCTCTCATCGGCGATCACTCTTACCCTTTTCCTATTGGACCGACAAGCCCGGTACCTGACTCTACCAAATAAATAATACAATGTCCACCGTAGGTTACAACGTCCGTCTCATAGGTGATAGGGTGTCCGTGAGCCGTGAGGGTTAACACCCTTTTTGAAGCTCACCTAGATATTGATAGAGATGATACAAATAGCAATAGCAACAACCTTTTCCACACTCTCAGTCTAGTGGGAGACCACGGTCTAGGAGCACGCCTAAGAGTAGTTGGTATGATGATGAGTGTTGAGAGATGACAACTCAACTACAAAGAGAGGTGGCTTTGGGAGAGATCACAGATGGACAGTTGTGTATACTCTTTTTCTGCCTTATACAATGAAAGAAGAGAGCTTTCTTAGCTCAACTCAAGAGAGATCTTTAACAGATACTCTTGATCCAGAACTCTAGAGAGTCTTGGAAACTCTTTTCTTAGAGAGCACTCACCCTCTCCAGTCATTACTTCTAGAGAGACATGGATGCAATATGCATCCTCTCTATACACAGTAGCAGAGTCATTACCATTGCCAGACCTGCCAAAGTCGTGTCCTCCCACTTCTACTTTCTTCATAGCAGAGATAGTGAGGGCACAAGATCATGATGGTACAATGGTAGAGAATTTCATACATTCTAGGGATCATATTGATGGTTTGTTGGTCTTCATGTTCAACGGGGCCATGTGTGAGGGGTTTCTCGAGACTTGGAGTACATCTACGATTGTACCACTACTCAAGTCTAGTGATCCAACCCTACCAACTAGCTATTGCACTACCATGATTGGCCACTCATTGGCCAAGCTATACGCATCTATATTTGAGCATGAGTTGAGAAGATGGGCAAAGAGAGAGGGTGTATGAGCTTCAAGGTAGGCTAGATTTAGGAGGGGATTTTCTACACTTGATCATACCTTCATGCTTAGTGTGATCATTGAGGAGAGGAGAGCATATGGGAGAAGGATTTATTGCATCTTTTTGGATTTTTGCAAAGTTTTTGACACAATGCCATTGACACAGTCCCAAGAGCCAGGTTGATACAGTGATTGGATGACATGGGAGTCCCACAGGAGCTTGTATGGGATATCATGGCATTGTATGAGACAATTATAGGAGAGTACAAACAACAACAGGGTCTTTCAAACCTTGTTCACTCTACTACTGAGTTGAAGCAAGGATGCCTATTTTCTCCGACATTGTTTGGATTGTATAATGATGATATTGCTAACTATATTGAAATTGCAGTGGATAGGGGAGCACAGCTGTCAGGTACATAGATACCTCTATTGCTTTATGGCAATGATAATGTACCTATTTTAGACTCTCTAGAGGATATGCTGAGACATCTAGATGTGTTAAATGCTTATGCACATGACATTGGGCTCTCCATCAGCCTTGGCAAAACCAAGTTGATGGTATTCAATACTACAACACAGTGGGTAAGGAGATCAACACCTATTTTTAAATATAAATAGGAGATAGTGGAGTATGTAAACTCTTATACATATCTTCTTGTTGCATTTATTGGACCTACTTTGTCTATGAGCAGTGTTGCACGGGCGAGATTGATGAGAGGATATGCAGCATTAAGAGGACTAGAGAGGATATGTTCACAGGTATAGTTTCACAAGCCATGCACTAGGTTGTGACTATTTGACACATTGTTCACTTCCACCATTATTTATGGAGTGCATATATGGGGCCTAGCCTAGACCATTGTAGTATTCTAGGGTGCACATATGATGGATTGAGATCCATGGAGAGACCACTTGTATCCATGATATCTAGGCTAATCTGGGTGAAAGCCTCAGTGCCACATAAGACTATTAGAGCATACCACCAATTGATCAGTATCTCTCATTCATAGCATAGGGAAGCTACCACGCAATAGATATGCACGACTAGTGCTTGAATAATCATGACAACTCACCAATGAGTGTGATAGTTCATGTTGGTTTGCACAGATATCATCATGGTTTGAGCTACATGGATTTATATAGACAGGATTCCCCCTTTTCATTCCCTGGATGCACCATCTTTCACCCTCACAAATTTAGAGTTAGCAAGATTATCAGATGATCTCATTCATTTGGATACTAGGAGGACTCGGTTGTCTTTGTCACATGAGTTGGGGACAAAGATGACTTTTTATCAAGACCATCTTCTCTAGATGAAAGATGATGGGTTTATCTCATGCCCAAAGTATATAGACACCACCTATCTCATGGAATTAGGGTAGAGGAGCCAGTTTAGAGATGTCTAAATCTTGGCACCTCTAAATTGAGCTATGCATGGCCATTCTAGGTAGAGGAGAGCACATCTAATGCATCACAACTTTGTGCATCTGCAACAAAAGACTACAGTGTAAATGGTGCTCCACGGCTCAAATGTGACAGGAAATTCCAAAACCCTTCTAACAAAACAAAGGGAGAATGAGAAGACCCTCAAAGGGGTTATTATAGGCACAAATTCCAACAGGGATTGAACCTCCACCTACACAAATGAGTGTCTGACATCTCTGCAGTAAGCCAACCATTTTTTAGGGTCTTGTGTACTTCAATTGGTCCCGATTAGTATTAAAGTAATTGGGGGGGGGACTCGTCCTTAAACAAGACCCCTGTTTTTTAGTGGTTCATTTACCCTAGTTGTGTTATTGGTCAACTATGCACCTCATCTTACAATTTGGATATAAAGACTGGCCAATACATAGGTATACCCCTAAAGGAGAGATTATACCATGTTTGCTAGAGAGGGCCAAAGACAGAGGAGCACTATATATGCCAAAGCACAGTGTACTATGAGATGTGCAAGCATTTTCATTGCTTATTCAAAGACAAATTTGGCCCCTTATCTTGCATCATGGATTACTACAATCAAAGGAGCCTAGGTCTCTTCTTGTTGGAGATTTGTACACACAAAGAGACTACCCTTATAGCCATAGAGGACATATACATAGTGGATCCATACAAAGCCAAATCACTAATTTTTACAAAGGGACTACTTGGGATGGTCCACCACACGTCACCCAATCACACCCTCATTGGGGCATTCTTCATGATCAATCCAGCTAACTTGGCCACTCACAATTCCCAAGGATGATAGGAACTTCACATTGTAGAGAAGGTCTACATCGGAGAATCATTGAGCAACATCAAGCACCCCCCCCCCCCCCCCCCGACTGACCATGGAGGACAATGAGGTTGTACTACAAAGACCCATGAGAGAGCTCATAGGATGATCACAATTGTCCACTTTTCCCATTGTACACCTCATTAGCCCTCATGTGATTGTATCCCTCCCCATATGTTTTAAAATGATGTATTATGTGATGAGGATGTTGATGATGATGAGAATTTAGGTTAGTCTTACATACCTACCCACTCTAGGTACCCTTATTTATTTTTATCTTTATGTTCCTCTAACATTGTACTATAGTCACACATGGATTTGACCTTTTGGTCTCATATATGTATGTGTGTGTGTGTGTGTGTGTGTGTGTGTGTGTGTGTGTACATGCGCATATATATACATACATATATGTGTGCATATGTGTGTTGCTGTTTTTGGACTTATACTTATACACAAAAGAACATAAAAGTTCAAAAGATAGTTGGCTTTAGACAAAGAACAATGATTAGCACAAAACAACTCGGTTTTTTATTCATTTTGGTACATCATAGTGAGAATGAGGTATCATTCTAGTGTTTTGTATATAAGATAGTCAAGAACAACTTATTCTAAAGTGAAAGAGGCCATGTTCAACAATGATGGACAACACCTAAGCCAAAAAGATCTTAAGTAAAGATAAGCCCTCACCTACATCCATATAAATAAGACAATGGATTTGTTAGCCTTGAATACGTATTACAAGTATCAACAAACCTATCAGTTGTTATACATGTCCTACTTAAAACCTTTTTAACTTATACCTATCATCTATGTAGTGTTAAATATTAGCAAGTATCCATTCTCAAAATAGTAAGCCACATATGAAAGTGACATGTGTGCGTGTGTGTGCGCATGCATGCGCCACCTTAACCCAGGCACCAAACTCAATGAGTCGGCAATAGGCCCATTGAGTATGGGCCTACTGACTCATCAAGTTGTTGAGAATAGAATACTCAATTTTGAAGCCAAAGAGCTATATCATATCAGAAAATACATGAGTCTCATCAGAGCTATAAGTGACAATGTTAACAAAGAGGATTATACTTCAGGCAAAGTCAAAAGGCTTTGTTAGCCAGTAGAGAATAGTATGGATGACGTTCATAGTCAGTCATAGAAGTCTTCCATGCTTTAACTAGTTTCTATGTATAGTCCTCAAACGAATCGTCCATCCAAGAATATTTGTTTATAGGTAAAATGTTCCTGAAATCATAAGAATCAAAATAATTACACAAGGGTAGTAATTTTTCATTAACTTGCAACCTAAAACCAGCAAAGTCAAAGGCTACAATAGCAGTGAGCAGGAATCCGATCTATAGACAAGGAAAGACCACCTAAAACCTATTAATCTAGCAAGAAATTATAGATAGTGGGTCCATCAAAGCCTATAGACAAAAATCTCAAAAGCCAACATCCTGGTTTCCCATATTTCTAGGAGAACCTTGTGTTTAGGACGTCTGTGTTGCTATTTTTAAACTTATACTTATACACAAAAGAACATAATAGCTCAAAAGACAGCTGGCTTTAGACAAAGGACAATGATTAGCACCAAAACAACTCGTTCTTTTATTCATTTTTGTGCATCATAATGAGAATGAGGTATCATCCTAGTGTTTTGTATATAAGATAGTCAAGAACAACTTATTCTGAAGTGAAAGAGGCCAGGTTTGATGGTGATGGATAGCAGTTAAGCCAAAAAGATCCTAAGTAAAGATAGAGTCTTGACATGCATCCATATAAACAAGACAACAGATTCGTTAGACTTGAATGTGTATTACAGGTGTTAATGAACCTATCAATTGTTATCGATGTCCTTCCTAAAATCTTTTTAACTTATATCTATCATCCATGTAGTGTTAAACATCAGCAAGTATCCATTCTCAGAATAGTAAGCCACAGATGAAAGTGGTGTGTGTGTGTGTGTGTGTGTGTGTGTGTGTGTGTGTGTGTGTGTGTGACACTATGGTATGTATGGAAGGCTTGTTGTCTTCACATTTTTTGTGATGCACTCTGGAGAATGTGTGTGTGTGTGTGTGTGTGTGTATGTATATACATATATATATGTATGTATATATATATATATCACACTCTAGTATGTATGAAAGGCTTGTTTTCTTCACATTCTTAGTGTTGCACCCTCTACTAAAGTTGAGATTACTTTCACATAGAGACTCCGATCGCAAAACCTTTTCATCAAAACAAACATGTCAACAATTTATACAACCTAATGTTGATTTTTTTTGCAATTCTGAAGTTTAAATGGTGATATAATGCTCCAAAGTTGGGGTATCAAAGACTAGTTTATTGGAAATTTTGAGAGTATTCGGTCCCTATTTTGGGCATAACTTTGACGTGTGACTACCCTATACCCTTAGACTAATTGAGTGGGCTACAAAGGCTTTTTCATTGACCCTTGGATCCAAGGTTTTTGACAAATTCTATGTGGTACACTTAAAGACTAGGTACCAAATTGGTCTGGTGGAGCAAGGTTAGGGCTACAAAAACCACCAAGACAAAGCACATGAATAGAACTCAAGGATCTAGCTACCTCAAGGGGCCAAAAACGTTGAATGGTCCTTTAGCTAGCTAATTGAAATATTTCAACACCATGAAACTGCTTGAGAACATTAATGTCACTAGCTGTGGAGTTAAACATGCACACACATTTGCCATTCTATATATATATACATATTTTATATATATATATATATATATATATATATATATATATATATATATATATAATATGTATGTATATATGTACATATATATATACTTTGGTAGGGACTCACCCCAACTACCAAGTGATTTTTGGTGCATCCTTTCCTACAACAACTTATGGTTATCAAAGATGGGGGTTACAGATAAATCTATCTATATCATGAAGGTGTGAGAGAAATAAGAGTTAATCTAGTCCCTTGGGACTATTAGGACATAGGAAGAATACATATAGAAGGTTTAGTTGTGTCCTTGCCACAAAGAAAGGATGATGAAATATATGAGGGAGAGGACAATTTTTTTCTTTATAATGCTAAAGAAAGCAACTTTTTGGCTATAAAAATAGCTAAAATAGAAGCTAGCATCCCCTCAAATGAAGAGTTCCCTCATGATGATTCAATCAATCAAGAGTGCCATTCAATCTTCACCTAATTTTGTTATGAAGATGGTTATTATAGTGTACTTGCAAAGAAAATTCAAGCTATTAAGGACCAAAGCCATCAAAGGAAGCACAAGCTTAATGATTCTATGTTGTCTAATTTTTTCCCTAGGATGATTGCAGTTTAATCTCGTGATGAACTTGCAATGCTAGTTAATGTGATGATGAAAATTTTCTCCATGCAACTAGTGATTCTAAAGGCAAAGATAAAATTCCTCTTATCCCTACATGGCAAAAAACTAAAAAGGCACCCACAAGTGTGAAAAAGAAGTCCCAAAAAGACACCACAATCAACCTAAGCACAACCAAAGTTTGCCATTCTAGCAAGAATTCAACAACTAAAGACTCTCCCAAGCACCCACTTCTTACTATCTCAAGAGGAGTCAACCGTTGAGATTGAATTTCAATGAATGCATGGATGTCTACTAAATCCGATGTGTAAGGCAAATCGAAAGTGAATCTCTCTCCAGTCTTTGACTACCACATGCCTTATGTATCTGCATCCCCGCTGCATCAACAATCCAATAAGTATACACCATTTGAGAAAGGAACTTAATGTACAAGCTAAAAAGAAACAACCTAGGGTGTTCCAAACCAAAAGATCTCTCACTCAAAGAGAAAAAACATCAGTGATGATAGGTTGCGATGCCAAAAGCACTAGTCCGAGCACAAAAGCAAAATGATGGGTTAACAACAACAAAGTGACAAAGACCAATGTGGCCACCGAATGGCTCACCATGCAAAGGTCATTGAAAGCACAAGGAGTCTATGAAGATTAAAAGACTTTGTGGTTACCAATCCCACAAAGAACAGTCTTTAAAGTGCCACCATAGACTAGTTAAGCAAAAGATCAACAAAGGTGTCATCTTCAATGAAGTTCCAGACAAGCCACATAAGCCCACATCACCTACTAGGAAACCGATGCAAAAGGTGGGTACCCAAGGATATCTATAGAGGTAATGGAAATATTTGGTTACCAGTTAGCCATGAACCCAATGTGATAATGTCGAGGCTAGAGGGGATCTCACTTTCAAAAGACCAAAGGTATCTAGAAAGTCAAAACTAGCATGGAAACAAAAAGCTTCTCAGCCACAACAAGGGCCACGTCACCCATATGATAGTTGATTGTACCATCAACGATTCCAAGTACCAAGAAGCTGCTTTAGACCAGTGGGAAGGTTGAATCCAACCCCATTAAAACTGAAACTAAAGACAATGATGTCAACATGGAGCATCATGCTAGTCAAACCTCTACCACACAAATAATCAAACAAAGAACTCAAATTATTCAAAATTTACTCCATGATAAGACTTATCTCAGCTAAAATCAAGTCACTAGGCTGAAAAAGAAAACACTCTAGCATAAGATTCAAGAGTTGGGTCGCTTGTCTTGGCATTGTAGAGCTAGAATGTGCTTGGTGCTAGACACAGACCTTTAACTCCTTTTAGTGTGCTTTTAGCTCAAGTTAGAGTTGAGCATATGTAAGTCATGTCTCTCATGCTAGATGTGATGGGCATAAGACTAAGTTTAAGATAATAGTATGGTGGAGATGGTGGAGTAAACTCACACACTCGTGCATTGTGAGGAAAGAACAGGAAAAGCCTCTCCTTTTTGAACTTGTGCTAGCCCTTTATGACACTATAGTGTGTTGCACGTGCTACATAAAGTCTTGAGAGAACCCAATACAACTCTTTTCTTGCACCAAATACTATTTTTATAGCATATTTTTTTAGTATGCATAACAAGGCGTCTCACATTTAGACACATGCATTAGGCATGATTTTATTGATTCAACCCATGGACATGCACTTACTACTCTTAGCAACTCAATTCTGGAAACTAAATAAAATATGAAGGTACTTCTTTCCCACTCCGCTTTTTTCCTTCATCTCAACCTTTTCTTTAGGTTTTCAATAAAGTAGTCTTATCATCAGCCAACACATAGACGAGTCATGACAATGGGTGTTGTATGCACTGATACTTCCCTAGCATAGCCTAGTTTGGATAGGAGGGGTCCCCTACAATAATAATTATTGGCTATAATCCAATTCATACATCCCTCATTAGCTTCTTCAACATCAATTGCTTCATTGTGCCAAACAGAATGAAAACCCAAGGTGCAGATATGGATTCCATAGAGTTTAGATTTGGTAATATCCAACACTATTACGATAACGAATAGTCAATTGCAATCAAAGTAACTACTTACAATGGTAGCCTCTTCAAGTTAAGTCAACTTGCCATAAGTTGGCTACTACTAATATTTTCCCCATACTTAATCCATCCTCCATTTGCATTAGTTTTGCACTATGGCCTCTTCAAGTTGAAAGTCTTGCCATAGGTTTTCGAATACTACTAATTTTCTCCCCATACTTAATCCATCCTCCATTTGCACTAGGTTTGCACTATAGCCTTGAATCACATATCTATGTCAAAGCAACTTGAATTAAGTCATTCATGACCAAGTTTCACTTGTTTCCTTCTCTCTATACCAACACTCTCAAGCAATCAGCTTATGCCTTAGCAGTTTCATTCCAAAAACCCTTCCTTATGCTCATCTAATTCACCTTGGGCACCCTACACAAAGGAATTTCTAGGGATGGACACTAATTAGATGGGGATGGGGAGGGGAGGGGGTGCTCCAACAAGTGCATACTTGCCAAGTAATGTTTGGTCAACATTGGTCAAAGCAATCAAAGCTTCATCAACCATGGTGAATGGAGATGGGGATGATCAAAGTGAAGTGTCATGGAATAATATGGCTATGTGAAGGGTAAATGCATCAAGCAGTGCCTTATTGAACCTATTTTTATAGACTTCTAGGACTACTATAGAAAGGATAAAAACCTGGTCCAAGGGGGATGATTTGGGGGAAGTCAACTGTGAAGGTACCAAGCATGGTTATGTAATTGTTCCTTGGAGAGCAAGCGTACAAGTTTGTGCCTTCATTGGAGGCATGCGTTTGAATGTAGATATAAAAGGTGTTTTGGGCACCACCCAAACATTGTGCATATTTTCATTAATATTTTTCAAATGGTCAAATAGAGATGCCAAATGTGATGTAATGTCTCTATGATAGTCGGGGCTCACACAAGTTCCAATTTTTATCTCGTAACTCTTAGTTTATACCTAGAGTAGTTATTTTAGATATTGTCCACCTGCAAAGCTAGTTTGTAACTTTAGGTATAAATATCACTTTGTAGAATGTGAAGGTGCTTTTGACCTGATCTCTAAGCAAGAACGCTTCTCCTTGGCTGTAAAAGATTCCATAGCTTGCAATCTTGGTTTGTACTCTACTCTTTGTTGAGGTGGTGAAGAGTTTCTCTCCTTCTCTACACTCTTCTATTCTATTCTCCCTCTTCTACACTCTTCTCTATGCTCTTCTATTCTTTAATGAGTGTGTGTGATATTCATTTCTTGCATTGCAAGTGTGCCTGTGACACTATGTGCATGTGTGTGTGTGTGTGTGTGTGTGTGTGTGTGTGTTCCAATAACAATATAACATATACACCCAGAATCCTTTCAAATTACAAAAGACACTAGAAACTATGTCAATGAAAAGGTGGTATAATTTCCATTCATAGTACATAACAGTCTTTATACACATGTGCAGAAATCAAGAGCCGGAAGATTAATAGTCCGCCATCTTCAAGCCAAGGAACTTTGAAAACCATAGTTGAGAAGGTAACCCTCACCTTCACCCATGGAAACAACACAACATTTAGTTAGCATTGGTATCGTATGTAGGTGATGCATGGGTATCCCACATGTTATAGATGTCACCCAACTAGATTTCTTTCAAAGATAAATAATAAGAAAGGTCAAGCTAATCATATATTCAGAGATGAAATCATTTACAAGGGGAAAAACCATATGAAGCCCCTTGTGCTTTACAAGCTCTCATAAGATAAATTTCGGCAAAAGAAGCTATTCAAATGCCTCTATCGGCATATGCATGAGGAATACTCACAACCATCAGATAGTTTAGACAGCAGTCTATTTCAATGCCAAAAGTCACATGAGAATGAGTTGGAGCAGCCAACTCCACAATAGCCTGCTTATCCTTGCCCTTTGCCATAGATATGACACTTAACATACCCCTTTGCAGGTAAAATCCTCACAGTCCTAATGTACAAACACTTCTTCCAAATACACACACCACCAATACTAAGTGAACATGTAAAGCTCACCTTTTTATAGGGTTTGGAGCAAGTGGCCACCTTCCTTCTTAGCCGTATGGCGGGCCCAGCTTCAAGAGGGGGATGGTGTAGCACCACCTCCATGTACAGAGAGAGAGGGGGGGGGGGGAAGAGAGAGAGAGAGAGAGAGAGAGAGAGAGCACTTAAGAGTGCAGTATCGCAGATCCGTCAGGAGGGAGCCACCTTGCTATTAAGCAGAAGACGACATCATTTACAGAGTCGGGTAGCCTATCCATAACCCATTTAGTATCTAAGGGTTAGGTACCATTAAGGTACTACCTTACAAAAATTACGTAGTGAATTTAAGCGAGTTATCCACTAAAGGAACCCCAGGCCAATAGTCTCAGCAAAAATATACTAGGGAAATAGCAACAGGCTATAAACAGCCATATGTGTGTGTGTATGTGCGTACTAGTACCAGTACTAGTATAGTCCAATAGTACCAGTAAGTACCAGTATATATAGTACTAGGACAACTCCAATATTACCAATACTAGTATAGCAGTATAGTAATATAGAAGTATCAGTACCGGTAGTGTATAGTGCAAGTATCAGTACTAGTATAGTCTAGTAGTATCAATAAGTACCAGTACCAGTACCAGTATGTTCAATACCAATACAACACTAGTACTGGTAATACTAGTATAGCAGTATAGTAGTATCAGTACCAGTAATAGTAGTACTAGTACCAGTACTACCAATACCAATACCAGTATCAGTACTCTGTGTGTGTGAGTATGTATGTATGTGTACAAAAAAGTGATCTCTTCAATGCTAGTATGTGTGTGTGAGTGTAGATTCATTTAGTCTTTGTCTACTTGTTGAAAAAGGGAGGAATGGTGAGAGATGTGATAGGGGGGTGTGTGTGTGTGTGTGTGTGTGTGTGTGTGTGTGTGTGTGTGTGTGTGTGTTGAGAGCTTAAGACTTTGGTTATCATTCTCCCCTTCTCCCATCAATGTTCAGGTTTGAATTTTGACTAATGAGGATGGATCCATTTTGCATCGATCAAATAATCTCTCTATACCTACCCAAGAGTTCATGTTTGCTAAATCATTTTGTATATAATAGAGATAAAATCTCACTTATATCCTAAATCTTGTCTTACATAGTATTGAGCATTTACATACGCATGTTGCAAGAGTTGATTTGCTGAGATTACATGAGAGGCATGAAATTCCCTTTCTACATCAACATAGAGATGACATTCAAGGGTGGTAAAACATATAAACTGATTTTGATATAGTCTAATTATGGTCTCCAATTTAATAGTTGTCACTACCAACAACAACTACTATAACCTTTACATTTATAGGGCTTTTTCGTGTATTTACTTTGATTAGGACATTATCCTTTTATGATCACCGTGTCATCATTGCATATCCTAAGAAAAATGTATTTAGAACCATGATACTATAATTATCTCTCCTACTTGTTTGAATCCATATAAAATATATTTATGACAATATAAAAATGTATAATTTACGTGTTTAGTCCTTTAACTTATATTTTGAGCACTATCATATGAATATTAATTTGGCCTTATTGTAAGATGACTAAGACTATGGTATAATCTTCTTGAAGTATTTGTATCATGTAACTAGCCACTTTGAATTTATTGATAGTCATAGAATACAATAGTTCATCATAAACCAAGGACATATGCCACATTTTTCTATCTTTTGATTTTTGATTATTACAATTAGGTCTCCCCAATCTTAGAAAAATAAAAATTCTTTCAAAACATATTAAGTGCATAAGTGAAGGGTGAGTTTAGGAAATTAAAAGACAAATGAAGGTGGAAACTCAAAGACAAATGAAGATGGAAAGTCAAAAGACATTTTATGTCCATATAAATAAGTGTTTCTCTGCTCTATTTTTTCTTTAGCGTTTTCTTTTAAGTTCTCTTTAGCGTTTTCCTCTCTCTCTCTCTCTCTCTCTCTCTCTCTCAATGTTGTATTCATCTTTCTTAGGTGATATTGTTGCAAATCTATGTGCTTCTTCATTGCCTATTCTTACGTGCTATAGATTAACGCATCGTTTTTTTTGTTTTTATGTGGAATCTGTCAATTAGGAGCACCTTTTAATTTTTTTGAAGCCATTAGGAATACCTTTTAATTTTTTATTATTACAAGTATGATAAATTATTATTTGTTTTATACATATGCATACATTGCTCTTTTTGTGGTCTAATGGCTTTGTATATATTTATGTACTAATGATGTATATATTCTTCAAATTTTGTTGATACAATTTATGGGTGGTGTCTCTGTAAGACATATGGTTATATCTCAACCTCATAATATAGCAAGCTAACAAGTTTATTGTCAAGTTAAACACTTTCAAGGTAAAGGGAAAAGACGTGCAAGAATAATTTCAAACAATGTACCACCAAGGTTTGAGTTCAACAAAAGAAAATGAGGATAAATTATTTTCTCTCGTGATATCTTTGAGAGACAAAGATCAGGCAAATCTAGTCAAGTAAGCAAGGATCTTTGGCGCAATGGGTACCACATTTGCAAGTCTATGCATAGTAAAACTCTTTTTGCTTTTGAAATTCAATTAGTATAGCAAGTGTGTGGTAGATAATGTCATGTTTTCTCCATTGGTCACATTTACACACATTCACTAGTTTAGATAGTGTACAATTTTCATACTAGTGTTGCTTCGTTGGTTTAGGAAACACCAACCAATAGTGTAGATTTTCCAGTTTAGGTGCCACTAGTGCAAAATTGTTGGTTTAGGCAGCACACCCTCAGTGCAGATTTACCAGCTAAGGTAACATAAGTGCAAATTTGTTGGTTTAGGCAAAACAACCTAAGTGAAATTTTGTTTGTTTGGGCAGCACAACTTAAGTGCAAATTTGGCAGCACTAGTGTATAATTAGTTGATTTAGTTAACACAACCTCCGTGTAGGTTTTCTATTTAAGAGAGCACGCCCATTTGGTGGCCCCTTGGTGTTGATCTGTTGGTTTAAGCAACACCAATCACAAATCATATTGTAGTGGCTAGCTATCAGTGTTGATAGTGACATTTTGTTAACCTGGGTATACAATGGAATTGATTTGGGTTATGCTGGTATGGATTTGGATTTGGTTTAAGATTATAACATTGTTTATGGATTTGGGCTATGTACTGATGGACCTTGGTTATTGAAGGATGATGGTGACCAATGATATCCCGACACATCACAATATGTATGTGACATTAGAATACATAGTATGTGGGCAATTGAACACATGAGCAAATTAAATTGTTTTAGTTTGCAACATTTCATTTTGACTCAAACATAATTTTAACCATTATTTTGACAAATTATGACTTGCAGAGTAATAACATAGCAACTGAGGGTAGTTGCTATCTTAATAGAGGGGTACATAGTGGTATTTATTTATGATGCACTAATGTATATTGAATGATTGGCATGTATTAAATAATATGGTCATTGATTGGTCTCTGAAGATCTAATGTGGAGGTGAGATGCACATATATAAGAATCTCTCTATTAACAATCGAGACACATTTATTTATAGGCCTCTCTCTCACTTTTTGTAATCTCTCTAGAATTTTATAAATAGGCTTACATGGGTTCATTTAGAAGGGAGTAGCCTTTTTGTCCTGCCTAGTATTGATATTCTCCTCTCTTCCCTTCCCTCTTGTGTGCATATGTAGCACTCCATTTGAGGAGGTGCACATATACACACTCTTGTGCTCTCATATCTCTCACTTGTACTTCTCTTACATTTAGTTGTTATTGAAGGTAGTTATGATTAATTCTGAGCTCGTTGCATGCTATTTTGGATATTGAATAGGTTTGCTACGCATTCGCTTGTTGCATATTGAGTTTGTATACCACTCGCAGGTGTTTGAACACATTCAAGTTCAACTAAATCAAGACTACTTGAGAGTCTACTTTTTATTCAAATCCTTTGTTTTCCTACACCTTAAGGTATTCTTCCTCATGTAAATCTATGATTTCTTTCCACATTGTGTGCCCTGTTTTAATTTATCGCTTCTTCATCCTTGATATGTCTAAATTTAAAACCAACACTCTTGGCACATTTTGAAGTCCCTTTCCATCACCGCCAAAGACATAGTGGTTTCTAGGAATAAGATTTACCTATTTTATGCATGCATTGCTCTAGGTTTCTATGTCCTACAAAGTCAAGTCCCCATTTTTGGAATGGTTCCAATAGAAAACATTGCATGGACTAACTTCTTGCTAACACCAAAATATTCCTTAGCATGAGCATGTGCATCCTTTAGAGTAGTGGGCTACCATAAGCCTGATTCTAAAACTCCTCGAAACTATATTTTTTCCAAAGAAGTGGCCTCTTACAATATGATTATGGGCTTCCCACAACAATACAATTTTACTCATCCTTAAGAGCACACTTTCCAATGATTTGGTGATATCCCTTTCTTGTACAATTCTCTAGCCATAATAATAATGGCTTACTTTTCAACACATACATTCTCCTTTCATCTATGCTAAATGATACGTGCATATGTTAGGACGCCAATATCAAGCATATCAAGAATCATAACCAATCCTTGAATCCAAATAGAACATCCAATAATTGATAAATCACACTAGTACTTCACATGTCTCGATCTTGCTATAAAATCAGCAGTAGTATGCTCCTACAAAAAGTACGAATTATAAAAATTTGAAATTCCTGCAATAACAACATCCATCTAGCCAATCTACGATGAAGATTAGGCATCTTTATCATGTTGGAGAGGAATAATGGGAACACACCCAAAAACACAACAAGATTGCCTCTTTATAGCCCAGGGTATTCAAAATGCCCCACTCCTCTCAGAATCACATTCAAACTTCACACTTCCACAAGAAAAATTTCACTTGCACACATACAAGTACACACACACTTTGCACACTCACCAAACAACAATCACCCCAAATTTTGCCCGTTTCCAGCACTTCCACAACTCATCACCTCTCTTTCTTTCTCTCTCACTCAGAGAGAGGGTTTGAGAGGCGTGGACGCTCACACACACCAGCACCACACACACTAGAGAAGAGAAAAGAAGAAAGGGGGAAAGGGAGTAGAGATGTCGCAAAATCCAACAATGACAACTTCAATTCCAATCCAAAACTTTGTATACAACCTTCATATGCTCAACTCTAGGCCGCACCATGGCTCTTTTCTTCATACAGAGGGGCACACATCTCCCTCCCAACTTAGCTCTATCGGGACACACATCGACCAAAAACCCTTTGTTGATTTGCTCCTCTTGGCAGCCCTCGTTGGCACCCTCTATGAAAAATTGTCTCCTGCGACTCCGAGGATCCACCAAAATGCAAAAAAAGGGCCCTTATACGGTGAGTTGCCTATTTATGGCACCTTCTATATTTATTGGACACTTGACCCTTCTTTTTAGTTCAATTGCATGCAAGACTTCCCTTTTTGTCAACTTTTTGAGCTCGCCAATGCATGGGAAGGACCCCCACTCTCCAAGCAACAATGGTGTCGGGCGCCACTAGGTGGGAGGGCCCCCTTCCCTTCAATAAAAGTTTTGGGCCAGTTGGGACACCGTGTGAACCGCCCAATTAGGGCTGCCAATTCAAACCTCCATCGAGTGGTTCCACACCGTCAACCACCAGCTACCGCCGTGGTGCACCACCAAGTGGTGCCAAACATCACCAAACAGCGCCCATAGGGTCGCCCGCCATAGCCACACACAAGGGAGCTCTCTCCCTTGCCCTTGTATGCCTATAAATGCAGGATGGGGTATTATGTATACCCCACGTCTGTAATGCTTGAGCCCACATGTGGGACAAAGTGAGTGCCAAGTGACGCCAGGTTGATCACCCTCAAGTAATGGAAACCCCCATCAAAACACTTCAAAAAACATTCTCCTTGATGCCATTTGAGGAGCTCATAGCTCCCCATTTTGGAATCTAATGACTCTTTTAGGTGGAGCCTCACATTGTGGACCTCAAATCCCAAATCTTTCCCAGCATTTTCAATAAACCATCGTTCATGAATATGGGGAAAATCCATTTGCAATCACCTCCCTACTTCACACTACCGACTTCCTCCTTCAATATCTTCCTGTTGGTAGTTGTGATTAACATGCCATCAACTCTAGTAAGCTTCTTATGATGAATAGTACATGTGTCAACACTGTCAAGATCCAAAAAATCCCTGATGGCACACCTACTAAGGTAGTCAAACTGACACATAACTAGCCCCTGGTGAAACTTCAACTGCTCTTAACTTGGTCGTTTGAAGTTTGATAGCCGATTCAAAAAGACCGACATGCATCATAAATTAAGCACTTCAAGCATATGCATTCACTTCCACTCCAACCAATCATCTGTTGCCTACTGCCCAACCTGGCACAAGGATCTGCAAACCACCTTAAACTTCAAATCGCCATAAGTTGTCCTCCGTAGCGCTGATTGAGGAGTCATCTAGACCAACTTGGAGAACATATCAATGGACAACTTTGGCACTTCCATTCATGCACTTTTCACACCTTGACCATCCACTTTTGATGGGCACCATAGTAGAGACCTTTGGCCCAAAAAACCACATAAAGCATACATATATGATGCCCTTTGCCTGCCCTTGACCTTCTGAATTGCTTGACCACTTTGGAATGCCCCTTTCAACACACAAAACCCTACATTGCACTCCTAATAGCATTGACCATCTTTAGCTACACCATCATTGCCCAACCCCCTTGTTGAACATTCATGTTCAACCAAAAATCTGTTTATTGAACTTTAGAAACTACAAACTAGAGAAAACTATGAGCAAACCAAAATATTGCTACCATATATACAAAAGCTTATTCCTTCTTCATGTTGTTTCTTCTCAAGCGGGATGCCCAACCAGTAACACCACCTAGATCAAACACATGGCATTGAGTGCATCCATCCATCTGCATCAACCTCCAATAGTACTGCACCTAAGCATGTAACCAACCATGCACACAAAATGCCCATAGCATTATTTCACCACTCCAAGCACCATCCTGCATCCACCCAGCTTCGAACATAGCACCACCATGCACACCATCCTGCTTCATATACATGTATGACCCTCCCTCTTAACCATGTAAAGTAGAGTCCTCTTCAAGAGAACCTTGTAGCTGACGAATGATCCATTTCATAGCTGCACTCTCAAGCATACCCTTCAACCATGAAGCACATAACTCATTTGAAAGCTTGGACGAGGCGACAACCTTGGATTCTTCTCCTTGCACCATAGAAAACACATATTGTTGTCCCTTTAGCTTATGACTTGCCTCCATTCCTATAGCACACTCAATCCCAGCATCATCAATCTCTTCCATAAAAAGCATGCGAGACGGAGTAACCACCACTGCTTCATCCACTTGGCCTTCCTCTATAACTAGGGGAACCTTGTCCTATCTAAGAGAAACTCCACACCTGCTGCACCACTACAGCAAATTCCATAGCAACTTTCTCAAGCATAGCCATTAACAATGTACCACATGCCACTTTCACCTGCATGTCCTTGTTTTTAGACATGGATACTTCCACTTTGTTTTCATCACGCATCACCACTTTCCCCTTCAATGGGAGTAGAGATTCATTTCTTTAAAATGAAATGTGTTTTCTCACCTTGCCACTATCGCAAGTTTTCTCATCACTCTCTAGAATACACTATGTTTTTCACTTTTTGGACTTATATTGTAGATTCTGAAATCCAAATGGCCTAACATTGTGCCAACATAATCACTGTACTTTACATAATTAACCAAGCCTACCATATTGGTTGTGGCTACTAAGACAAAGCTATTACGGTATGTGAAGTTAATGTGTTACGGATAATTATTGTGGTATGGCTGTAGATTGCATAAAGAGCATAAATCTTCCCATGAAGGAAGCTTCACGATTTCTTGTGCCTTAGAGGACCAATACAATGGTACAACTAAAGATTTTTTATCAATTTCAAGGAACACTTTGTGATTTTAATCTATCAACCTAAAAATAGCTCACAAGAAACATAAACATAGGAAACTTGCTGGTCTTTTGTATATTTAGCCCATTGTTCCATATGAATTTTAGTACTGTTTTGCTAGCTTCAGAGTCATTTTCCCACCAATTTTGGATGCTTTCAAGGTCGAGCAAGGAAAATTGATTACTCTTACAATTTCTCACATACTCTCTGTGGACACTTTTTTCCCTAGATTTTGAGTTTTATGTGTTAAAGTGCATAGAAACTAGAAATGTGTTCTTAGGACACTACACAAATACAACTTATGAAGTTGGTTTGCCAAAAGAAGTATATTTTTCTCTTCAATGAGAGAAACAATTTATTTTTTTGAAATGATTTGTGTTTTGCATCTATGTAGATTTTTGGAGTTGTAGCAATCCGAACAGACCAATGAGAGAAATGGCTTATTTCTCTGGAATGATTTGTGTTTTGCATCTATGCTAACTTTTGGAGTTGTAGCAATCCAAAAAAATCAAGATCCAGCAAAGTGTCCGTAAAAGAAGAGGAAATGGGTTTGTTGCTATTGTTGCATTGAGCTTCTTCTAGTTCTCATCACAAACCCTCAAGCTGTCATTCTTCTTTGGCACAATGACAATAGGGGACAACCTTGTTGTCTAATTGATAGATTTAACGAAGCCCACTTGCCCTAATTTATCCTAATTAATATTGGTTATAGGAAGGGTTCATCTTATATCTTTGCTACATTATAGGAACATCTTTTTGGAGATTGATTATGTGTTAATAAAATCAAAGTAAATAATTTTCATACTTGTGTAGTCCCTTTCAAAACATCCACAAACTCTTCATCAAGTCTCTCAAAGTTTGTTAGAATTCTTCACCCAAGCTCTTGCATACCTTTACCATATTTAGTTGCTCTCTTCACTTCTTCTACAAAAATTCTTGTTTTTTTATGCATCTACTCCTCATACTTTTGTTTGCTAGTAGTAACAGCTTTTGCTCCTTACATATCTAATTTTATTGTCCTACAAAAATGTATGTTATTTCTCCACTTTTGTGACTTCTTGCTTGGTTAACACATCTCATGACTAGGGTAATGCATAGTTTCCTACACTCCCTCATATAATATAGTGATCAAATCAATATTAGCGACAAGGCATCAATAATGAGTCACTCTGCAAAAATTCATTTTCCTTTTGAATCTTATAGTTTGTGGCCATATAAGTCTATTTCTTTGGTCTAATTACACCTTACAATTGTACCTTTTTCTTTCCTTGATTATTACTACATGGGCACCCTAATCATGTCTTCATTTGAATGTTTTAAACTAAGGACTTCCTAACAACATGGGATTTGGTGCCACATTAATATGTATTGCACAATACCACAAAAGATATTTTAAAGGTAAATCCTACAACCACTATGCTTTCATTCCTTTAATATGCTTAATGGTTGAAGTCTTCTTTGATCAATCTTTTTGACCTAAAATAATGGCTCCTTTAGCTTAAGAGATCCCATACTATGATATACAAATTCATAAATGATATTTAGTTATGATCCTCCATCTAAGAGACTCTCTTCAAAGTCTCTTTCATTAAAATGTACCTATACTATTGATACCTTGTAGTCTACATCTTCACCATGAGCATAGACTAAAACTGCATTCATTGGTTGGTCCACTTGCTAGTTGTTTTGCAAGAACTTCTTATGTAGTGCTCCTTAAATGCTAGTAATAATCTCAAAAGTAAGTGTAGTGATATATGAACATTTGATTAAAACAGTTATTTTTTAAAAGTTGTACTCTAATCCTTTTTTCCTTCTCATTTGCCCTCACGTGGTCTTGATTCAGTTGAAAATTTTGAGCTTAGTAATTCAAACTTCAAGTTTCCTACTATGTACATATTTTCTTGCTACAGTTCTTTTGATTACTACTTCTTCTTCCCATCTAATGGGTCCTTTTTGTTAAGCCTTGAAACTACTTAGATAAACCCACTCAATATTTTCCTCATCACAATCTTTAATCAACATACGTTGTGAGTGATCGCAAAAATAATGTGATTATACTCCCCAACACACGGTTCTTAGTTGTTCTTTAGGTGTCTTATAGGTTTTTTATCTTGTTCCTATCTAATCAAAATTTTCTCATCACAACAAGCACCCATTCCTTTGAATTATGGAATGTGATGATCCTAGCTTTTCTCTTGGATTGCTTAATTGAGCTCCAAACCCAGCACCAAGTATTCATCTTTTTTCTCTATGAGCTCACAATAGGGCCAACTTGGTATATTTTTTACACTTTCATATTTTAATCATCCTAATACTTGGTACCAATTTTGTTCTTTCCTCGTTCCTTTTAAACCTAATGGAACCTTTGTCTTGTTGAATCATGCAATTTATTTACATTTCTTTGAGGTGGCATCCAACTTTTTGGTGCCATTTGAGCCGCGGATCAAGAGAGAGCATGGGGAGGTAGGAGGATAAGAGAGAGTGTGAGAGGAGGTTGGAGGGATTACAATGGTAGGTGGGTGAGGTGTTAGTTGAAGGGGTGGCCAGTGGGAGCAACAATCATAGGGAGGGAAGAAGGGCTTGAATTTGATCATGGGGGGTATGATGGTCTAAGGGTGTTACCATGTTATAGTAATGATGTGTGACTTAGTACCAAGACACATTTTCTCTTGAGCTTCTCCTTCATCTTCTCCATCTTTGCATGCATTCCTACTATTGCATTTCCAACAATTGGTGTCAAAGCTTGGCATCCTAACAATGTTGCCAACACCCTCTCGCCTCACTTTCTCCAATTGAGGTGACTTTTTAGGAGCGTTTGCAAGGTGACATAACCTTTGAGTAAGGTCATTGATCTTGGTATTATCAAAATATTTGTTTGGGATCATTTTGGCCTTTGTCCACTATTGGCACTATTGCACAAGCAATTTTGTTCTTTTTTGCAAATTTTTGACAATGTCAATTCCTACAAAACAAACACTTTGTAGTTTACTATTGGTTATGCCATGTAGAATAGGTTGGTTTTGTGCATTTTTTCCTCTATATATACGAATTTCATATCAAATATAGTCCAACTAACCATGGCTGACAACCCTGATGTTTTTTGCATTCTATTTCTTGAGGACAAACTCTATGGGGGCAACTATGGACTTTGGGTTTACAAGATACCTGTCCTTGTTGCAAAGGGCATTTGGAACATTGTTTATGGTTATGATGTAAGAACACATTCTATGGATACAATGGATGATTGTGTAAGTTCTAGCACTTCCATTGCTAGAGTTATATTGCATGCTACTTAGCAAGCATGTTGGGTTGCATAGATTCATGTGTTGATTGTATTTTTTTCAAATCCTTTCATTACTCTACACATTTGCTTAATACAAATTAGCAAAACAAACATAGTATATACTAGCTTCTTTGTATGCAAGTTGTCATATGGAAAAAAATTTGTACCAACGCAAGGAGCTAGAGTCCAAGGTTATGCACGAGGAGGAGGATGCAGATGTATTTCTTATAGAGATTAAAGATTTCAATGAGTATTTAATTTCCATTTATGAGGTTATTCCTGACAATGCTTGTGTGTAGACAATTATTGATGGTTTGCTAAATTCTTACGACTTTTGCTTACACATTTAGGCATGTGATAGACAATAAACAAGATGATGGTAAGTTTGATGTTCTTGTCTCTGTATTGCTACAAGGGGCATAGTCTAGAAATAACAAGGCTAAGTAGTGTGCTATCGAATAAGAATTTGTAGCAGCACAACAAAAGAAGAATACCATTGTTGCCACCTCCAATGCTTATGTAGGTAATAGGCCTACCCTGCAGATGTTGCTTCTTCTAAACAACAATAGATTTGTGAAGATAAAGACAAGAAGAATGTGGAATGTAATTACTATGGGGCAGATGATTATTTCATCAAGCAATGTCCTAAGCTTCTTAATGATAAATAAACTTATAAGAAAGAGGTAAAGCGCCATTGCAAATGCTTCGTCAAATGCAGTTCTGGCAAAGTGGTATGCAAGATGCAAAGTGGGTTTTAGCCAGTGTTAGTGTAACCCATCTTATCATGATGCATATATTGAAAAATCCCCTTCAATCATCTGCGGTACTTTGATAGTGGCGCAGTTAAGCACATTACATCTCATCATTTTTTGTATACTTCTTTTTTAGAGTGTCCCTAGTCAAAATACTATCAACCATGCCAAAAATACCTCTAACACATTTGAGGAGTTGGAAAGATTGTTCGTTCACACTTTTCAATGCTTTGTAAGTACATGGGATCAAGAAGGACCTTTTGTCTATATATGCACTTGCAAAATTTGCTCTTATAGTGTCATGAATTTAATTTTTGGTGCGTTTACACTACTATAAAAGTAATAAAAATTCAAAAATGATCACTTAAAAATGCTTTCTAGTTATCTAAATGCCAATCTAAGGTTGTACTATTATTTTTATCTCTCTAGTCTAGAGAGAGAAAATGCTTTTATTTGACCTAAATGGGCTACGAAGTAAGTGGAATGACAAGACTAAATTTAATTTTTGGTAAGTCTAAACTACTCTAAAGGTAATAAAAATTCAATTTTGATCACTTAAAAATGTTTTAGAGTGATCTAAGTGTCGATCTAAGGTTGGACAATTATTTTTTCTCTCTAGCCTAGAGAGAGAAAATGTTTGTATTTTGACCTAAATGGGCTACAAAATAAGTGGAATGACAAGAATAAGGCTAAATTGTTAAAAAAGCTTAGAACATTCGCAAGATACTAATTTGGTATAGGGGAATCAAAGGATCTTTTCGCGAACAAAATGACCCTAAGATGGCTTTTTATTGTCCGAGAAGTATTTGTGGAGCAAGGAAAGAGCACGTCAAAAGATAAGAAATATCTATTGTGATGTGCAAAATCATTTTAATACCCCAACATCATTTTCTAGAATGAAAATGGGTTTGAAATGAATCCCAAACCTTGATTTCAGTGTTTTGTGAGCCATACGAGAACCACGGGGGAAAGCGAGCATGTGAATAGGACCTTATGATAAGTGCATGTTATCATGTATATTGTAGCGATGTGTGTGGACACACCGATGGGCCACTTCTTTTCTCATTAGGAGGAAAAAAAATTCTCATCTTTTGTATATACGCCCATCACTCTAGGGCTATCTTATCTTATCTTTGCACATTTAGTAATACATTCTCTATTGTGTGCCTTGAGCTTTTTCTCCATCTCTAAGGTGCATGCACATTGCTACAACCCTAACTTCAATGGTACACATGTTGCATATGATATGTAGATCACTCATACATAGCTAAAAAAGGGGAGGTTGACCCATATTAAAGCTAGGAAAAGGGCAAAAAAACAGGGACTCTAGCTTTGCATGCAAGGTATCTATTAAAATTAGTAGATACCATAGCTTTTTGGGCCTCCACCTCTCTCTCTCTCTCTCTCTCTCTCTCTCTCTCTCTCTTGTTCTTACACTTACTTACCATATAATCTATCACAACACGGAAAAGAAGAGGGATTTTACTAATTTTGATTGCTTCTTGTGGCAGTCCCATAATCATGATTATGTATATATCTTTTGAGCTTGACCTCTCCCTCTCCATAAGGCTACAAAATTTGCATAATAAGATTCCTTTGACAGGGAGGCCAACATTGCAGGTGCAAGAGCAACAAATAGAGCTACTAATTACGAATTCATACGATTTTTTGACACATCAATGGAGTAACTAGTTTTCTATCTTAAGAAGGTTGGTGCATCCTCATTGAGCTCAATTCCAAGCTCCTCTTTAGCTCCTTTGTCTTGTTACAAGGGTCCAGATACATCAACATCAAACCTTGGGTAATCTCCCACATCCAAGACCCACTGTTAGTTGCTTAGATTTCTATCTTAGGTGAACTCGTTCTCTTTATTGGTCTCCTAGAAGAGCTATTTTCAACCTTTTCTGTGATGATAATCCCAAAAAGTCCTTTGTGACATGTTGAAGGCTGATTCATACTAGAGAGATTAGATTCTTCATCCAAAGAGCTTCTTTTCATCCATAAAAGATTTTGCCCAGTCTTTCGATCCACATCCCTTGTGGAAAGGCTAATTTTCCAGTCATGGAAACAATCTTAACGCATACCTCCTTATCTCTCTTCACAATGTCTTTTGCATTAGAAATCATGCATGTGGCAATTTTTGAAACATGCACAATCTCTTTTTTTTTCACTCACAAATCCTGCAAACTACACAAGGCATGATCCATGACACATGAAATCCTACCTTGATAAACATTGAATAGCTCAAGTTGCTATGGTTGATGCCCTTTTAAAGAGTTAGGGTTTTTATCATTTCGATCCCTCATAGTCTAGTTTGGTGTATTTATAATGGTCGTCATTGATTGCCAACATATTCATTGTATCTACCCCTATAATCATCATGCTCTTTGTGACTCCTTCAATGACCATCCTTGTGGTTACCATCCCTTCCATATTCATTCTTTGTCATTGCTTCTTTATCTTTCATACCTTCTCTCATGTCTGTTGGAGTTAGGTTGCAGGAAAACACACACAGCTTGGAGAAGACAAAGGAAGCTCAAGGCACACAATAGAGAGTGTATTACTTAGTGTGCAATGGAAAGATGGATCGCCCTAGAGTGATGGGCTTATATAAAATGCACAGGGGAAAAACCTCCTAAAGATCGAAAAAATGCCCCGACGGTCCTAAGTGTGTTCACACACATCACTACCACAATTATATGGTAACAAATCCCCCCTAGAGTGATGTGGTGAACGAGAGATGACACATGAGTAAAGGGAAGTGCCATGCCTTGATGACATGATCATTCCACAAAGGGGAGTAAGCCCAAAGCTTTGTAGAAAGCTTCGAACTTCTCATGAGACAATGCCTTTGTGATTTGCAAGGTTGTCCTGTGTTGGCACATAAGTCAAGCTCTCCTGTTGAGAGCCTCTCCCCGACATAGTGGTAATGCACCTCAATGTGCTTTGTGCGAGCATGAAAAACTGGGTTCCTCGCAACTACCAATGTGCTCTGACTATCAGTGTAGATAGTGTTGGCAATGTCATGTCCAACACCCAAATCAGCCATAAGGCGTCTAAGCCATACACACTCAACAGTAGTTGTGAAGACTGCCCTGTACTCAGCCTCACAACTTGAAGTGGCCACAGTAGGTTGCTTCTTGCTCGACCATGATATACATGAACTACCAAGCATGAAACAAAACCACTTCCCGGACACTCACATGTCAAAACAGCCAGCCCAATCTGAGTTTGAAAAGGCATGTAAGTCTGGCGGCAATGATCCCCCCTTGGGATAACGCAAGCCAAGATGTAAAGTGTCGCTCAAGTAGCAGAAAATCCTTTTCACAACCTGCCAATGCTTAGACCTTGGGCTATGCATAAATCTGCTGACCTATGAGACTGCAAACTGAATATCTGGCCTGGTGTTGCATACATAAATGAGGTAGCCAATAGCAGTTTGGTAAGAGTGACATCAGCAGGATCACCAGCATCATGTAGATTCAACTTCAAACCTGTTTCCATGGGAGTGGCAATAGGTTTGCAATCCTCAAGTCCAAACTTACATAGCAATGTCTCTATGTAACTTTTCTGACACAAGGCAATACCACCATCACACTGCTTAAATTGTATGCCCAAGTAATGATGCAACAGCCCCAAATATTTCATCTTGAAAGTAGCATTCAAATCAGCCTTAAATTCAACAATGTGTGCCTCATTGGGACCAGTGATTAGCAAATCATTCACATAAAGAACAACAATGAGAAGTACATCACCCTCACGCTTGACATACAATGTGCTTTTGGCTGGACTGTTACAAAAGCCTCGTTTGACCAAATGAGTATCATCTTTCCCATACCAAGCACGAGGAGATTGCTTCAACCCATACAAAGACTTCTTACATCTGCACACTTTGTCCTCTTGTCCTTTCTTAACAAAACCGCGAGGCTACGTTACATAGACTTCCTCAAAAATGTCACCATTCAAGAAAGCAGTAACAATATTGGATTGATGTACATCCCAAGCAAAATGACCTGCCAATGCACATAGAAAATGAACAGTAGTCATACGGCAAGTGGGAGCAAAAGTTTCTTCATAATCTATGCCTTTCTGCTACACATAGCCTTTTGCAACAAGTCAAGCCTTATGGCAATCAACTTCACCATCCGGCTTGTGTTTCAACTTGTACCAATAGCCTTTTTTCCAGGAGGCAAATCACATAAAGTCCATGTGTCGTTTTCTATAGTGCATCACATTCTGATTGCATGGTAGCCATCCAATTTTTTGAATTATGTGCTTCATCAAAAGACAGAGGTTCCTCAACATCATGTAAGCTAGACACAGCCAAAGCATAACAATCTGATGCATAAGAGGCATGGCGAGAACTTGAACGAGTACGACTAGACAAAGGTGTACCAGCCATTTTGGCATACCTATAGCTTGCTCATTTTCAGCCCTTTCCTCATCAAGTACATCGTGTACATCTGCATAAGTAATAGGCTGATCTGTAACATTTTTAGAAACCCCCATAAACTGTACATTTGTCTCATTGGAATTTACATTTGTACTTCCACCACTGAAAAGAGGCAACAAAGTGTCATAAATGTCCTGTGAGCTTACATTACTGTCTCTAGTACATGACAACAAAGACTCAGAATCTTCCACAAACACATCACGTGAGACCAAAATATGCTTTGTTTGTGGATGGTACAACCTGGAACCTTTGCTTTCAGCACTATAACCAACAAAAATACATTTGACAGCCTTATCATCCAATTTTTGCACTGCACTTGTGGCACTAAACCATAAGCCAAATAGCCAAAAACACACATGTGCTCGATAGATGGCTTTCTATCATGCCATGCTTCATATGGAGTCATATACTGCAATGCTTTCAGGACACCTGTTGAGTACATAAGTGGCACACATGACAACCTCAAGCCAAAACGAATGTGGTAAAGCTTGACTCTTGACCATACATCTTGCCATTTTTGTAAGAGACCTGTTTTTCCTCTCAGCAACACCATTTTTTTGAGGCATATACGGCACTGTACTTTGGTATTTTATCCCACGACTAGCCATAAATGCATTAAATTCATGAGACATATACTCCCACCCTATATCGGAACGGAGGGTTTCCATAGTACATTTCGAGACATTTTCAGCCATAGCAAGAAATTGCTTGAAACACATGAACACTTTGGACTTAGCTTTCAACGGATATACCCATGCACGCCTAGAGTAGTCATCAATGAAAGTAACAAAGTACAAGTAATTTCCCAAGGACGGAATTTGCATAGGCTTACAAACATCACTATACACAAGTTGTAATCTGCATGTAGCACGAACTGACCCATCCTTTCGAAACTTAGCACGTTGCATACATGTTTGACATGTGCTTCAAGAGGCGGTGAAGAAGCAACCATATCAAATTTCTGCAAACGCAAAAAACTAGCAAAATTAAGATGCCCAAAACGTGCATGCCACAGTTTTGCATCTGAAACAACCCTTGAATCTGCAACTGCATTTGCAAAATTTTGTCCACGCTTGTCATACAAAGTGAGTTTATAGAGCCCACGGCACAAAAGGCTAGATGCAACAATTTCATCACCAAAACTGAGATCATGAACTGTACATCTATCATCCACAAATTTGACTACAAGTCCAAGTCTAGCAAGTGTAGATACAGACAAAAGATTCTTCGCGATCCTAGGTACATAAAGTGCATCAACAAGTGTGAAAGAACTGCCATTTGCAGCAGTAAGCACGATCTTTCCATCCCCCTGAACCGGATAAGAGGCATTGTTGGCACAAGTGGTTGAATTCCCATGACTTGAGAGAGGTGAACAATTCACAATGTGAGGTAATGTGCTTTGTAGCAGCACTGCCAAAATACCACACATGTGAATCTACAGCAACTGACATGCATGCATCATGGACAGCAGGATTGTAAGTGCACTCTGCACTAAAAGCCCATTCTACATCAACATCAGCATCACAGTTTCCTTTCACAGAAGACTTAACAATGGCTGCATTTGTAGTGGAACCAGCATTTGCAGTGAAACCACCCTCTTTCTTCTTAGCCTCTTTGGCCTTCAACTTAGGACACTGCTTGATCAAGTGATCATTAGCTTTACAATAATGGCAACACGTCTTCTTTTTGCTCTTATCACCAGGATTTCCAGAAGAATGGCTGCCAGCAGAAGCATTAGGAACATGTGATTTTCCACTCGCAGAAGAACCATAAGAAGTGGCTACATTGTTGTTACCACCCTTTCTTTGAGAAGCAATAAAAGCATGTTCAACTGCATGTTGTCTAGTCCTTTTTTTTTTGGAAAGTGACTCTTGCAATAGCAATGTGCACAATGCATCAAACTTGACAACTTGAGGATTTCCTTGGGTCATAAGTCTCCAAGTACTAGCAAAAGTCTTGTAAGAATCTGGTAAGGCATCAATAACAGTCTGCACAAGAGAACTGTCTGAAATGACTTCACCTGCAGAAATAAGTTGCTTGTTGATATCCTTGACACCATCAAGTAAAGTGTCCATATCATCTTCCTCATGCATAATCTTTGACTCCAACTCTTTACGCAGCAATGCAATTTTTGCCTCATTGCGGCTTGCATAAAGACCAACCAGGATATCCCAAGCCTGTTTTGCAGATTTCACTGAACAAATGTGAGGAGTAATGGTACGCTTTACAGACAATGCAATCAACACATGAGCTTGCACATCCTTTACATCCCAACAAGCTTGTTCTGTCGTAGGCAAAATAACTCTAACAACAGTAATCCTTGCAACAAGACCTGCCACATCCTCAAACATCGCCTACATCCTTAGAACCAGGACGTACATCAATGCCCTGCACAACATTCCAGACGCCCTTTGACACAAGAACATGTTGCATCATGTAAGCCCACATAAGGTAATTGTCCCCATCCAATATGTCCTCAGTAGCAAACATCTTGAACACATATGTGTTGTTGTCAGCCATGGAAAATGCATGCACCGGATGTGAAAACTGCCCAAAATGAAGAGAAACTGAGTGAGACCAGCACGTGCTATGTAGCACAACCCGCTGTAGACTGTATGGGATGTTATGCAGTAATTGGTGTTGACAAAAATTCTGCACAAATTGACAAAATTGCATGTGCAGACTTGGTTGTAGTGGAAATGGAGGTCGAAATGAGCCCGAATCAAAAATCTGAGCAAACTGAGCTCTATGAGTTCCCTTGAAATTTTTGTCGACCTATGAACACTCACCAAAGCTCACTGAATCGGAGAAAGTGAGCAGGCATGTGTTGGAGCAGCTGGCGACTAAGCCAGGGAGGACGCAATCTGCTCTGATACCAATTAATGGAATTAGGATTGCAAGAAAACACACAGAGCTTGGAGAAGACGAAGGAAGCTCAAGGCACACAATAGAGAGTGTATTACCTAGTGTGCAATGGAAAGATGGATAGCTCTAGAGTGATGGACGTATATACAATGCACGGGGGAAAAAACCTCCTATAGAGGGAAAAAAATGCCCCGGCAGTCCTAAGTGTGTTCACACACATCACTACCACATGTATATGGTAACAATGTCAATGATGTCTTCCACGATCTTCGTCATTGTGTCGATCATGTCTACTGCCATCTTCATCATCATCTCTTTTGCGACACGCACACTCAAACAGGTGCACAACCATGTTGAAAGGGTAAGAGGGTGGAGAAGCACCTACATAGAACCATGGGAGAAAGATCATTTGAGAGAATGTGGGCGAGGTTGGACTCAAGAGCAGGGTTCATGGAGGCTCCTTTTCAAGAAGCAAGGCGGTCCTCTTAGCAATAGAGTTCACATCAACAAGGGAGCATCCATGCTTCTTCACCAAACCACAAAACATTTGCAAACTTATTGATCGTGAGAGAGTTTTTGAAGTAGAGACACCGTGTAGCCTCATCCTCGCAATTATCCATTTAATCTCTTCAAAGATGACATTCATAGAAGTATACATTCAATGACACTTCCCAGCACCACCTCTCATCCGCACTTTTCCACAAAGGGATACATACACTGAGAGCGGCCTTAATTTTTCCCTCATGTCAATTGTCATGTTCAATTCTAGAGGATTATCTTTTAAAAGATTTTGATGCACTTGATACTTAACAAAAGCGATTAAAAATTATTGGAGCATGGCATGGTTGCAAGTGCAGTTGACATCTATGTTTTCAGTGGCTCCATGTAGCTCCAATCAACCTACATTTTTGTTGCTTTGTACAAGAGAATCTATCAACATTGAGAAGCTTACAGGCTATGTTAAAATGTTGATGCCATCATGTGTATGGCAAAGATGCCATTGAAAAAAGCAATACTCAGATGGAATTTAACTATTGAAAAGCTTTGAAAATAACCATATGATGATGCTAAATAATAGACGATTTGGATGATGGAAACTTGGAGAACTCTTTGGCCTCATTTAGCAAAAATTTCTTAGGCCAACCAAGTAAACATTGTGTCTTTTAGAAAACTCTTTTGTAGTGATGTAGCTTTTTGACAAGTTATTTGTCCACTAAATTCAAGCCAAGCACCCTCCTTTCTAGTTAGGATTGGTTCAAATACGACAATTTCAATGCCCCACCTCAAAGTAGACACGGCGTCTTCAACAATATGCCAAATATAATTGAAAGATGGATGATGCTCACATAAACCATGTAATGACTCTAAAAACCTATTCTTAGAAGGTGTGACACTCAGCTTGTTGAGATTGCAAGGCATGGGATTCAAGGCATGCATTCAATTTTTGAGGTTGGTAATGCAATTAAAGATCAAATTTCTATAGGATATGCTTTGTATGATGACATATAATATGATGCTTTGTATGCATGAGGGAAACTAGTCCTATTTAAACTAAGCAATAAACTTTACACATATGATGCTTTGTATGCATGAGGGAAACTAGTCCTATTTAAACTAAGCAATAAACTTTCACTTGCTCTCATGGTATGAATTGTATGTATAATCCATCGCGATTTTGATATGAGTGCTTTTGCAACTTGGAGGGTTTTCTTTATTGTCATTCATAGAATGAGTTAAGTAGTTGTTGCTTTAGGTAATTGTCAAACCTTCACAATGTTTCCTACTTATGGGATTCGATTTGGCATTTGGCTTTATCATGTGGAAGAATAAGGTCACAACATACAAAACAGGTAATGGGTCACCCATAGGAAGCCATTACGATATTAACCACCCTTCTATTGTATGCGATTAGAATTACAATTGGGATAGCTAGACGTATAATGGCTAATTACTATGATATCATTATTCTTCACTAATAATTGAGTTGATTCTGTGTAGATTGGAACTCTGGAATGAAGGAGTCAACAATAAAAGCAATAATTACTCTCAACCATATATTTTAGCATAAGCGTTATAGTTATTTTTTCAATGATCCATTGTGGCTCAGTTGTACAAAATTACTGAGAATCTATCCTATGAAGGTTCATGCAATAAGTGACATGAACTCGAGTGTAAAGAGGGGCCTCTAACTTTTGGCACCAACTTAGTTTAATAAACAAATTAAATGCCCAAATCCACAAGAGGTTCCATGGAGTTTGGGGGATACCACTTTAGGCCATTCATTTGCAAGATGCTCTCTTTGCTTCTCTTAAGCTATGATGTGTGCAATAATTTTGTCTACATCATTCTCTCTTACAAGCTTTCACCATCTTGACTATGTTTGTGTGTATGTGTGAGTGTGGAGATTGTGTTGTCTTTGCCTATCCCTGTGTGTGTACATGGAAAGGGAAAGATGGTGAGAGGTATGAAGGGTATGTGTGTGTGGAAAGCTTGAAAATTTTGGCACCCATTCTCCAAGTTCTCTCGACACTGGTATTAGAGCCTTGGTTTATGGCAATTGGCAACATGTTTTGAAGTCGAGGATTGAATCGACAAAGATCACATTTGAGTATTTGATTTTCAAGTAGCACTAAGCCGATTTTAATCGGAAAATTCTACATCAAATTGCACTTAATGATAGTCGTAAACCGGTATGGCAAGCACTCAATTCAAAAATTGCTAATCTTGGATGAACCTGTGAGTAAGGCCCTGTGAGAAACAAGAAGAAGAAGCTATTGAGGAAAAACTGATTAAACAATGATCAAGTTTGACAACAAAGTGTTTTAAACGAGCTTTGGAAGAGCTGATATCGGCTTAGGAAGAGAAAAGAAGAGGATAACGCTTTAGAACCCTCCTTCACTCTCTCTCTCTCTCTCTCTCTCTCTCTCTCTCTCTCTCTCTCTCTCTCTCTCTCTCTCACACACACACACACACACACACACACACACACACAGGGAGAGGGAGAGAGGAGAATTTTGGAATGTGATTACGAGTCTCGTTAGGGTGTTTCGGCAGCTCCTCACCTACACCCCGCCTAGCTCGACGCCTTCATCTGTGCAGAAGTGATTGGTTGTGGCAATGAGTGCACCGATGCTTCTTCAAAGTGTAGCTCGAGCAGCTATCACCCTCGGTTTGGAGGGCACTCTGCTCGGTGCCTCTTTGTAAATTGTGGATGGAGAGGCCCTTCATTTTTGACATCATGACTCATGCACACTCGGTCTCTTTTGTGATGGGCATAAAGGACTTGGAAATGGTGAATGTTATGTTGTTGTTTAGATAATGATAAGCTACCGGAATTTTTTAGGCACCTTGGTGTCGAGTATCATGAGAAAGTCTTACCTTCTATTAGAAAGGAGGTTCTCAAGTAGCAGCTCAATGTAGTTCGACTCCTTACCAAGCAACCTCATGTTTTTGCTCTGGTTCGTGAAGGTCTCCTTTGTCGCTTCAGAGAATCTGACATACTCCTTGATGATGTTGCATTACCTATCTCCCAGATGGTCCCAAATTTTACAAAGCGGTGGAATTTAAGCAAGGGGCCTAGCGAGAAGCAGAGCGGTCCAAGTTTGTGGCAATGAAAGCATAGCAAGAAATGAGAGCGACAATCATCCAAACTACTAAGGGGGAAATGAGGTTGCTAGGCTCATCGCTGAGGCCATTGCCAAGGTGGTGCATGGATTTATTGAGCTACGATGCATCAAAGCTGCAAGAGAGATTCCAGGAACCCTTTCGTGAACGCCCCATGTAATATATGTCCCCGAGAGCAACAACATGCTTTTAGGGATGGGTACTCTAGTGAAACAGAATTGCAGGAATGACCATGTGGGCACTTTACAAAGGTTGATCTACCATGAGCTCAACAAACAAAGCAAAGAGTAAAACTACAAGTTGGTTCGTTTAACAAAGTGTATAGGAAATGATACTTGAGGGGAATTTTACTTGCATTCCCAACTGCATTGTATAAAGAGAGCTCTTTGTTTTTTAGCATTGCTCCACTTGTTGCTAGTAGGAACCTTTTTTAATGTATGGAAGTTACTAGTCCACGGCTTTTGGCACGTTTTGAAGACTGTATAAACTTTTCTTTGGTAGCTAGGGCAATTAGTGTATTAGAGAAGAAGAAGAAGAAGAAGAAGAAGATAATTTTAACGTTGTAGGAAACTATCCTAAGAGACCTTAAAGATCTATTCGACGAGGGGAGTTGAACTCAAGACGGAAATGGTATATTAATCTACCACACTTGGGGGGGGGGGGGGGGGGGGGGGGGGAGAGAGAGAGAGAGAGAGAGAGAGAGAGAGAGAGAGAGAGGGGATAGAGGAAGAGAGAGACAAAAGGGGAGTGAGAGAGAGGAGATAAATAGAGGGAAGAGGGAGAGAAAAAAAAGCTTGCTCAGAAGCTCTCTCCAGAGAGTTTTTTTGGTTAAAATATGAAACTTAAGCAAAAAGAGGAAAAAAGATCGCTCAAAAACCCCTACTCTTTGCCCTCCCTAGTCATTGTGGACGGCTGCCCAACCATTTCCACCCATTAACAAAGGGAGGCCATAAAGTAGAGTTAAAGAAAAAAACCATTCAAATGGCCACCCACTTCACAAGCATGGAACTAAATCCTCAGTGCCTTCAAAGGAAGTGA
Source organism: Adiantum capillus-veneris (assembly GCF_014529385.1). Lineage (NCBI taxonomy): Eukaryota > Viridiplantae > Streptophyta > Polypodiopsida > Polypodiales > Pteridaceae > Adiantum > Adiantum capillus-veneris. The sequence goes on from NC_140958.1 coordinate 106,281,952, forward strand.
TCATCAAATTGGAAAGGCCAAAACTGGTTGCCCGCTACCCACAAATAAATACATTTTCCAACAAAAGCCTCTTGTTAGTGGTTTTCAAAGCCCCAAAGGTAGTAAAATAACATGAGCTTGTGGTAGCCATCACTAGGTACCTTCAAAACCAAAGAACCTTCACTCCTTTTTCGGGACAAACTAAAATTCTGACCGTTTATAAACTACTAGAAGTTGAAAATTCTCAGCTTTTTGAAGATCACCTTATCCATAAGTTTTTTACCGCATTGCTGACCGCATTTTTTAACAACAAAAGGGATTTGGGGAATATAAAAATTCAAACTTCTCACGCGCGAATCTGCTCAACCAATTGCTTAATTCAATCTTACTCTTGTTCTACACACGTGGATTGACAACCAATAGCAACATACAACTACTAAATTTTTGTTTTTAAATATATTTACTCCTTGCATGCCCTCCTTATCAATACATATATCTAGTTAAAAAGGAGCAAGAAAAAGCACGCCACCATGGCTCATCTCCCACAACCACCAACAATCATTGAATAGCTCACCAATCTGCAACACATGAGAAGACAAGAACTAGAGGAGAGGGTATTGCACACTGCACGTGCTGAATATGCACCTATTCCAAAGTAAAACAAAATTAACTGAAAGACTTTCACTTTCAAAGATTTTGATAGCACTAAAGATGCTAGCACTGTTTTGGCATGGGCTAGTCAATCAAATGATTATTTTCACGATGAAGACTTTCCTGAAAGTGAAATGGTTGAATGTTTATCAAATCACCTCACCAATAGTGTTGCACTATGGTGGAATGTCACCAAACAACACGATAGATGCCCACGCACT